>NW_020664463.1:20071886-20157835 GCF_002925995.2 Terrapene triunguis
TATGCAAACAAGATCAGCCCCTGGAGTTCTTTTCCACACTCGCCATAATTCACCACCAGATGTCAGGGTAGAGCTCATCCTGACTCTGCTTACACTAGGTTATATAAGACATTCCGCTAAGGATATGCTGGAGTTTTAGAATCCTATCACATCTAAGATGTTTCTGAGAAGGACGTTCAAAATGGCACAGGAAAGATTGTTATGTCAGGCCAGACTTATGGCAAGATTCAGAATGTATAGCAGTGGAGATCCTGGCTGTGGGCCTTAGGGGTGGAAAGCTCTTAAAGAGAAAAGTTGCAATGATGGAAAGCAGCTGCAATCTTCCATTGACTTCAGGGTGGCATGATCTACTGATTCAGTACATCTTATATATAACCTCTACTGACAAGAAGTCTGTGGCGCCTCAGTCATAACATGAAGCTACTCCTGCAGGCAGAAACCCCTGAGGGAGACAGCAATGACATCACCAACTGCCGTGGCTCAGGAATGATGAATCCCTCTGTGACGTGTTGGACCCCACCCTTCCGGGGTGCCTACTGATGTACTGAGTCCCACTGAGCCCGCCTGCACCACCAGCCTGGATTCCCCTTACTCTGTGCTGCTGTGACAGGCTCTCAAGCCCCCTTCCAACACACACACAGGTAGGGACACACAGCTGTAGACTCTCACAGAGTCTGCGATCAGCTCTCTGTGGGAGGACTCAGCTCAGGGATTGCCCAGTACTCAAGTGCACACTCCCTCTGGAGAGTAAACCCAAAATGATATTGTCTTGTGCTGTACAGAGATCTATATAGCATAAGTTCATGAAATTCACCCCCTCCCTCAATGTGGAGGAAGATATGCCCCCCAGTTATGAATTGCACAAACTGGGTTTTAGAATAAACAAAAAAACAAGTTTATTAACTACAAAAGGTAAATTTTAAGTGATTATAAGGGATAGAAAACAGAACAAAGCAGATTATTGAGCAAATAAAACAAAACATGCAAACTAGGCTTAATACATTAAAGAAATTGGCTACAAATAGTAATTTCTCACCCTAAATGTTGGTGGTTTTTTTTCAGGTTGCAGAGTTTCTTGAAGGTAAACTGCACTGTTTTCAGCTTAAATCTCCAGGTATCCCCTTCATAGGCTGACTTTTATTGCCTGGGCTCAACCCCTGCGTCCCCCAGCTTAGTTCCTTTGTTTCTTCAGGTGTTTCCAGCAGTCTTCCTTGTTGGCTGGGGAGGCAGTGCAGAAGAGCCTAGATTAACTCACTTCCCAGCCTTAAATAGGATTTGCATATGGAGGGAATCCTTTGTTTCCCAGTTTGACCCCCCACTCCCTCTTAATGGAAAAACACTAGACATCCAGGATGGGGTCTAGTACCAGGTGACAGGCTCACCTGACCCTGCAGTGTCAAAGCAGCATCCCAGGAAACTTCTCAGGAAGGAGGAAGATTAGTATCTTCCAAGTCCTATTGTCCTTCCTAATGGCCCATCCAGGCTGTTTGCATACTCTCTGGAGGGCATCCCCCAGGTGAAAACAGTTGTAATTGTTACATAGTCAATATTTCTAACTTCAGATACAGAAATGATACATGCATACAAATTGGATAATCACAGTCAGTAAATTATAACCTTTACAATGATACCTCACATGACCCATCTTGCACAAAACATATCTTAGTTATGTCATATTCATATCATAAGCATATCTCTATGAATATGTAGCATAGGGTCACACCTTCCTGCAGCCCAGAGGCTCGGAATAGCACAGAAAGGGATTAGTCACACCTCTTTGTGCCAGCTTCAGTGAATCTAGCCCTTAGCCTGTGAGACTTCCCAGACTAACATATAGTGCAGACAGAGCCATCCCTTAGGTAAGGCGAATCGGGTTGACTGCCCTGGGCTTTGATAAAATCGGGACTGTCCCAATATTTATCCCTTGGTCCTGTGTCCTGACCGATGTATGATCGAGATGCCATTTGTCCCGATATTCAGGTGGAGTGGTGAGGCAGGAGGTGGGTGGGTGAGTGGGGTGAGGAGTCGAACGGGAAGGCAAGTGGCAGGTGGGAGGGGGGTTAGGAGGCACCCCTCTAGGGATGGCCCTGAGCGCAGAATATGCTTTTATTCAAAATGTGGGACTCATATCGCTGCTGCCAAAGACCCAGATTTACAGAGGTATTTAGGCATCTAAAAAGGCAAGCAGATACCTAGTGGGATTTTCAAAAGTGCTTAGGTGCCTAAATACCTTCATAAACATAGCCCCAAGTGACTAATGAGGATGTGGAACACCAGGCAGGTGTAAAGGAATTTGGGGCTGGGAGAGGAGACTGTGGTTTGCTCAACCACCCCTTTAATTACACTCATGGAGAAAAAAAATGTCCTCCCCACTTGATCAGTGATTTGTATGTTTCATAGGCTTGACAGGAGAATCATCCCTTCTTTAAAAACATACTTGTAGCTAATTCAACAATGTTTTCAGTCTTCTTTATGTCTCTGCAAGAGGTTGGAACACCGCCCTGAGGAACTGGGGAATATTACTATACAACCAGATCTTTTATTCTTTTTTAAAATAAGAACTTTAGCAAAATATCCAACCAACCAGTGGAGTTCCCTAGCAACGGAGTCACAATGAGCTTATATAGCCCAGTTCTCGCAATGAGGACCAGGCTTTCTGCTTGCTCGCACATTCCTTCTAGATGGGCATGTGCTCTACTGGAAAAGTTCCAATAGCTGTCCAGCTGGCTCAGTGCATTTTATAGGAGGATCTTACCCATACACGCTTCCTCTTTGTTACAACCAACAATCCCTTAATTCCTATGGGATGCAGCCTGACCACCCCAATCAAATGCACAGAAAACAATTCTTGGTAACATTGTTTATTTAACTTAATCAATTGCAAATAGACACACAAATGGCAAAATAGCAGTTGGACTCCTAATCTAAAATTTCCAGAACACCTCAGGCCCAGCATCAAGGGATTATGCACTCTCCTTTATCAACAGCTTTGGCTTCTGGGCCTGCTTCTGTTATGAGGAACTCTTTTTGCAATGACAGCTGACGCAAGCAACACTGTTTCAGCTTTCACAGGCCATCCTCTAAGACAATCAACGTCACATTAAGGTACCTTTTAACTCTCAGTAGTAGCTTGGGTCCCCCTGTAGAGCATATAGTTGACCTTTTAAATATTTACCTTCTCCAAAATTCACTCTGCAAACATCCATAAAACTACAGGACTCTGACATCTATCCCAATATGCACCTTGTCTCAGGCCTGCATGTTTCAGGACTGTTCCAGGTCACATCAAAACAAGAAAGGGGGGAAGGTCTTGAAGCCCGAGCATCTACATTGGCTTGTGGGGCTTGGGCTGTGGGGCTAAAATAGCAAAGTTAATGGACCTGGGCTCTGAGACTCGGTGCTGCAGGTTTTTCTTTGCAGCGTAGACATATTCAATGGCCCCCGTCCATTCCTATTCATTGTATCAGAGCTGAGGTGCCTATCTCAGGCTTTGTGAGTTGCAGTGATCTTTCGGGTGCCTAAAAGTTAAGCGTTGTAATACTAAGCGTCACAGTGCATAACTCCTTTTGTGCATCCAGGCCTTAGTGACTTGCCCAAGGTCACACAGGAAGTCTGTGGCAGAAGGGGGAATTAAACCCAGGTCTTCTGAATCCTAGGCCAGTGCCCTAACCCCAGAACAGTTTTTCCTGACTATGAAGGAGAAGGCTAAACATAAAAAAACCCCAAACCCTGGAGTCAGAATCTTTGCTAAATACACCTTCAGAAAGATTTAACCACATTAGAGGGTGGGCTATAAAATGTCTGATGGATTTTAACATGAGCAGGTTGAGAGTGGTACATATTGTATAATATATTCCTAGTTGAACACGTCCTGTTTAGTGTGTCTTACTTCTGTAAAAATACAAAAAGATTGGAGACAATCTGAAGGAGAGCAACTTAACAGATTCAAAATAGAACTCATTGAAAAGCTTGGGTTTTTTTCCCCTTACATTTTGAACAAAAAAATTTCATGCAAAAAATCTTTAGTTTTTCACGGGAAAATGTTGACTAGATTCTGCAACTGCACCATAAAATTAGATGATTGTTTCAAATCAATGCAGAGGATTTTTAATCACACACCTTCCATTAAAATAAAACAGAAGACGTGTTTAAATTCCCTTTACTGCTTGGAAATTGTCAACCATTAATTTTATTTCCACTTGAACTTTCAACCTCATAAGAGTACCAGAGTCTACACAGCTCTTATCTATCTGCAAATGGATCCATTATAATGAGTGGATTAAATAAAAACAGATGCTGGAAATGAGAGGATGGAGCTCTGCTGATATTTTTAATCAGATCTAGTGGCTGTTGCAAAATTAAGAAACTCTGGTAACTGTAGGCAAACAACATGAATCTGTCACCAATTGAATATATATTATTGGTCTGATATTGATATAACTTAGATCAGGATACTAATTCTGCCCTAAAGATACACCCATTTTATATTCTTCCTTTAGAACTCTACATAGCAATGAAATCTGAGTGGTGAAACATACAGCCACTGGAACAGGATAAATGAACTCATATGACACCCTTACTCACTTGATTAATACCATTGGAGTCAATAGGTCTACTCACATGAGTAAGGATTACACTCATGTACATAAGTGTCCAAAGTCTGGGAAATACTGCACATGATAGGGAAGTCTGAAGTTATAACTTAGGCTACGACTATGTTATGGAGGTCACAGAAGTTACAGAATCCATGACTTCCATTGACCTCGGTGATATTTTCTGCCCCCGGGCTGGAGCGCCAAGCCTGCCCTGCCCCCACAGTTCCTAGCCCCCGCCGTGGTGGGGAGACCCTGTAGCTGCCCACCCGTGGCAGGCAGCAGGGGGCTGGCAGACCCCACAGCTTCCCAGCCATAGCAGGTTGCGGCGGGACCCCCTGCAGCTGCCCTGCTGCCCCAGGGGCAAAGGGACCCTGCAGCAGCCCAGCCCCAGGGGCAGGGGGACCCTGGAGCTCCCACATACTGCAACGGTGGTGGCAGAGCCCCAGCAGCAGTGGATGCAGAACCCGCCTACCCCTTTTGTCAGGGATATGTGTAGTGAAAGTCAGGGACAGGTCACGGTCTTCCATGCATTTTTGTTTATTGCCCGTGACCTGTCCCTGACTTTTACTAAAAATATCCGTGACAAAAACTTACTTAGTTATGAGTATATAAATAAACTCACTCTTGTCTCCCATGCAAAGCCCTAATAAACAGGTTTTGTGCTGGGACCAGAGATAAACAAAGCATGATTATGTTGGTTCACTGGCAATTCAAAAGAAAAAAAAGAAAATGCTTTGGGTCAAATGAAACATTTTCTTTTGATTGAACAGTTCTTAAAATTTTTGATTTTTCTAAACATAAAATTAAAGGAAATTTTGAAACACAAAGTTGTTTCAAACCAAAAAAGTTTAGATTTGTCAGAATTTAGGTTGGGCAGGGGGAGGCGGATTGAAACTATTCAGTGAAATCAACACAAATTCACTAAAAGTTTTGGTGTCACAACATTTGTATTTTTCACCCAAAAGAGTTTCAGCTGAAAAAGTTTGTCCGGCTCTGGCAGGGACCTCTTCAAGAGAAATAATCCTCTTAGAAATCCCAAGCAAAAGCATGGAACAGTCATACAGCCACAACAAACATGCTACTACCGCTTCAGTGCTGTTGTAGCAGCTATGTCCTGTTACATATCACTGACCGTATCATGGTTTGTACATCCATGAAATTTACAGACCCAATGGACACAATCCCCAAAACTACCCCCAGCCTGACTCCATCCTTACCCTGCCAAAAAAGGGCACATGTGGACAACTGTTCCCCAGCATCCAAGTAGTATATGATCTGTCTGTGGGTCCCTTACCTTGCACCCATTTCAACAAAACAGCAGCAATTCCAATGATTTCAGCGCCTTGTGCACTCATGCAGGAGCCAACAGGATTTACTCATTAATCTGAAGGTGCTATTCATCAATTACATGAAAAGGACAGCTCAGTTAAGCAACCATCTCCCCTTGCCATTTGCTTGTCATTCTGCCCTTGAACTTTCAGAAGCTAAGAGGGCCTGTCCGTTATGTACTGGATATTAGTTTCTTGCAGCATATGATGCTTCCACTGGATTTTATTGTATGTTTGGTACATTTTGTCCTGTTCCTTTTGTTGTTCAGTGTCACAAAAACTGTTGTTTAAGTTTATAATACAAATGCATGTAAAAAGTAATATTAATCTGTATTTTAATGCCCTGATCCTGCAGAGACTTGCATAGGTGCTTAACTTTTCATACTCTGAGGAGACCCATTGATTTCCACTGGATTACTCGCAGTGTGTAAAGTTAAACACATGTGCAACTCTTTGCAGAATTGAGAGAAGGACTAGATGCTTTGGAGCAGATTACTGCATTTACAGGGCTGTAACTCTGGAGTTACGCTACTGAAGTCAATGAAATCAGAATCTGCTCATTTATCCATTAGGCTACATAGTTTTAATTAATACGCATAGAAAGTTTACCTGTATTATTGTGATCACCAGAGAACTCTACTATTGCTCAGTGATGTAAATCTAATAAGAACCTATGATTAATGACCAGAGACAATATTATTAATGACAACTTTTAAAATTCTTTATGGATCATATGAAATACAAGTAAGTTAATTAGCTTGTTCACATTAAAATCTGCATGCATGCAACATTCCATTACAATTAGGTTGAACACCATGCAAAATCTATCTTATTAAAATACGAAGGTTTAGATACTATTTGCATAAGTGTGAGGAAATACAGAGTTAGGCTTTCCATTTTGCATTCTGTCCCCTTGCTAGTATGCACTGGCTTTGTTGTTGTTGTTTTTTACATGATCACACCACATAGGTGTGATAATCCCAAATGCTATAAATCTGCCTCCATGCTTATAGAAGAAGGTGGAATTCAACCAATTAACAGCATTACATTTAAGCTATTTGCAGTCTTACTAAAGAAATGGTATTAAAATTAAGTTTTGACGCATATTAAGGGCAGTCATACAAAATATGGATTTGATTCTCCATTGCATAAATAACTTAAATGAATAATTTTCAACCTTTGGGTGGTATGTGAACTATTCACTGCAAAGGGATATTATTTCAGTCATCCACTCAGGAGCAAACACTTGGTAAGAAGTGCATGACAAACAGCAAATAAAAAAAATATTTGTGGCACTTTCAAGATTTTTGGCATACCAGGGGTAGCCTGAATATTTGTGAATACTGATTCATAGATTTTAAGGCCAGAAGGGACCATTATGCTAAACTAATCTGACATTCTGCAGAAAATAGGCCATAGAATTTCATCCAGTAATTCCTGCATCAAGCCCATATCTTGCTTGAGCTAGAACGGGTCTTCTAGAAAGCTCTATTGAATAGTATGATCATGCTGAATGGTACGACCCACAAATAGCAGTGGATCAAAATGGAATCATTCCCAGTATTCACTACTGTTAGTGAATCTTTTGTTCTTCAGTATTCAACCAGTTATAGGTGATACTAACTTTGAATTTACTGTCATTTGTGTGATCAAAGTCTCAAACCTGTACATTTAATTTTGAGGTATTTAAAAAAAAACCCCACCTAGAATAATAGGAATAATAAAAAATCAATAACAACAGCTACACCCGGAGTTCCATAAGGGATGAAATAGCTGCTGCAATCTGGTGCAACAGATACACGCACATATTACTAATACCCTTTGTCCTTATATCACCCTAAGAAGTGCTGACAGGACCCAGCCTTAGTTTACAAGCCCATAGTGGGATGGCTGCAGGATATAGGGGCTTATTTGTTATGTCATTCAAAGGCCTCAGGAGGAAGATAACATAAGAATGGCCATACGGGGTTAGACCAAAGGTCCATCTAGCCCAGTATCCTGTCTTCTGACAGTGGCCAATGCCAGGTGCCCCAGAGGGAATGAACAGAACAGGTAATCATCAAGTGATCCATCCCGTCGCCCATTCCCAGCTTCTAGCAAAGAGAGGTTAGGGACACCATCCCTGTCCACCTTGGCTCCGAAACGAAATGCACGTGTCTACTGATACTACAGAGAAGAATACCACTAGCAGGGGTGTCATTTTCTATGGGGCAAAGGCAGGAGCGCCGCCAGCTTTTCTGCCGCCCTAGGCGGCGGAAGGTCCCGCCCCGAAATGCCGCCCCCCACAGAGGCGGCGGAAGGTCCCGCCGCCGAAATACTGCTGCGGTCGCCACCCCCCAAATTGTAGCGCCCTAGGTGACCGCCTAGGTCGCCTAATGGGTTGCGCCGGTCCTGGGCAAAGGGGGCAGTTGCCCCACCCAGACTTTTCATAGGTCTATATGCTCCACTTTTTGCATACCCTCGACCTGCACCCCTTGATTTTGCAGGATATAATGTTCTATGTGCTGAGACAACTTTGTCCTGCCAGAATTTTTCTGAAATGACACCCCTGACAACTACATCCTCCAGAGTAGGCCTCAAGGGCCAAATTCTGCCCTGAGTTACACCCTGTGCTACTTCACTGAAGTCAGTGGGGTTGCACAAGTTGTAAGTCAATATAAAACATGCACCATTCTCGCTCCTGCTTATCCCCCACATAGGAAATCATTCAAAACAAAATCTTGGGGTCAGGCTCTCAGCTGGCATACATTGGCATAGCTCTGTCAATCTTAATGGAGCAACATTGATTTACACCAGTTGAGGGTCTGGCCTCTAATTTAAAAACAAAACAAAAAGACATACTGTATAGCAATCATTATTAACAAGCAACAAGCCTGGAACACCAGGAAGCAAGCCCAGACTTGCTTAGCGGTAAAAACTAGACAAGATCAAGCTTATTGAGAGTGAGATGCTCATTCACCATTCCTCCAGGGGCAAGGTACTGTAACTCCAATAATGTATTCCTCCCATGAGGCACGGGCACATCTGAAGTATGTCAGATTGCTGAGGCTGTCATATCATCCGTTTCAAATGTTTACAGGCTAGTGGGGCTATTGAACAGTGATTGCCAGGAGGAAGGGGTTCTAAACTATTTATGACGAAATCCACTGCAGTGCATAGGGCATTTGTCAGCCCCTCAGCACCCTCCTACAGCTTTAATGTGGCTTTTATGTGGTGCTTAAGTGGTGCTGAAGGCTTTGTGCTAGTCCTCTGCAATGGAGTAAATTTCACCTTTAGAGAATATATAGGCTTCCCTTGGGATACTTCCCAAGGTGCCCTTCTTCTCACAAGCCACTTGTGGCTCTTAGAGGTTGTGATATATCTATCTACCTAACCAATCTCTCTGGCCTTCATCACCATAGTGTCATAGCGCAGGCCGAGGGATGTACTGGCCGCCGCTTCCAGCGGCTCCCATTGGCTTGGAGCAGCGAACCGCGGCCAGTGGGAGCCGCGATCGGACCTGCGGACGCGGCAGGTAAACAAATCGGCCCGGCCCGCCAGGGGCTTCCCTACACCAGCAGCGTCCCAAGTTTGGTAAACACTGCCCTAAGGGCTTCACAATCATTACAAAAGTTCCATAAGAGTTTTGGGTGTACACAGGATGCAGGATGGGGTCCACGATGCTCCTTCCATCCACAAAAGGGTATCATTTAAACAACCAGACCTGCAAACATTCAGATCACGTTTCAGAAATGAACAAAACAAATGTATTACATGTGTTCCTTTAAAATGTCCCCGCCTTTGTCAGAGATTGTCCCACCAGGATCCATGCATGAAGGGACCCTCCACTCACAGATTACCTCCAGAAGAGGCAGTGCTTCCTCCCTGGTGCTGTCCCTGGATCCTTGCCAGCATGCAGATCCCCAGAATATGGTACAGGAAAGTCTTGGAGCTGGTGTACAGGCAGATATCCTTACACAGTTGGATGCTACTTTGAGTGGATCTCTTGCAATCTATGCTGATCTCAGGTATTCATAGAGCTTGGGAGGGCAGAACTCCCTGCTCATTCCATAGTGGAGGAAGGTGGGAAGAAAACTTCCATCTCCTCCCTCACTTATGGAACAAACTGGCGAAAATGCCTGATATCCCCCACAGTGAGACAAAAAGCTAACCTCAGTTACCCTCATATAACTAGGAAGTGACTCCATTGACTACAAGGAATCATAGCAGATTAGGGTTGGAAGAGACCTCAGGAGATCATCTATTCCAACCCCCTTCTCAAAGCAGAACCAACCCCAACTAAATCATCCCAGCCAGGGCTTTGTCAAGCCGGGCCTTAAAAACCTCTAAGGGTACATCTACACTACTCGCCGGATCAGCGGGTAGTGATCGATCTATCAGGGATCGATTTATCGCGTCTAGTGTAGACACGATAAATCGATCCCCGATCGCTCTGCCGTCGACTCCGGAACTCCACCGTGGCGAGAGGCGGAAGCGGAGTCGACAGGGGAGCGACGGCCGTCGATCCCGCGCCATGAGAATGCGAAGTAAGTGATTCTAAGTCGATCTAAGATACGTCGACTTCAGCTACGCTATTCTCGTAGCTGAAGTTGCGTATCTTAGATCGAATCCTCCCCTCCCCCCAGCGTAGACCAGGCCTAAGGATGGAGATATTCTACCACCTCCCTAAGTAACCCATTCTAGTGTTTCACTGAAGGAGCTGATCTTAACGGAATTAATCTGGATTTGCACTGTTGTGGCCACTATTAGAGTCTGGTCCTTATTACAGAGTAGGTATGATATAATGAATGATATGGTAAACGCTCCATGCATAACTCCCTTGAAACAAGACTGTAAAAAGGCTCTGGAAAGTATATTGGAAAGTACAAATCTCCATTAGTCCCTCTCACTTTCCCAGGGCAATACTAAGTAGATGCCTCTATACCATGGTGATTAGTGCCACAAACAGATGTATCGGTGGCCTATTAGATCTTTTCTAATATCTGTGACTCTCAGTCATAGCTCTTTTCTAAGCAAAATAAGGAAGTGCCTGGTTTTAACTTATGCTACAAAGGCTCCATAATCCATGGATCTGTTTTAGAGATGGGCTCAAGGTTTGGATCCAGATTTAAAGCACCCTGAAGTTTAGAGGTATTTGGATCTGAGGTTCTGATATGGGCTCATCTTTAGTTTTATATGTTTTATATTTTATATTTATTTATAGGTTTGGATTTCAAACATGCCCAAAGTTCCTGGGCATTCAGATTCCAAACATGACTGAAGTTCATGTGCCTTCAAATCTGGAATTCTGATGTGGGACACTCTCCATAGTGCGTTTTTTGCACATCATTATAATAGTGAATATTTGGGTGACTTCTTGCACTTGATCGTTTCCTGTGTATTTTTTTTTAATCCAACATCATTGGGAAAAATGAAGACATTCATTTTCTTGTGTATGCTGAAACCAATATAAAAATAAACTGATCAAATTGCAAATTGGGAATACAGGATTAATTTATATGATGATCAATACTATGTGTCCATGTGGAATGGTAGTTCCACTTTGCACTGAGGTACAGATATACAGGAGTTGACAGTTCTCACAATCCTGTGGGATTTATGCCTCCTTTCCCAGGGATTCAGTTCTTCTCATTATGAACTATACACTCATGAACATGTCTGATACAAGATCTGATCTTCTATTGTGCTGAATGTCTCTTTCAAAGCACTGTGCTCCTCCAACTCCCATTGACTTCCATGGGAATTGAAGGTGCTCAGAAGCTCACAGTATCTGGTTCATCCTCAGTATGCGTGTGATATTCTAATTTCACTCCATCTGTGGAGCAGATGGCAGACTACCAGATGCTTGTTGTGAACTGAAATCACAAACCACATCCGTAGCTACTTGTCATCAGAATGACAGGAAACCTCCTGTGAGCATGCATGTGCTGGATAGATTCCCTGATGATCTTTCAATGCACTTTCTACAGGATATAGAAGTTCAAACCCATACAACTGAGGATGTATCCAAAGATCTACCATTTCTTTATCTCATCTTAAGATGTGGCGCAACAATATAATTGGGTTTCCCACAGATACTCCCTCTCATATACTTCATGTATTATGTGAGGGAAGAGGACATTGAAACCTGATCTTTTACACATGATTTTGGACCCTTTGTTAGGTAGTTATACATTTTAAATATATTGCACCTTATCCAGCTCCCATTGAAGTCAATGGGATCCCTTCCATTAACTTACATGGGAATTGGTCTGACCCCTAGCACAGTGATAGAACTGTACTAAGGGTAAAGTATGCCTTGAACAGGTCATGAGCGAATAGGTCAAGAGAGAGGAGCCTCAGCTCTGCATCATCTAGGATAAAATCCTAATTTAATCAGTTGGAACAAAGTAGCTGAAACACATGCTGGACCTTACAGAGATCCAGGATGGATGTCTTCAGCACTAGAATGGACAACATGGAATAGCTACAGAGTGATTTGGAGATACTCTATTTTCATCAACCTAAGAACCTGCTCATTTGAGCAAGGACATGTTTTTTATTGTAGATGACTGAAGATTTTGAAGACAGAACTATAAGTCAAATATTAGAGTAACTGGTGTGCCAGAGATGGAAAGGGTGATACTTATTTTGTCCAGAAGCAAGAATCCCTTCTTATAGATGTTGAAAGAACCCAGAGAGCTTTCAGACCTAGAGCAAAGGAACCTAAATCTTGTAGCCTGCAAGATTTGCTTTCAGGGTTAAGAGGAAAGACATTTCTTAAACACTCTGCAAGATTTGGATCTCAGCATGAATTCAGAATAAGAAAATCCCAAAGGCCTGAGTGGGGTGGGGAGGAGAGATATACATAATCATGCTTGGCTGGCTACATCTCTGTTTCTCTGCTTAGGAAGAGCTCCTTTCAATTCATCAAGATGATGTTTTTTTCCTCAGGTTTCTCTTTGAAGCAATCTCCTCTTTTCCCCAGAAAATAAAGGTTTTATACACAAGCTCCCATCCCGTGACAATTGTGACTTTTACTCAGGAATATTTAGATATTTTGTGGTGTTAAGGACAAGTCATTTCTTTACTTATTTATTTGTAACATTGCTCTGAGGTTGCTATTATTTTCAGTTTGTTTTACTGTAGCGTCTAGGCATCCCAAGTGACCCAACACTCACCATCCTGAAAAGTTTACAGTCTAAATAGACAAGATAGACAGTGGGTGGAGAAATGAAAGTATTGTATTGTGATTACTGAGGCATATAGAGTTTAAGTGACTTAATGTAAAACAAAGAATCTGTGGCAGAAATTGGAACCAAACCCCAGATCTCCTGAACATACATTTCATGGGAAAGGACAGTCTTCAGACGCTGTAGTTATTTAAAAATAGCAATGGTTTTCAAGTAAAAAAATTAGAACATTGTATCAGTAGTTCAAGAAAACCAAAGTGTAGAATTACTTAATTGTAGTTGCAACATCAACCTTAGCTTTGACCCTTTGGTCTGGTTTGTCTTTTCTTTACCAGTAGGAAAACTTTAGTAGCTGTGATTAAAATAAAAAAGGCACCTAAGTCTTTCTTGTTGTCTATATAATTTTATCAAAAATACGACTTTCTTCAGCTAAAACCTGCAGCCACCCTCTGAGGCTCTGGATGGGATCATTTGAGCTCCTAAGAACGTGCAAATTACCATTGACTTCAGGGCCACCTGAGCTTTTATTTACACACTCTTACAACTTATCCATACTCCATGCCATGTAAAGTGCACCAAATGAGACTCCCTTACACTGACACCCACTCAAATGGAAAAGCAGACTCCCAAACCCATACTTACACACACTTGCCAACATATGAATTACATATCCTTACACATCATTTTTGAATTTGGCCACTTCTATCAAATGCTTCATTACAACCCAGATCTGCTGCATTCCCTTCATCCAAGAAGGCTTCAGTACCACAAATGTTTACACATGTATTTAACCTTCAGCACATGAGTAGTCCCACCGGTGTGAATATGAATACTCACACAATTAAAGTTAAAAGTATTTGCAGGACAGGGACTCCTCATCTTTGTCTGGAATGTTAATTATTATTATTAACTACAGTTTATTGCTGACCCTTCCATTATCCTCTGATTATGATTTTCACAGATTTTTCTCCTCTCTCTGAAATTTAGAATTGCCAGGATCACCTTTTTTATCTTTTCTTTTACTCTGAGGCAAAAATGTTTTCTGTGTTCCAGGTAGAGTTTCAAATGTTCTGAATATACATTAAATGAATCCAGGAGTGATGGGATTAAACAAAGACTAATGCTTCTCATCCCTCAGCACAATTCCTTCATATTAAATACACTGGATTTAGCAAACTGTTATGGAAAGCATTCTTCTGAAATGGAATAGCCTCAGCCAATCAGAGTGCAGAGGTGCTGAGGAATAGTTACTGACTCAGTTAAGCAAGGTTTTTAACAACATACCTAATTTTAAGCATTAGAGAGATAAGGTGGGTGAGGTAACATCTTTTATTGGACCAACTTCTGTTGGTGAGAGAGACACGCTTTCAAGCTTATACAGAGCTCTTTTTTAAGCATGCGAGTAGTCCCCTTGATTCATTGGGATGACGCGTGCTTAAAGTTGGACATGTGCTCAAGTATCTTGCTGAATCCAGGCCTCAAATCTAAATTTGGCTCCCCGGCAGGGCGTTTCCAGAGCAAAGGCTTTGAACCTGCACTGGCTCAAGTCAACTGATTGCCAGTTAACGTGAGTGCTAGTCTGGACACTCCACGAATGTTTATGACCTTGAACAATAATTTTTGGAGTGTTTAAACCAGCATTTACAAATATGTTAGCTCATTTGGATGAACAGGCAATGAATTAACTTGAGTTAAAATAGAAGCAAAAACGGTAGCATAGATACATAGTTTATCTACAGATCTCTAACTCCCTTCACTCAGAATAGATTCTACTTAGAACTCCTCATTCAAATGGCCGCAGTCAATGAGTCCCATCAATTTCTCATCTCTCCCCCCCCCCCACAACAGTCCATCCGTCCTCTCAGACACCCTCCTCCTTAAAATTTGCTAAAAAGCTTTGCCCTATTGCTAGCTTCATGGCAATTAAATGACCCTTTAAAAATACAAAGAAATTTGAACCATAGAATTTAGAGATGAAAATGACCTCGTAGTCAATCAGTCTGTCTCTGGGGCTAATGCAGAACTCTTCTCTACCATATGTTTACTGGTGTTTTGCCCAATCTAGTTCTAAGTGTGCAAATACCACTTCCCCTGAAAGGAACATTCCATGCCTAATACATCTCATAGTCATGTAAATGCTCAGTGTTCATAGACTAAATAACAGAGCAATGTTGCCTAGTGGGTAGAGCACTGGACTGGGACACAGGAGACCAGGATTCTATTCCTGACTCTTTCAGTGTCCTATTAGGTGACCTTGGGCAAGTCACATTGCCTCTGGCTGCCTCAGTTTCCCCATCTATAAAATGGGAAAAAGAATACTGCTCTCCTTTGTAAAACATTTTGAGTTTTACTGATAAAAAGCAGTAGGTATTGTTATTAAGGTCAGGGAATCCAGTCGACATGCCCAGTAGATAGAAGCATTGATGTAAAAGGGCCCTGTGCACTACTGGTTATTTTATGGAACAGGAGGAATGAAGTGGAGCGATAGGGCAGAAGGTGAATTCTATTTTGCAACAAGACTCTGTTCTAGGATGCTGGATGAAGGACAACAGAGAATTTAGTCTTAAATAGAGATGAGGGGTATTCTTGCATTAGTCATAGCATATAAAAATAGTTGGAACAAAATGACATGTGAGCCTCATGTTAAATCCATTTAAGCTTAATACTCTGAACTGAATACATTGTTCTAAAGAACAGCTCAACCTTAAGGAACAGCTCCTCACATAATGCTGCTAACATCTCTGTTGCCTTGATTTAGGCCATTTAAGTGTCAGTCAGGCAAGTTAACAATGCCTAGGGGGAAATTTTCCCATGAACCAAAATCTTTGGAAAATAATATAAGTTTTGCAGTGCCTTGTGACTATGTGTAACTTTCCTATGCAAGAGGATTTCTCCTTTATTTCCACATTCCTTGTGCTCTTTGGCCCACCTGTGTTACGTTTCTCCATACAAAAAGGGCAACTGTTTATTTTCAGTCTAAAAGAAAGAACAAAAGTAAAGTCTCCATGAGAACCCAGTGCGTGCATTTCTTCAGAAAACAAAAAAGGCTGCTGTCTCTACACGCAGGTAGCATTCTTTGAAATTTACCATTGTAGATCACAAAACCAAAAGGTGTTACAGTACCTGAATTACATACACCACATCACACAGAAGCGGACTATCCTCTTGAGCGGCAGAAAATTGATTAGGTGGGAGACTCTGGATTTCAAAGAATATAAGCTGAGTGAAAGCACTGCATTTGTGTTTGACAAAACTGAACTTGTGTGGGGGTGTAAATCCCTACAAAATAAAATCTTCAGAGGTAATGATTTGGAGTCTTATAAGATCATGAGCAGCATAAGGATACACAATGTTGAATCCATATAAAAGTCACCTTTGCAGTAACAAACACCTTTGGTACATGCATGTGTTTTGGAAAGATATTATGTATGGCCCATCACTTGCTCCTCTGACGTGTCATCTTATGGCTGTGTGGCCTGTTCTCCATTTGATCCAGGTGTACATTTCTTGCTGATGTAGTGAGTTCTTCCCATCTGGAAGACAATTTGATCCCAGTCCAAGGGGCTCAAAGGCACCTTTGAGGTTCAAAGCTCTGAAGACAGGTAAACACATTTATAACCTAACTTCCCCAGGGGCCAGCACAAGTTGTTCCCACATTTGCAGCTTTCTGTAAAGTTATCATCTGTCCTAATCTGTTAATAAAATAAACTGGAAAGGGAATTTTTGCAAGATTGTTTTAGTATTTTTAACCTTTTGGGGGGGGGGGGGGGGGGGGAGGGTGGTCCTTGAAACATACCAGTAAACTTGTGGATTACATAACACATGGGAAATTGTTTAAAACATTTTGTTTCTGTACATACACTATTTTTACAAAGCATGTGTTCTGCTCCTATTAAAATCAATTACAGTTTGTCCATTACCTTCCGTGGGAACAGGATTGGGTCTTCCAATTTTAAGCTGTTTGGCTTTAGAACTATTCTATTCTGATCTCTTTTTTTACACCATGCAGCACACTGACTGGGATTAGCAATTGTTAATAAGTAATTATAATAAATAATAATCACACTGTTAGTAATTGTGCAATACATTGTCTTAAAAGGGAACACTTCAGCAATACTGAAAACGATATAAGGCAAGATGGATCCCAGTGGAGCAAATATATCTGTACCCATAAACTATACAGGGCTTGTCTATACAAATACTTAGTACATGTAAATCTACCCCACACTAGCCTGCTGCACACTCAGGATCCACATGGAGTTAGCGGACATGCACTAAAAAGTTCCGTAGTGCACTTGATCTACCCTGCTTTGAAATGGGAGCAGCAGCAGGCTAGTGCAAGATAGATTTACAACCCTGTTTACCACAAAGTGTTTCTCTCACACACACAAAACTACATTAAAAGAACATTCACATTGTGACGCTGGCTGGCCTGGTGACAGCTCATGCCAAGATCCAGTTGTCTCAACTGGACACTGACACATACATGACTGAAATCTGTCTGGCTCACTTAGGGGTTAATATTGATAAAATAGTTATTGAAATTATGAGGTGGTGTTCAGTGTTTGGACTCAATTGAGTGCTTGTGAGCGGCTCCATGCATTAATCTTACTTGTAATATCTGTGCTCCGCATTGTAATGTAATATTTGAGCAGTTGTACTTTGAGCCTCTGTGACTGTATGAATCACCATACAGGATAGGGACATCATTTAGTGTGAAGAGCTGCTCTGCTACAGAAATTGTTATCCCCCTTCTGAAAGAGGAGACCCATTGACACCAGACAGGCTCTGGCTAGATCATACAAATGGAAACTCCCTACATCTGGACTGAGAAACCATCAACAAAAGGACTAAAGACTCTTATTGTTGTATCCTCTCCTCCCCATAGATATGAGTTATGCAAGTGGATTCCTTCCATCAACTGAGTTTGCAGCTCAGAGCACATGGCTGGAGCGGGATAAAACCCTCATACTAAAGGAGCTAAGAATGTTTATGCTGCTTGGACTCTGTGGGGGAAGGTATTTCAAGGCATAAGCAAGAGATCCCGGCTCCTTAGCCTGGATTAGCCGTAAAGGACAAATAGAACTCGCTGATTATGGAAGCCTATATTATCTTCTGAAAGTCATTTATGTATCTATATTTGCTTGTTTTAACCTTGTAAATAACTCTCTAATTTCCTTTTCATATTTAATAAAGCTTCATATAGTTTACTATAGGATTGGCTACAAGAGTTGTCTTTGGTGTGAGACCTAAAGCGCAATTAACCTGGGCTACATGACTGCTCCTTCAGGATTAGGAGTAACCTGAATATTGCTGTGATTCTTTGCATAAAGGGCCATCTATTACAGAGATACACTTACCTGGGTGGCAAGACAAACTGGAGTATCCAAAGGGACTGTCTGTGACTCCATTCAAGGCTATTAATGTGCCTGAGGTGTTTGTACTTGGTGCTGTTGGTTGGTGAAATGTAAATTTAGAACTCACAACCAATGTGGGGTTTGTGCCCTGTTTTTTAACAGTACAAGGGGGGCAAAATGAAGGTTGCATGGGCATTTAATAGTTTTGGAGTGCTTGGCTTTGCACCATTAATGTGCTTTTAACAATTTCTGTGTAATTTTCCTAGGTTTAAAAAAAACAACAACAGAAAAAACAGAAATCCCATCATGAGGCATTACATGCCATGAAAGGGTCTGAGTTCAAACCCCGCTAACAAGCCATGTTGGAAAAATAGTCTGCAATTATATAATTGAACACCGTGAGGCAGATTCTTAGCCACTTATAATTATACCAGCTGAGCAGCTGGCTCTATATCATAATGCATAAGTACAAGAGGGACAGCAGAATTAAAGTTGGACATGTACTCTTAATTATGGCTGTCAGGGTTCCCTCCCCACTCTGAACTCTGGGGTACAGATGAGGGGACCCACATGAAAGATCCCCTAAGCTTACCAGCTTAGGTTAAAAACTTTCCCAAGGCACAAATCCTTTCCTTGTCCTTGGACGGTATTGCTGCCACCACCAAGTGATTTAGACAAAAATTCAGGAAAAGGGTCACTTGGAATCCCTTGTTCCCCAAAATATTCCCCAAGCCCCTTCACCCCCTTTCCTGGGGAGGCTTGGGAATAATATAGCAACCAATTGGTTACAATGTGAGCACAGACCAAACCCTTTGGTTTTTAGGACACTGAAAATCAATTAGGTTCTTAAAAGAAGAATTTTATTTAAAGTAAAAGTAAAAGAATCACACCTGCAAAAATCAGGATGGAAGATAACTTTACAGGGTAATAAAAAGATTTAAAACACAGAGGATTTCCCTCTAGGCTCAGCTTCAAAGTTACAAAAAACAGGAATAAAACTCCCTCTTAGCATAGGGAAAATTCACAAGCTAAAACAAAAGATAATCTAATGCATTTCCTTGCCCTTACTTGTAATTTTTGTAATCTTAGACGCTCATTTCAGGTATGTTTTCAGGAGATGTTTTTCCTTCCTGGTCTCTCTCTCCATCCAGAGAGGGAACAACAAAGAGAGCACAAACAATGCCCCCTCCCCCCCGATTTGAAAGTATCTTCTTTCCTTATTGGTCTTTTGGTCAGGTGCCAAACAGGTTATTTGAGCTTCTTAACCCCTTACAGTTAAGGATTCAGTACAGCTGTGCAGGAGAGATTTTATGCTACCCTTAGCTGTATTTTTATGACAATGGCATTTCCTAACTTTTGAGTGCTTGACTTTGCAACTTTAATGTTCTAATATAGTTTTAATATATTGTAAAAATACAGTAGAACTTCAGAGTTACGAACACCTCGGGAATGGAGGTTGTTCGTAACTCTCAAATGTTAGTAACAAAACTCTGGTTCTTCTTTAAAAAGTTCACATCTAAACATGGACTTAATACACCTTTGAAACTTTACTATGCAGAAGGAAAATGCTGCTTTAAACCATTTTAATTTAAACAAAACAAGCACAGAAACAGTTTCCTTACCTTGTCAAAACTTTTTTTTTAAACTTTCCCTTTATTTTTTTTAGTAGCTTATGTTTAACACAGTACTGTATTTGCTTTTTTTGGTCTCTGCTGCTGCCTGATTGTGTACTTCCAGTTCCAAATGAGGTGTGTGGTTGACCGGTCAGTTCGTAACTCTGGTGTTAATAACTCTGAGGTTCTACCGTACTTAAAACTTGAAATAGCAATAACCTTCAATCTCTATCTCTAGCTTTCTTCCCAGCCTGCAGAGGACATAGTTTGATTAATCTGTAGGATTAATAATGGTTCACTGATTGGTTGTGTGTGAGAAGGACTTATTGAGAAAAACTTAATCAAAGAAATGAGATTTACATTTAGGTCTCAATGTGTTTAGACCTGAAGTCATTCTTCTCTCTTGCAGGAGCGAGTGCCATAGTCTAGGTTCAGCTCTGTGAAAGTTCTGTCTCCTACACTCACCATCTTCCCCCTGCTGGTAGATAGTTTCATTGTTCCAGTGGGTTATAGCCGTTGTGTGTGGTCATGGTTGTGGAGGGAGAGGTGATCTCTCAGCTAACTAGGGCTAATCTTATGGAGGGCTTTGGACTCTGTATTCAATAGGAAGCCTGTGCAGAAAGAGGAGCATCACAGTGATGTGTTCACAGTATCCTGTGTTGCTTAGCAGATGGATTACTGCCCATGATGAACTTTTACATTCCTTGGTATTTCTAGACACCACGCCACTTTTAATCCTGTTCCTCTTTTGTCATTTTGTTCTGTCTCCCCATATTTGTGCCTGCATCAATCACTTCCTTCCCTTTACCATGTTTCACTATTTAAAATCTGACAATTTTACTCTTAAAAACTTCCCCTTATCCAATCCCATCCTGTACTTGCTCCTTGGGCACTCTGGACCTTCTCGGCATAGCTCCATTGAAGTCCATGTCTTTTATCTCCCACTTTTACACTAGCACAACTTTTACATGGATGATCCTCAAATGTACAGGCACCTTTTGACACACTGCCTGCCTTGATCAAGATATGTGTTCAGATAAATGTCTCCAAGAAAAAAAATATTTTCTAGAGCAAGTGGACGGGGCATGAGGATGCTCCTATGCAGCTTCCCTCATTAACTCAGAGCTCACACTTGTCTCTACCATCCATAATCCTAGCATAATCCTTCCCCCTGAATTCCCCTTTCTCACCACATTATGTCTACAAACCATCACTTCAGCAATGTCCCTGCACCGTGCTGCCTACTATTCTCCTCTGCTGAAATCCCCATGATGTACACCTTCACGGGGGTAGAAGTCAATGCACCACCCTGTACACTGGGGAATTTTGAGAGTCAAAATGCTTCTGGTGCTCCTTTTGGGGTGTGGCAGCTCCACAAAACCCCCCAATACATGACTATGCTGAAATGGCATGACCTAGCCTTGTACAATGAGGATAGCATGCCCAAGAAGTCTGTGGCATTATGGCTAGTTCATAAAAAAAATTGGTTCTGTGTCTATCAAAGCAGCCATGTTACAAAAAGATTAGCATTTATATCAGTATAAGAATATAAGAAGGCCATACTGTGTCAGACCAATGGTCCATCTAGCCCAGTATGCTGTCTTCTGACAGCAGCCAATGCCAGGTGCTTCAGAGGGAATGAACAGAACAGGTAATCATCAAGTGATCCATCCCCTGTTGCCCATTCCCAGCTTCAGAGGCTAGGGACACCCAGAACATGGTTTTGCATCTCTGCCCATCCTGGCTAATAGCCATTGATGGACCTATCCTACATGAACTTATCTAGTTCTTTTTTGGACCCTTTTATAGCCTTGGCCTTCAGAACATCCTCTGGCAAAGAGTTCCACAGGTTCACATTGTGTGAAGAAATACTTCCCTTTGCTTTGTTTAAACTAGCAAAATAAAACCAGAGACATGTAAGGAGAATTTGGACCCATCCTCAATTCAGAGCTCACCTTTGTTATTTGTCAAATTAGACGCCCGTCCTATTATGTTGCCTTACTTTGTTGCTCAGGCAATTTTGGAGCAACCCAAAACATCATCTTGATCTTATCCAAGAAAGATCTAGGTTGGGATATGCATCTGGAGTCATAGTGTTTAAGGCTAGAAGGGCCCAGCAGATCATCTAGTCTGACCTGCTGTATATCACAGGCCACTACCATCACCCAGCACACACACATTTAAACCAACAACTAATATGTGTTGCGTTAGGAATACACACAAGAGGATAGAGCTATATTTGATGCCAAACCTTTGATTTTTCTGACCTTTGTGTGATTAAAATTTCAGCTTTAAATCTTGTCAGCCTTAAAATTCCAGGGCCCGATTCACTACTGTTTTCCCCTGCTATTAAGCCAGTGTAAATCCATTGATTTCAGAAGACTTACACCAGTGTAAGACTGGACTAACATAGTGATGGATGAGGCTCTCACTCTTTAATATACCATAAATTGAGGAATTGGTTCGGGACACACATCCTCAACAGCATCTGAACCAGGCTGACATGTATTATTATTTTTATGCATTTCTGAAAAACAATCAGGAAAGTAAAATTGACCCAGGACATCCTTCATCAGCATCAATCAGAGAATCTTTGTAAATTTCTGAGGTAGTGCTGTGAGCATATGCAGCTGAAAGGGTTGTTGATGCCGTAGTAGCTGGACAGAACTGATGACAATCTCCAAGCATGATAATGTTTGCATGTTTTTCCAGTTCATTCGTAACAACCCTTGATAACAAGGACAATCGCAACTGAATTTTTCACATTGATGTGGGGATTATTTTTTAACACACAAATCTGATTGCGTTTATTGTAAGATGAACGTTAACCCTTTGATGGTGGCCAACTTGCCTGAATTTGGTAGGGACATGAATGCAACATGGAGACTTCTGTTAATGTCTATGACAGATATAGACTATAGGATTATACACAGGACAGTTTTTTTTAAAGGGTTCAGTCCGGAACAGGACAAATGTATATATTTGAATTTGGCAAAAGAAAGCTTCAGCATTGCTGGCATGACAAGTGCAGAGCTTAGAGTCCTCACTGGAACACCACAGGGGATGACATTCTTGGCAGAAAGAACATACACATTGAATTTCTGGCAAGGGACACCCAAAAGAGTCCTGGCAGGACAAAGGGCCTAGGGTTCATTCCTGGCATGACAAGTATATGGGGATTACATTCCCCACAGGCAGTAGGACATCCCTATTTAATTGCTAGCAACACAGACATAGGGAAGAATTACCAATAGGGCAAACCTATGACATTTTTTGGCAAGAGAAATAGACAGTAGAGTGGGGGTTGTATTTCATGCTAAATAAACTCATAAATGCTGGCAGGATACATGTGTATCTGATTCCCAAGTGGGTGTGCGCCACTCCAGACCCTGGTAGGATGCATTGCTCTGAGAGTCCTCAGGGAAAGGTAAACAAACCCATCTGATTCCTGTCAAATTATGATTTTTCTGGAGGCCCAATTAACATGTGCTTGGATTTCTGGCGCTTGTGACCTGCCCAGCATAATTTCCATCACGACACATGTAGAACTTCTTCTAGGCAAGTATGACTCCTGTCAAAACAAAGCAGTGGATTAAGCTGCTGGCAAGATAAAAATGTATGATATTGATGTATCAGATGGGCAAGACGGACAAATTAACTGTTTGTGAATAAAGACTTTGTTCTCCTTGCAAAGTGTTCACAGATTGATCTATGCAAATATAGTTTGAAATATCTGCCATATCGTTTGTATGAACAATTTTCCAGCTTACTGATTGTTCACATCTTTCAAGGTCAGAGAATGGCTGTTCCACACCCACTGTACTTGGAGCAGCACAGGGTCTCAGAGTGAGGAACTATTTGTGATGCCATAGGCCAGCAGCAAATTACAACAGTCACCACGTTCGCTCAAGCTACACTGGTTGGTGCACTGAGAGGCAACACCCAGGCTCCACTTGTCCCTGAATCACTGGTGGAAATCAGAGACTCAACCAAGGAGAGGAAGGTTTAGTGAGGGACAGGATGAATCAAAGAAGTAGAACTCTACATGTGAAGATCTCTTCCTTGGTGTCCATCAGAATTGTCATTTGGGCCTCAGCACACATAGCAAATGCTACATTGTAATTGTCGCTCTCTGTTTCACCATGGGAGCTGTGCCTTCTGTCTATAGAAGTGGCTGTCGCATTCCAATTGAATGTCAGGGAAATGGGCACCCTAATTAGTAGAGCCCTATCAAATTCATGGCCATGAAAAACACGTCACAGACCGTGAAGTCTGTATAGTATAGGGTAAAAGCAAACAAAAGACTAGATTTCACAGGGGAGACCAGAGTTTCTCAAATTGGGGGTCCTGACCCAAAAGGGAGTTGCGGGGGGGTAGCTAGGTTATTTTAGGGGGGTCGCACTCTGTGTTCCCTGTAAGCTGCACGCTGGAGCGGTGCCCAGGAGCGATTGAAGTGCCACACAGTTGATTAGCAGAGCCTTTCACATCCTACAGGCGGCATGTATTCAGGTGCCCCTCCCCCACTGCTATGCAGACACTTCCTGCCCTCTGCCTTGAAGCCCATGCTGCTCCTGGGACGCTCCTGCTGCTTGTGCAGAGGGGGGAAAGGGGGTATTGATGTCAGAGTGTCCCCCTACCTGTGCACCCCAGCAGGTGAGAGGAGACAGCCCTGAGGATCTGAGGTCTGAACACAGTTCCGGCCAGATTGAGTGCCTTTACCTTAAGGAGACAGCACATGGTCTTTCAGAGACTTCCCCGGAACACACAAACTCTGTCTGTCTCTCTGTCTTTCTAAGCTCTCACACACACATTCAGTCCGTGTGTCTCTACACACACACACACACTGTCTCTATGCACACACACAAAGAGTCTGTGTGTCTCTACACACAGACGTACACAGAGTATATGTGTCTCTACACACACACACAGTCTGTGTCTACACACACACACATAGAGTCTTTAACAATCACATCCCACCACATACATATGTTATTTTTGTTTCCTGTTACCTCCTGGTACTTTCTGCAATGCACATATATTCTCTGTAATTTTAGTCTTTCAAAGTGTGTTTTTTTAGTATTTTGACTGCTCTATGAATTTTATAATTTTCATTTCACTCACACTTATAACAGCAGAGCTACCCGGCTTACAGGAAGAAGTTCCTTACCTGACACTTTTGGAAGGAGTCACCGGCTGGCGCGGGGAACGGGGTGGCCTCTGTTATGCAATGGATGGATCAAGAGGTTTGCCACCAAGATAGGGGAATTAGCTCAAGTGGTAGAGCGCTTGCTTTACATGCGAGAGGCAGCGGGATCAATGCCCGCATTTTCCAGCGCCAAGGGAGCAACAGTATCTTCTCTTGCCCTTCTTTTAGAAGCCATTGACAGTCAGCGGGCTGAGCTCCTCCAATGGCCTCCATCCCTCTCCCCGCTTGGCCTCCCAAAAAGCCAGCCCTTGCGAAGCAGAAAGCTCTTTCTCCCGGGCCCTTCTCCCCCTTACGCTGCCTGAGAGGCTGGAGACAAGATTGGGGAAGTTAGCTTGCATGGAAGAAGTAGTGAGATCGATACACATATTCTCCAGCCTGCTCTGCTCTAGTGGGGGACCTGCACCTTTCTTGCTGAGCTGTCACTAGAACGCCATCCCTTTCCCCCTCCCTCCCTCCCTGCTAGTCTATGCAAAGCTGATTGGCTGGGAGGGAGTGCCACTCAAAGACAGAATTACTCACAACCCAGGGGTCCATGAAGGGAATGAGGAGATGGGCGGGGGGGCACGTGATACCAGCTCAGCTGAGACCATGAGACCATGCAGCCTCCTGATCTCAGGCAGCATGGCAGCCGTGGAGCAGAGCACACAGACAGCTTGGAGAAAGCCAAGGTGGGGAAGGGCTGCATTGGTCTAGAACAGTGATTCTGTGGGTGTCTATCCTGGCGGAGGCAGGGTCGTTTTGCTGTATGCTGTGCCAGGGGCTAGGGAGCCTGCGTGAGCCCCGTTAGAGTTGCTGAGCTGGGCCTGCTCCTGGCTTTGCTTGGCTTAGGCCTGGTCTACACTATGAGTTTAATTCAAATTTAGCAGCGTTAAATCGAATTAATCATGCACCCATCCACACAACGAAGCCATTTATTTTGAAATAAAGGGCTCTTAAAATCGATTTCTGTACTCCTCCCCGACGAGTGGAGTAGTGCCAAAATCGATATTGTCATTTCGAATTAGGGTTAGTGTGGCCGCAATTCGATGCTATTGGCCTCCGGGAGCTATCCCACAGTGCACCATTGTGACCGCTCTGGACAGCAATCTGGATGCACTGGCCAGGTAGACAGGAAAAGCCCCGCAAACATTTGAATTTCATTTCCTGTTTGCCCAGCACAGGAGAGCATAAGTTACCACAGAGAGCTCATCAGCACAGATAACCATGCAGGCCGATAATCGAAAAAGAGCACCAGGATTCATAGATTCATAGATTCTAGGACTGGAAGGGACCTCGAGAGGTCATCGAGTCCAGTCCCCTGCCCGCATGGCAGGACCAAATACTGTCTAGACCATCCCTGATAGACATTTATCTAACCTACTCTTAAATATCTCCAAAGATGGAGATTCCACAACCTCCCTAGGCAATTTATTCCAGTGTTTAACCACCCTGACAGTTAGGAACTTTTTCCTAATGTCCAACCTAGACCTCCCTTGCTGCAGTTTAAGCCCATTGCTTCTTGTTCTATCCTCAGAGGCTAAGGTGAACAAGTTTTCTCCCTCCTCCTTATGACACCCTTTTAGATACCTGAAAACTGCTATCATGTCCCCTCTCAGTCTTCTCTTTTCCAAACTAAACAAACCCAATTCTTTCAGCCTTCCTTCATAGGTCATGTTCTCAAGACCTTTAATCATTCTTGTTGCTCTTCTCTGGACCCTTTCCAATTTCTCCACATCTTTCTTGAAATGCGGTGCCCAGAACTGGACACAATACTCCAGCTGAGGCCAAACCAGAGCAGAGTAGAGCGGAAGAATGACTTCTCGTGTCTTGCTCACAACACACCTGTTAATACATCCCAGAATCACGTTTGCTTTTTTTGCAACAGCATCACACTGTTGACTCATATTTAGCTTGTGGTCCACTATAACCCCTAGATCCCTTTCTGCCGTACTCCTTCCTAGACAGTCTCTTCCCATTCTGTATGTGTGAAACTGATTTTTTCTTCCTAAGTGGAGCACTTTGCATTTGTCTTTGTTAAACTTCATCCTGTTTAACTCAGACCATTTCTCCAATTTGTCCAGATCATTTTGAATTATGACCCTGTCCTCCAAAGCAGTTGCAATCCCTCCCAGTTTGGAATCATCCGCAAACTTAATAATCGTACTTTCTATACCAATATCTAAGTCGTTAATGAAGATATTGAACAGAGCTGGTCCCAAAACAGACCCCTGCGGAACTCCACTCGTTATGCCTTTCCAGCAGGATTGGGAACCATTAATAACAACTCTCTGAGTACGGTTATCCAGCCAGTTATGCACCCACCTTATAGTAGCCCCATCTAAATTGTATTTGCCTAGTTTGTCGATAAGAATATCATGCGAGACCGTATCAAATGCCTTACTAAAGTCTAGGTATACCACATCCACAGCTTCTCCCTTATCCACAAGACTTGTTATCCTATCAAAGAAAGCTATCAGATTGGTTTGACATGATTTGTTCTCTACAAATCCATGCTGGCTGTTCCCTATCACCTTACCACCTTCCAAGTGTTTGCAGATGATTTCCTTAATTACTTGCTCCATTATCTTCCCTGGCACAGAAGTTAAACTAACTGGTCTGTAGTTTCCTGGGTTGTTTTTATTTCCCTTTTTATAGATGGGCACTATATTTGCCCTTTTCCAGTCTTCTGGAATCTCTCCCGTCTCCCATGATTTTCCAAAGATAATAGCTAGAGGCTCAGATACCTCCTCTATTAGCTCCTTGAGTATTCTAGGATGCATTTCATCAGGCCCTGGTGACTTGCAGGCATCTAACTTTTCTAAGTGATTTTTAACTTGTTCTTTTTTTATTTTATCTGCTAAACCTACCCTCTTCCCATTAGCATTCACTAGGTTAGGCATTCCTTCAGACTTCTCGGTGAATACCGAAACAAAAAAGTCATTAAGCATCTCTGCCATTTCCAAGTTTCCTGTTACTGTTTCTCCCTCTTCACTAAGCAGTGGGCCTACCCTGTCTTTGGTCTTCCTCTTGCTTCTAATGTATTGATAAAAAGTCTTCTTGTTTCCCTTTATTCCTGTAGCTAGTTTGAGCTCATTTTGTGCCTTTGCCTTTCTAATCTTGCCCCTGCATTCCTGTGTTGTTTGCCTATATTCATCCTTTGTAATCTGTCCTAGTTTCCATTTTTTATATGACTCCTTTTTATTTTTTAGATCATGCAAGATCTCGTGGTTAAGCCAAGGTGGTCTTTTGCCACATTTTCTATCTTTCCTAACCAGCGGAATAGCTTGCTTTTGGGCCCTTAATAGTGTCCCTTTGAAAAACTGCCAACTCTCCTCAGTTGTTTTTCCCCTCAGTCTTGATTCCCATGGGACCTTACCTATCAGCTCTCTGAGCTTACCAAAATCCGCCTTCCTGAAATCCATTGTCTCTATTTTGCTGTTCTCCCTTCTACCCTTCCTTAGAATTGCAAACTCTATGATTTCATGATCACTTTCACCCAAGCTGCCTTCTACTTTCAAATTCTCAACGAGTTCCTCCCTATTTGTTAAAATCAAGTCCAGAACAGCTTCCCCCCTAGTAGCTTTTTCAACCTTCTGAAATAAAAAGTTGTCTGCAATGCAGTCCAAGAATTTGTTGGATAGTCTGTGCCCCGCTGTGTTATTTTCCCAACATATATGCGGATAGTTGAAGTCCCCCATCACCACCAAATCTTGGGCTTTGGATGATTTTGTTAGTTGTTTAAAAAAAGCCTCATCCACCTCTTCCACCTGGTTAGGTGGCCTGTAGTAGACTCCTAGCATGACATCACCCTTGTTTTTTACCCCTTTTAGCCTAACCCAGAGACTCTCAACACTTCCGTCTCCTATGTCCATCTCTACCTCAGTCCAAGTGTGTAGATTTTTAATATATAAGGCAACACCTCCTCCCTTTTTCCCCTGTCTATCCTTCCTGAGCAAGCTGTATCCATCCACACCAACATTCCAATCATGTGTATTATCCCACCAAGTTTCAGTGATGCCAACAATGTCATAGTTGTATTTATTTATTAGCACTTCCAGTTCTTCCTGCTTATTACCCATACTTCTCGCATTTGTATATAGGCATCTAAAATACTGGTTTGATCTTTCCTCCCGGTTTTGTCCTGACCCTCCTTTCTCTCTGCCAATATAGCCCACACTCCCTCTCGTCTCCGACCCATCTCCCAGGTCTCCATGTTCCCCACTTACCTGCGGGCTTTGCTCACCTGTCCCCGTCGAACCTAGTTTAAAGCCCTCCTCACTAGGTTAGCCAGTCTGTGTCCAAATAGGGTCTTTCCCCTCCTCGAAAGGTGAACACCATCTCTGCCTAGCAGTCCTTCCTCAAATAGCATCCCGTGGTCTAGGAAGCCAAAGCCCTCCTGGCGACACCATCTTCGCAGCCAGGCATTCACCTCCATGATGCATCTGTCTCTACCCGGACCCCTACCTTTGACAGGAAGAATCGAAGAGAATACCACCTGCGCTCCAAACTCCTTCACCCGTACTCCCAGAGCCCTGTAGTCACTCTTGATCCGCTCAGTGTCACACCGCGCAGTATCATTTGTGCCCACATGGATGAGTAGCATGGGGTAGTAGTCAGAGGGCTGGATAATCCTCGACAATGCCTCCGTAACGTCTCGGATACGGGCTCCCGGCAGGCAGCATACCTCCAGAGATGAAATGTCAGGGCGACAGATGGGCGCCTCCGTCCCCCTCAGCAGAGAGTCTCCGACCACCACTACCCTACGTTTCCTATTCGCAGTGGTGGCAGCAGACCTCCCAGCCTTAGGGGTACGAGGCTTCTCCTCCTTTACTGTAGGGGGTAATGCCTTCTTTCCTGTATCAAGAAGAGCATAACGGTTACCTATTACCACAGCGGGAGGGTTCGGAGCAGGGGTGGAGCACTGCCTGCTGCCAGAAGTAACCAGCTGCCAGTGTCCACCCTGAGCCATCTCCTCCTCCACCAGTGGTGTATCAGCAGTCCTGTGTCCTGGGACAGCTACCTCAGCTGTCTCCACATGGACACTGTCCAGGAATTGCTCGTGGATTCGGATGCTTCTCAACCTAGCCACCTCCTCCTGTAGGATGGACCGTATGGGAGGTACTGGATCTGATCGCTATATGGGGAGAGGATTCAGTGCTAGCAGAACTTCGTTCGAAAAGATGAAATGCCAAAATTTTGAAAAAATCTCCAAGGGCATGATGGAGAGAGGCCACAATAGGGACTCAGAGCAGTGCCGTGTGAAAGTCAAGTAGCTCAGACAAGCCTATCAGAAAACAAAGGAGGAAACGGTAGCTCTGGGTCAGAGCCGCAGACATGCCACTTATACGCTGAGCTGCATGCAATTCTAGGGGGGGCCACCACCACTACCCCACCTCTGACCGTGGATTCCGAGGCGGGGGTAATCTCATCAGCCACACCTGAGGATTCTGCGGACGGGGAAGAGGAGGAGGAGGAGGAGGACGAGCTTGCGGAGAGCACACAGCACTCCGTTTTCCCCAACAGCAAGGATCTTTTTCTCAGCCTGACTGAAGTACCCTCCCAAGCCAGTACCCAAGACCATGACCCCATGGAAGGGACCTCAGGTGAGTTTACCTTTTAAAATATAAAACATGGTTTAAAAGCAAGTGTTTTTTAATGAATAATTTGCCCTGAGGACTTGAGATGCATTCACGGCCAGTACAGCTACTGGAAAAGTCTGTTAACGTGTCTGGAGATGGAGCGGAAATCCTCCAGGGACATCTCCATGAAGCTCTCCTGGAGGTACTCCAAAAGCCTTTCCACAAGGTTTCTGGGCAGTGCAGCCTTATTCCGTCCTCCATGGTAGGACACTTGACCACACCATGCTAGTCGCAAGTAATCTGGTATCATTGCATGACAAAGCCTGGCAGCGTATGGTCCCAGCGTTTGCTGGCATTCAAGCAACATCCGTTCTTTATCTCGCTGTGTAATCGTCAGGAGAGTGATATCGCTCATGGTAACCTGGTTGAAATACGGGAATTTAATTAAGGGGACAGAGGTGGTCGTTCCTACTGGGCTGTTTGCCTGTGGCTGAAAAGAAATCCTTCCCTGCAGTTAGCCAAGCGCGGGGGGGAGGGTGGGGGAATTGGCGCTGAGCTTTTCGCCTTTGGCTAGCAGGGATCTTCCCTGATACCAGCCACGCGGGGGGGGGAGGGGATAAAGGATTCTTCCCGGAGAATTGGGGGTGGGGGGGGGGGGTAGTTTGTTTTCTGCTGCTGAAGGTTAACAGGAAAACCGCAGCAGTCAACGGGCTTTGCTTGGTATGTGGGAAAGGAGGGCGCAGAAGCCGAAAGACAATGGCTTACCATGGCCACATGCAAGCCGAATTCTGTTGCCTGGACCTGCGTCTGTGATCTCTAACACCAAAGCCACAGGCGCTCAATATTAAGATGGAAAATGCGACCTTGTACTGAAATCACATGTGCTATGTAATGTGAATAGTGTTTTTCACCGTGAAAGAGTATAAGCATTGTTCTGTAAAATGTATCTTTTTAAAAACTTCTCTCCTTTTTTCCATCCCTCCAGCAGCTGCAAATTTTTCAAGCCTCCCTCCTCCGTCCCGAAGGCTATCTCAGATAAGGCAGCGGAGAAAGAGGACGCGAGATGAGATGTTCTCGGAAATAATGGAATGCACCCGCAATGAAAGAGCTCATTTGAATGAGTGGAAGGACACGGTATCTAAGTACAGGAAAGATGCCAGTGAACGTGAGGTCATGAGGGATGCTCGAGATGAGAGGTGGCAGCCTGCAACGCTGGGGCTGCTGCGTGATCAAACGGACATGCTCCGGCGTCTGGTGGAGCTCCAGGAACGGCAGCAGGATAACAGAGTGCCGCTGCAGCCGCTGTATAACCTCCCTCCCCCCTCATCATGTTCCATAGCCTCCTCACCCAGACGTGTAAGAACGCAGGGGGGGGGGGGGAAGGCTCCGTGCACCCTCCCACTCCACCCCAGTGGACAGCCCAACCAAAAGGCTGTCATTATATTGAATTTTTTCAGTGGCCTTTTACTTCCCTCCTATCCTCCTCCCAAACCTCATCCGGGTTACCTTTTCAGTTCTCTCCCTATGTTTATAATCAATTAATAAAGAATACATGATTTTTAAACGATAGTGACTTTATTTCATTTAAAAGCAAGCTGTGATTTAAGGGGGGAGGGTGGTTTGCTTACAGGGAATGAGTCAATCAAGGGGGCGGGTTTTCAAGAAACAGAACTTTCACACCGTAGCCTGGCCAGTCATGAAACTGGTTTTCAAAGCTTCTCTGATGCGCAGTGCTTCCTGGTGTGATCTTCTAATAGCCCTGGTGTCTGGCTGTGCATAATCAGCAGCCAGGCGATTTGCCTCAGCCTCCCACTCCGCTATAAAGGTCTCCCCCTTACTCTCACAGAGATTGTGGCGCACACAGCAAGCAGCAATAACAATGGGGATATTGGTTTGGCTGAGGTCTGACCAAGTCAGTAACGAGCACCAGCGACCTTTTAAACGGCCAAATGCACATTCTACCACCATTCTGCACTTGATCAGCCTGTAGATGAACAGCTCCTGACTCCTGTCCAGGCTGCCTGTGTATGGCTTCATGAGCCATGGCATTAAGGGGTAGGCTGGGTCCCCAAGGATAACTATAGGCATTTCAACATCCCCAATGGTTATTTTCTGGTCTGGGAAGTAAGTCCCTTGCTGCAGCCGTTTAAACAGAGTAGTGTTCCTGAAGACGCGAGCGTCATGAACCCTTCCCGGCCAGCCCACGTTGATGTTGGTGAAACGTCCCTTGTGATCCACAAATGCTTGCAGCACCATTGAAAAGTGCCCCTTGCGGTTTATGTACTGGGTACCCTGGTGCTCTGGTACCAAGATAGGGATATGGGTTCCATCTATCGCCCCACCACAGTTAGGGAATCCCATTGCAGCAAAGCCATCTACTATGACCTGCACATTTCCCAGAGTCACTACCTTTCGTAGCAGCAGCTCAGTGATTGCTTTGGCTACTTGCATCACAGCAGCCCCCACAGTACATTTGCCCACTCCAAATTGATTCCTGACTGACCGGTAGCTGTCTGGCATTGCAAGCTTCCACAGGGCTTTCGCCACTCGCTTCTCAACTGTGAGGGCTGCTCTCATCTTGGTATTCTGGCGCTTCAGGGCAGGGGAAAGCAAGTCACAAAGTTCCATAAAAGTGCCCTTATGCATGTGAAAGTTTCGCAGCCACTGGGAATCGTCCCACACCTGCAACACTATGCGGTCCCACCAGTCTGTGCTTGTTTCCCGGGCCCAGAATCGGCGTTCTACGGCTATAACCTGCCCCATTAACAGCATGATCTCCAAAGCACTGGGGCCTTCGGTTTGATAGAATACCATGTCCATGTCCTCATCACTCTCGCCGCCGCGCTGCCGTAGCCTACTCCTGGCCACCTGGTTTTGCAGGTTCTGGTTCAGCATAAACTGCACGATAACGCGCGAGGTGTTTACAATGTTCATGATTGATGTCTTGAGCTGAGCGGGCTCCATGCTTGCCGTGGTATGGCGTCTGCACTGTTAACCCAGGAAAAAGGCGTGAAACGGTTGTCTGCCGTTGCTTCCCTGGAGAGGGGGGAGGATGTACCCAGAACCACCCGCGACAATGTTTTTGGCCCCATCAGGCATTGGGATCTCAACCCAGAATTCCAATGGGCGGAGGAGACTGCAGAAACTATGGGATAGCTATGGGATAGCTACCCACAGTGCAACGCTCCGGAAATCGACGCTAGCCCCGGTACATGGACGCACAATGCCGAATTAATGTGCTTAGTGTGGCCACATACATTCGACTTTATACAATCTGTTTCCAAAATTCAAATTATATAAATTCGAGTTATTCCCGTAGTGTAGACATACCCTAAGAGGACAGTGGTGAAGATAAGAATGGCCCTCCTGGGTGAGACCAATGGTCCATCTAGGCCAGGATCACGTCTTCTGACAGTAGCCGATGCCAGGTGCTTCAGAGGCAATGGCCAGAGCAAGCAATCATCAAGTGATCTATCCCCGCGTTGTCTTCTGAAGTTTCTTGCTTGTTCCAGGGGCTAACTCACGCTCCAGGGAGGGAGCGTTGGTGTTTGTGCCGAGGCGCGTGGCTGGGACTCGGGCCCCTTCCCCAGCTCTGGGTAGCCCCCCATCTCAGGCTGTGTTCTGCTTAAGGCCACAGAGCCCTTGCCTTTTTTGGCCTGGTGCCTGAGAGTCAGGCCAGCTGTGGGGAATTAGCTCAAGCGGCAGAGCGCTCACTTTGTGTGCGAGAGGTAGTGGGTGGAGGGGCGATGCCCGCATCCTCCAAACAGTCGACTAAGGGCTCCTGATGAGTGTAGTGGGTGGGCCGGCCATCTGACTTTTGACCTTGCTGTCCGTAGCAGCCAGGCCGAAAATCAAAAGCCATCCTCCCCAGGCCCACAGCCACCCAGGGGCTCCTCTGCACCATTTTGCCTCCATTAGTGCCACCCTCTGACCAGCTGAACTAGGCAAGCCACGGGAAGCTTCTCAAGGTCTTCCCCTGGTGTGGGCTTGGATGCGAAAAGCACCTGGAAGTTCATCAGCTGTTGCAAGAAGTGTGAACAGTCGGAGTAGCCATGGGGCTGTAGCTTTCCACATCATCTCAATTTGGGCAGCTTTCCATTCCCCTTTTCTGTGCAATGTCCCTCCCACGGGTTTCATTTGCGGAGCTGTACAATTCCGGCAGGGTGGCCGTTTAGAAATCTTTTCCTTTCTTTTCTTTTTAGATTGGGCGCATTCGGACTCTTTGGGTGTTTGAGTGTGTGTGTTTTCCCATTTGGAGCCATTGGAAAGTTTGGAAGGTTAGCCGAAAGAGGAGTATTTTTCACAAGAAAGTTGGCTTTCTGCAAATGTAGGGCCCTTGGAAGTAAAGCTGAGCTACGTCGATGCGTCTGCATGGGGTTTCTACAGTGCCTCAATAGCCTGTGATCACCTCTCGGTATGGGCGTTTGGCTTCCGCTAGGTAGAGTCCCGTGCCTGCGTCTTCCCTGTGTCCCAGGGATGGCTCCTGTGAGGCGCGCAGAATTTGGGAGCAAAGGGGTAGAAGAGAAAGCAACTCAAGCTGACTTAGAGTGGTGGTGCCCCTGGGCAGAGTGCTCCTCCTGCTCCTTCTTGTCTGAGCTCTGGGCTCCAGTGTGGGCTTGGGGGGCTGCCTGTGGGAGGATGGGGTCCAGGGAACTCCCCAATCTCACCCTGCGCAGGCCGACTGTGAAGCCTCTCCCCTAGCTTGGGGTGCCGAGTATTAAGCCTTCCTCTGTGGCTTGGGCTGGAGAGCGTGAGCCGCTCTCGGGTACATTTGGGTGGAGATGGCGGCCGGCAAGAATTCGGGCCATCAGGTCAACCCATTGGGGACAATGGGGGCGAGCCAGCAGCCCTGCGATTTTGCTTCCTGGGCCGCCAGCTCAAGCCTCGTCTCCTATGAGCCGGGAAGGCAGCTGGCCAGGCTCACCCTTCTCCTCCCCTCCCCGGGCCCAAGTCCCTTTCAGCCAGCACGTCGAGCAAGGAGCCCAGAGAGGGGAGGAAAGGAGGTGGCCGGAGCCTCGTCCTGCCCAGCGCCTGCGCCGGCTGGTCCCTTCCCCCACCAGGGCTCTCGCCTGCTCCCAGCCCACCTCCTTTTCTCATTTTGGCCTCTCCAACCCCTAGCAGTCAGCCAAAAGGGCAGAAACCACCCTCTCCAGCCGGCACAGGGAGTGGCCAGCATGGGGCTCGAACCCATGACCTTGGCGTTATTAGCACCACACTCTAACCAGCTGAGCTAGCCGGCCTACAGGCAGCCTCTACTTGCCTGACCCTTTTGGAAGGGGCCTTGGGTTTGGGACTGACTTCCTGGTTTGCCGTGTCTCACCCCCTGGGGTCTGGAACAGTTCATGGGCTGCCAGCTGTCTTTCCACGAGGGAGACCAACTCATCATAGGTGGAGGGGTCATTCTGGTCAACCCAAGCCCGGAGGCCTGGTGGTAGCCCCCTCATATACCGGTCCAGTACCAGGAGCTCCATCATTTTCTCAGAGCTGAGGGCCTCAGGGCACAGCCATTTCCGGGTCAGGCGGATCAGGTCAAACAATTGTGATCGGGTTGCCTTGTCCTCCGTATACTGCCACTCATGGAACCTCTGGGCTTGCAACGCTGTTGTTACTCCGGATCTGGCCAGGATCTCTGCCTTCAGCTGGGGGTAATCTGCTGCAGTCTCTGCGGCCATTTCATAGTAGACCTTCTGGGCCTCCCCACACAGGAACGGGGCAAGGATACCAGACCACTGATCTTGGGGCCAGGCCTCCCGCAGGGCTGCTCTCTCAAAAGCTAGGAGGTATGCCTCCACATCATCCTCCCGTGTCATTTTTTGCAGGCAGTGGCTGGCCCGTATGGTCCAGGTCCCATCGTAGCTGCGGTTCAGCTCCATAAGGGCCTTCATCTGGTTCACCATCTCCTGCAGCAGGGCTCGGTCCTGGGCAGCCTGACTCATCAACAGACGATTAGACTCCTGCTGTATCCGAGTCGCCTCCTGTTGGGTGGTTTCTTGGACCCGGGTAGCTTCCTGCTGGGCCGCGGTGGCTTTTATTAGGGCCTTGACCACGTCGTCCATCTTAAGGATGGGAGGGTTTTGGCTAACCCTGGTTTAAGTCCACAGCGCGGTGATCCCACTACTGACACCACGTGTGGCAAATTGCCGGCACTATTATGATGGGTCCTGCGCTTTCTCCTCTTGTGGGGGTTCAGGGTGCTGTTTCTCACCCCTGAACTGGGGTATCAACTGTCCCACTAGTGTCCCAGAAAAGGGGAGTGGAGAGGGAGGGACCCGGGCCTGCCGTCTACTCTGGGTCCCAGCCCAGGCGCCCTAAGGATAGCAGCGAACCACTTGAACTAGTGATTCCTTCCCCTGGGCTACTTCCCTCTCCGGCCCTTCAGCTTGTGGGGCTTCCTGCCCTCTCTCCACTTGGACCAAGTTTCTCCCAACCTCTTGTGCCTGTAGAGTCCCTCTGCTCTGCACAAGCCGGGTTTCCCTTTACCTAGGGTCTTGGTCTTCTGGCCTGCCACAGCACTTCTCCAAACTGCTCTCCTCCAAACTGCTCTCCACTCCTACACCAAACCACTCTGCTTCAACTCCTCCAACTGTCTGATTGAAGCAGGGGGGTTTTATCAGGAGACTGGCTTCAGGTGCTCTAATTGGCTGAATTGGTTTCAGGTGCTCTAATTAATCTGTAGCAGCCTCTCTTCTCTCTACAGGGAATAAGGCTCTCCTCATCCTGGGGCTTACATATCTCCCATCTATCACTCTCCTGCTGCTCTCTGGCCATGCTATATCACAGTGCGCACCCCACTTTCTGCTTCATGTGCTATCCATGCTTCACATGATTGAGTTTGCAGGTGATCATCTTATGGACTTGGGTCGAGTGGCTCTTGAGGGGGATAAATTTGTGTTGGCTGCCCTCCATCAGTTTCGGGAACCTTCACAGTAAATATCAGAGAGTGCTGATGAAAGGATAAATAGATGGTTTTGAGAGAAGTGAAGGAAGAGATACATATATATCAAAATATTCTGAGTACTTGGTGAGCAAGTTATTTCAAACTATGTGCATATATGATTTATAGGCTATTAAAGCCTATAATATTCACTATATTTGCTTGAATATAGGCTAGTTTTTCTCATTTTATCAATGCCTGTCTAGAGATTACCAGTCTTTTTTACTGGTAAATTCTCTCTTTCACATGTATAGTTTATTGTCACTCTGTGTGTCCGAGGTGTTTACTCGAGATTAATGAGTGATCCTGGGGGAGACAGAGGATAGAGAAGCAAACACGAAGAGAGATGTCTGCCTAGAAAATGCTGCAAGAAAAGCTATCTGCCCTAAGCATGCTGTGCATTGAAAGTGATAAACTCTGTACTTTATCATTTGAGGACATCATCCATGACTTTGCTCTTCAAAAATCACGAAAGAAAATATTTTAAATTTCACCGTTAAAATTACTGTGATGTGGAAACAGACATACTGCAGGTAGTACTGCTTCCATTAAGTAAGCTGGTCTGTGTAACTGTAACTGCTTTTGTGTTGCTGTAGATATAAAGCTTTCATATCTACTAATTAAGAAATCAGACGAAAATATGTTAATTTGAAACTATTTTATAATGCAAACAGGCATATTGTATGACATGTTTTAGTTAGATTATTATTCTATTTTTAAAACTTTGCCTTTGTATATATGCAAATATAAAGCTTTTGTGTTTATATATTCAATGTCTTTTCTGTGAAAATAATAAATTCAATATTTTTATGGTATGGGGCCTTTTACACTTGACATAGTTTAGGGCCTCAGAATGTCATAATCTGGCCCTGATTAGGAGCAAGAGAAAGACCAAGGAAATTCTAGGTTCTCCATTTAGTGGGGAAGGAAAGTTAACAACAGATGATATCAAGAAAGATGAGTTGTTTAATGCCTACTTTTTTTCATTCTTCACTAAAAACATTATGGTGACCATAGAATATATGAATCTAAGGCCAGAAGGGACAACTGTGATCATCTAGTCTGATCCCCTGTATAGTATATGCCGTGGAACTTCCACAAAATAATTCCTAGAGCAGATCTTTTAGAGAAACATCCACTCTTGATGTAAAAATTGTCAGTGTTAGAGAATCCACCATGGCCCTTGGTAAATTGTTCCAATACCAGATACTTAACACAATTAATATTAACAACAAGGGGGAAGGAATGCAAGACAAAATAGGGAAAGAATATTTAGATAAGTTAGATGTATTCAAGTTGGCAGGGCCTGATGGAATTCATCCTTGAGAACTTAAGGAACTAGCTGAAGCAATCTCAGAACGATTAGCAATTATCTTTGAAACTCATGGAGGATAGATGAGGTCCCAAAGGATGGAGTCAGGTAATCATAGTACATATCTTTAAAAAGGGGAACAAAGAGGACAAAGAAATTATAGACTAGTCACCTGGAAAGATACTGGAACAAATTATTAAACAATCTGTTTGTAAGTGCCAAGAGGATAATAGAGTTATAAGTAATAGCATGGCTTTGTCAAGAACAAATCATGCCAAACCAACCTAATTTCCATCTTTGACAGGGTTACTGGACTAGTGATATGTCTGAATCATTCACATAAGCAAACTAGAGAAATGTGGTCTGGATGAAATTACTATAAGGTGAGTGCAAAACTAGTTGAAATTTGCAGACGAGATCATACTGGGAGGGATTGCAATCCCTTTGGAAGACAGGATTAGAGTTCAAAATGACCTTGACAATTGTCAAATTGGTCTGAATTCAACAAGATGGAATTCAACAGAGACAAATACAAAGTACACCACTCAGGAAGATAAAAATCATATGCACAACTACAAAATGGAGAATAACTGGCTAGGCAGTAATATAGTTGAAAAGGATCTGGGGTTTGTAGCAGATCACAGATTGGATATGCACCAACAATGTGATGGACTTACAAAAAAAGCTAATATCATTCTGGAGTGTTTTAACAGGAGTGTCATACGTAAGACCCAGGAGGTAACAGTCCCACTCTACTCAGCAGTGGCCAAGCCTCATCTGGAGTACTGTGTCCAGTTCTGCATGCCACGCTTTAAGGAAGATGTGGATAAAGTGGAGGGAGTCCAGAGTAGAGCAACAAAAATTATAAAAGGTTTAGAAAACCTTGACCTATGAGGAAAGATTAAAAAACTGGGCATGTTTAGTCTTGAGAAAAGAGAACTGGATTAGGACCTGAGAGTCTTCAAATATCTTAATGGCTGTTATAAAGAGGACTATGATCAATTATTTTCCATGTCCACTGAAGGTAGAACAAGAAAGTATGAGCTTAATTTGCAGCAAGAGAGATTAAGGTTAAATATTAGGAAAAACTTTCTAACTAGAAGGGTAGTTAAGCTCTAGAATAGGCTTCCAAGGGAGGTTGTAGAATCCCTGTCATTGGAGGTTTTTAAGAACAGGTTAGACAAACACTTGTCACGGATTCTATAGTTTACTTGGTCCTGTGTCAGCACAAGGAGCTGGATAAGATGACGTCTCAGGGTCCCATCCAGTCTTACATTTCTATGATGCTATAATATAAGTTTCTAGTGAAGACCTGTGTGGCATGAAACTTAATTATGTTACAAAATGGAAGGAGTCTTGTAACAATCTTTTGAATAAATCATACTTTGCTAAAATGTGAATTTTGCACTCTCAAGACATTGATTATTTTTATATGACAAAGTACAAACAATATTACACAAGTTGAGGGCAATGTCCCCAGTTTATGCAAAAGAGTGGTGCTGAATTGTGCATCAAACTGGAAATTATGTGTCTGTTTATGGGACCATTATATGGTAACCACCACACAAATACCATAGTCTCTTTTGCTCCTGCTCCTTTACCACTAGAACCAGATACACAGTCTCCCCTAATGTGGATTTCCTAAGGTCTGCAGGAGAGTAGCTTAGTAGCTGCTGCTTGTTTTCCCTCAGACAAGCCTGGATGCTAAGTTAAACACAGACACTCCCCAAGTCATCCCTGAAAGAAGGTTTGTGTGATACATGATGTCCTCAAAAAGAACTGCTCAAACATTTCCCATGTAAACATTGAAAAACTGAATGCTATAAAACCAAAATATTTTGATTTTGAAATTCTGCCATGGTGCCTCATGGTAGTTTTAGTTCAGTTGCCTCTCGTCCCCATTGTCTTCTATGGGCGGGGCTCCCTGACTGAACTACATTTCCCATGACGCCCCATAGCCAGGGACTCCCATGATGCACCACCTCCCATCTCCAAGACGGAAGACTGTGGTGTATCATGGGAGATGTAGTCTGACCAGAAAGCCCAGCCTACCAAGGTGAGTGGGGCACCTGAACTAGAATTGCCATTAGGCCCTGCAGCAACATTTCAGAATAAAAATATTTTGGTTTTCATATAAATTTTTTCAGTGTTTTGAATTTCCTCCAAAAATTGAAATTTGCGGAGAGAACCAAGTTCTGGGCCAGCTTTAGTCCTTAGGCTGGAAGGTTCTCTCTCCCACTTTGTCCTGTTAAGGAAGAAGTATGGAAGCAGGCACAGGAAATCCAAACTCTTCCTAGTGGGGAAAACCACAAAACAGACAAAATAAGAGGGTGAGGAAAGCAAACTGATGTGAGGAGAAGCTCAAGAGCAGAAAGCAACATTTCTCTGGCAAAATCCAGGATTTGTCCATCAGCTTGGCTGCATAATTGCATTTGACATGAGCATTTTGACCACCTGTCCTGTATTTTAAGAGACATCTTTATGTGTTGCCTAATGTCCCATATCCTGTTTTCAGACAGAACACACATTTTCCCTAGTTCAGCAAAAGAGCATATGCTGTGGTACTGCACAAATGTGAAAATTTGCACTGTATTTCATTTTGTACTATGAACAAAATAAGGCATACTTAATTCTTCCTCAGAGTGTGGAGGGGATGGCCAAGATGGCCTCTTGAGCTCCCTTTCAGCCCTACATTTCTATGATTCTATTGGGGGCAGAGAGGGGGGAATGTCTTTCCTTTAAAAATAAACATTACCCTGCATTTTTCATAAAGATTTCATATATCTCCTTGAAACATAGCTATTCACTCTGCCTTTGGTGTCTGGCTGAGACTAACATCTTTTTCCTTACACCTGGATTTCAGTGGCTGAAGTGTCACCTTGGCTCCAGCTAGCCAATGTTCTTTAGTGTAATACGTGTAATAAAGGTAAAGTACAATTTTTTTTAAAGTACTTTTGTCCTTTACTGCTCCTTTCTGAAGAACAAAGGTGCCTTTTGAAACTTGAAATCTGCCTTCCTTAGCCCTTGTTGGCTATTGAAACTTATCCAGACTACCTCAAGACAACAAAAGGCCCAGAAGGATTGCACCAATCCCCATAGAAACCGAGACCCCATTAATATTCCTGGTGCGTAATGGAAAGGTGTCCCACTTTCTGTCTCTTCTCATACAAACTAGCGTTCTTAGGATTCTCTACAGCATTCACTTTGCCTGGAAAATCCAGGAACTGGCCCCCTACTATACACTTGCCCACACCCCGTGTGCCGGGAAGTAGTGCTGTGTATTTGTAACTAGCGTTCACAAAACAATGACTCTTCCCTTGTGTATGAGGAATGAAATTTTCATTGGGATAGTCTCTTGCTCTTAGGTGGGTCCAAGATGCACACAGAGAAAGCTCAAGATATCCATCATTTTGACATTCTTTAGCCACTCCCAGCACTATATCATCCCACTTTTGAATGGACATTGAGGCTTTGGTTCAAAATGATTGCTCCCCTAAGATAAGACATTCCAGGAAATGGGTAAGGTGAGCATTAATGTCAGACCACTGGAACCACTGCTCCTCCTTAGGCTTGTCTGAGGCAGTGCCCTATACACCATAGCTCAGGCCTACTATATTGAACTTTTTAATATAACCTGGATTCCACGTATTACTAATGCTGACCATCATCAGCCGCATGACTTTCCCAGGCCAACCAATCTCTTGTGAGACTGGCTGCTAGTGTAAAGAGCCAGCGTGACAACTCCAGTTTGGTTCAGTCTGAGATTCATGCTGACAAACGGCAGTGAGGCTGACCGGGGCTGAAAAATTCTGGAATGCTTACACAAAACTCCCAGAACCCCTCACAACTCTCCCAGTAGATGGGAGTAAATATTTGGAGGAAAACTTAAACCCTGACTTAACTCTCAATAACAGTGCTGGGCACCAGGATGTAGATGCTTCAAGTGTCCTAGAATACACTGGTACATACATTGTCATACAGTGTGGGATGTGTCAATATGGTTCTGTCAGGAATGGTGTTGCTGGCTGGATACTCTGAACCAAGAAAAAGAGACAACTAACAGTTTGATGACCTTGCATGGATTTGTTCACTTAGCTCTGTATCCTGCCTCCAGAATCAATCTCAGCAGTTGGCCTGTATGAAGAAGATTGACTCAGAATCTTGGGCAAAATAATCTTTTGTCCCAGGCCACATCCATGGTTTCAAGGCTGAAGTACCCTTTGTACTATCTATTCTTTCATCCTCTTCCACTGAGGGGAATGACCTTTGCATCCACTGGCCCTATCTCTAGAGCCCGACAAATCTGCAGATATCTGCAGACCACATTTGCAGATCGGATGTGGATACAAATTTTGTGTCTGTGCAGGGTTCTATGTATCTCTGCTTCCCCACCTTCAAATTCCCTATGTGCCGTGACACACAGGTAACTTCCCAGAATCAGAGAACATACAGAGGTTGCACACTTCCTGCATTGGCTCCACAAATCCTATCCCCCTGCATGCAGGAAAATTAAGCCACTTGTATACCTGGTAAAAATGGGGGAGGAAGGGAAATTCTTAAAAAAAAGTTTCAGATTTTTTCCCTTTATTTTTAAATGAAAATTTTCAATTAAAAATTATAAAAATCCCAACTACTTTCAACCAACTCTCACCAGTTTTACTGTTCACAGGGTCCTCCATGTCTGGCTCATCTCAGAGTCTCTTAAAGGTACAGTTCCCCACATGGGGGAGGATCAGAAGTTGGCTGATCACATAAACACACCATAATCATGCCCCAGAGGAGCAGGACAATTTGCCCCATCTTGTAGACACATGCTAATCTTCTCTTTTTGTCCAGCTAGTGCTGCAGACAGCTGGTGAGTTGCAGTGTGAAGGATGTCTTTGCCTTGCAGAGAGCTGAAACAGATGAAAGAGGAGTGAAATTATATATTTCACTTGTAAGAAGAGCAAAGCTGATGCCCCAGGAGATACCAGTGAACAACCTGCAGGAAGATACGGCAGCATAATGAAAGGTGAAAGGAGCATCATATAGTTCATATGCGGATACAGCTGTAATTGGGTAGTATGAGACTCTCTCCTGCTTCATCCCACCTCAAGAAAACCTCCTGGAGGTTTCTTATGCTTCCTGAGTTTCCTCATCTCCAGTGGGTGTTTGTTTATTGTTTATACAGCACATTTCTAGAAGGTGAGAAAGATGCTAGTGAGGTAATTAAAGGCTGGGTGATTTTCACAGCAATCCTATCAGTCAGTGTTAGATTCACTGGTTGGCTGTGCTTACTGCAACCCAGCACCGAATCAGCTCCCACTCCTAGCTCCCCTGTTCATGGGGGACATCCGTCTACATGCCTCTCACGACTTCCAGCTTCCCAGCCTGAACAACAACAAGGAAATGCAGGGTTTTAGTCTACTCCCCAGCACCCTCCCTATGGAAGTGGGGAGGCCCGCTCTATCAGCAGCTGCAGTGCTCCCATCATGGTAACAGTACAAGATGACATTTGCTAGCATGGGACTCTGTGTACCCTGGGACGGCAAATCCCAAATTACATAACCTGCAGGCGGTTGACCTTGTGATTGAATCCCAGAGGCTGGCAAGAAAGAGCAGTGAGCATGAACACAGCTTGATCAGGGTTGAGAAGCAATTTAACAGGCCTGCCAATTACTGACAAGCCTCTCTCTACTCCAAGCTGTTGGGAACTGCTGCCCAGTTGTGCCACTGATACTCTTGGAGGTGTGTGCTTTCAGCATGAGGCAATCGACACATGCAATATTTAATTTCCCTAGTTCTTCCCTGTGTATCCTGAATAGCCCTTCACTTCTATATATTCTTTCTTTGCCTGATCCTTTCAGCGTTAGTTATTGCAACCAGCTCTGCCACGTTAAGTCACTTTCCCTGGGGGAAAAATCCTTCAGGGTTTCAGCTTGTGGGGGAAAATATAGTGGAAGATTTTCAAAGGGCATAACTAGTTAATAAGGAGAGTGCACAACTAACCAAGGCAGCAGCCTCCCCGTTTATGTACACAGACAGTGGGATTCTGCCATTGTGATATAGATGGTGAACTGTATAAACAACAAGATCCTGTTCTGCATCAGCCCGTCAATGTGCTTCTTGGAAGAGGACTTCTGCAGGTTGATCCTTATCCGTTTACAGTTCAGCCCTTTTCACCATCCCAGCAATGTTATTTGTATAAACAATCCAAACCTGCTGGGTAAGGCTGACAAACAAGAGCATTTACTCTGCTTGAGGAGACGGGGACTCAGCATATATTATATAGAAGGCACTGTTAGGAGAGAGGGAAAATATTGCACATAATCATAAAACAATCCTGTTTACCTAAAGGGCAAGGATGTTGTTTCAATATGATGGTTTAACATAAATATAGTTACACTGAAATTTGAACCTCCAGTTCTACAACTTTTTATTTCCATATGTAGCGCCCCCTCTCCACCCAGTTACCTTCTTTAATGCCAGTCTGCTTACAGGTTTTGATGGACAGGTCTGGGCTCTTTTGGATCCCGCCACCCACCACTTTATTTTTCCCTATGCATTTATATGGCGGTGCCTCCACCCCCCACCCCTCACTCCCCCCGCTCCTTCCTGGCAGGGTCACCAGGGCAGCTTGGGAGGAAAATTCTAACCACAGTGTAACCCCCACTTACTTGCCAGATAGCTGGAGACTCCCAAGAAATAACACAAACACACACAATATATTCAACACAATAATTATATTAAACAGGAGACAAATATAACAGAGTAAAACATTATTCTTAGGGTCACCGGTGCCCATGCTGATAATACCAGTGACTTTCCCCAGTCACGTGACCTGATGTAGCAAATGTAAGATTAGTGTCCCATTGGTAGGTGTACTTTGTTGGGACCCTTGATGATCTATGACCACGATATCTTCTTCGCAGTGGCTTAGCAATGTGGCTGACTGAGTTCAGTACAGCCCAAAGGACTCACAAGTGGGAGAAGATGGTAAGTCCCTCCACAGGTTTAATACGCAGCAGGTTATAAAATCCCCAAACCGTTCCTCCCTGGCTTGAGAACACAGTTCAGGGAGTAGGGCGTCCCCAAAACAATTTCCCTGACTAACTCTTCAGGCAGGAGTCAGGCTGCTTCTGATCCCAGGATTGCCCCTCACCACAAAGGGGTGCAGGATTCAAGGTGCAGATTACACAACTATACTAAAATCCAAACTGTAGTCTCCTACCCCAGGGTCCAAACACTCACAGCAGGCAGCAGCCCTGGACTAGCAGCCAGAGCAGAGCTGACAATGTGGTGACTGATTTCACCTAGGGAGCTGGAAGGCTAACAAGTTTCCCAGCAAACCTCTACAAACTTGGAGTCATCAGTGGAGCAGGAAAAGCCCAGCTGAGGGATTTTGCTTTCAGGTCCCTAGAGGCCAGTTCTCAGGGGGAACCCTGCATGCAAGCCTGGGACTCACCAGCTCCTCATACAGCCAGTCCTGCCCTTCCCCTGGCTGGCTCCAGACTGCCTCAAAAAAATGGCTTCTCCCCTTTCCTGAGCTCTCTGGGAAGGACATCTCACTCCCTATTGGTGCCAGGCAGACTCTGAGTCTGCCTTGGCTCCCCCTCCCTACTAGAGACAGTGTGCCTCTCCCTGAGCTGCCAGCAGACATAGCCCCAGGAATCTAGGTAATTTCCTTGGGGGTTACACATATAAACACTGGTCCAACTACTGCAGAGCTCCTAAGCAGGTGCTTAACATTAAGCATGTGAGCCATCCCACTGAAGTCAATGGGACTACTGCCATGCTTAAAGATAAGCACCTACTTTTTTGGATCAAGGCCTATATGAGGGCATAGCTCTACCGCTCTAACACAAAGACATTTATGGGGCTACTTTCAGAGGTGGGTGCTACTCAGAGTGAATAAGGGTTGCAGGACTGGTGCTTGAACGTTTAGGAGAATAAACAGGTGCTTGATTCAGCTTCCACTCACATTTCCATTGGTTTCAGTGAAGTTACTCCCAATTTGTACCAGTCTCAGTGCTGAATCCAGACCCATATGGATACAGCTGTCAAAGGATTCAAATGAAAATGTATTAATTAAACAATGAATCTATACATAACATAACTTCCTTCTGGCCTCATTTGTTATCTGATTTTCAACTAATTATCAGTTTTGTTTTCCAGCTAATTGGACCTAGAGATGAGCTAAAACAATGCAGGGTTCAGAATGGTGTGTGAGTTACTAACATCATTAAATGAGAATGTGAGAGAGCGCAAGTGTGCGCTCACCTGATATCTGGGAATATGTAAACTGTTAGCTTGATTATGTCCTGTAACATAAAAAAAGGCATAAGGCAAACAGAGTCACTCCAAAACACAAGAGAGGGGAATGCGTCTTAAATCCTACTGTCCCCTCAAAATGTGCTCAGTCATGTAAGGTGGCTAAGATAGGGGGACTTTAAGGAAGAATGCTACTGCTGAAAAAAGGGCATGGATTGACAGCACTAACAACATAAAACCATGTTTATTAATGGCTAGTGATGCTGACCCAAGCAAAAATTGTGACATCAGCTAACTTCCAGAGCCAGGGTCGGATATAACCCTAGGGCCAAGCAATGTACTTGCAAAAGGACATCCACAGTGATGATCCATGTAAAGTTATGTACTTGTTACAGAGAACCAGACACAGATGGGTATCAACGAGAACGCAGTCGGTCAGGTGAGAAATGGGGCTGAGAAAGCATGACAACTGGAGGCCAGTCATAGCAACTCAAATTCACATCTCACTGAAGTGTGGCTCATGCCATTGTTATTGGCGCAGAATCCTGACAACAACAGGGCACTCGCTGAATGCACTGTGGGTTCAAGTACCATTAGTGCATGAGTTATATAAGCATATTCTGAAGACTTTTACCTAGAGCAGAACATCCTGCCACAGTGTTATGGAAACAGAAATACATAGAGATGCCCTGCACAAAATACCCAGAGACAGTGTTTAATAACCATCCACAACTGTGCAACAAAGGAACAGCTGCCATACACACAAGTGAGGAGATGGCCACCAGTCACATCACGGACACAAAGCACCTTCCTTCAGAAAACATGGCAGTATCTCCACAGTACACAATCTGTAATGGAGGGAGGTAGGGGAAGAACATATGTCACATATTATGGGTCAAGCACAACCTGTGGTGCTGCTCCCGGCCCATCACTTTGTCTAGGTTCCATGCTAAGTTCATCTAACTTTGTGTTTGCTGCAAGAGCTGCTGTTGCTTCCCCTCCTCCGGTATTGTTTTGATCAGAAGTAGCCTATTGCAAGATTGACCTGGTTTCACATTCTCACAGAACTCACCTGCCCTTGTGTGGATACCAAGACCTAGCCCTACTCACATCTGTGCTCCTGACTGGGTGTACATTTAGACCTGCCTTGGTCAGCCACTTATGGGTTATGTGACTCAGTTGTGGGGTAGCAACCACTTGTGCCTCAGCTTAGCCATTTTAAAGTGGGTATAATACGTACCTATCTCACAGGCATCTTGTGAAGCTCAAATAATTGAAGTGTGGTTCTGGTTAGAAATATGAGTATGTAACAGAATGGGGTCCATGACATTTCAAAGTTAAAAATAAACAGGAAACCTAAATTAAAAAAAAAAGATTTTGTAATCCCCCTCCTTTAAACAAAATAAAAACTCTATTATGTAAAAATGAAAACTTCTTACTGCTCCATGTGTGTATTCAGAGTCATGTCTGTAGTGACAAAAATCTACCGTGTTACTTTTTACTCTTATTATAAAGCTAACATTGGTAAGGACTGGTCTGTATGAGAAAAGTTGCACCACTTCAACCTGCTTTCACGTACAAATACATATAGCACAACAAGCATAATTTGTTTCTTTGTTAAATACACATGCCATTTTCATCCAGGGGAAGGAAGAGAGGAAGGAGAGAGACACATCTGACAAATGATAGTCACACAAGGCAAGTGAGGACAAGGTAGTATCTTTTCAGGGCTCCAAACAGCACAGGTGCACCTCCTTGTGGTTAGGTCTGGGAATTACCTTTCACCCCTTATGACTCCCCCTACTATCGGCTGTTCATATTGTGATCCCTTTCTCTCTTTGTGACTCGAAGTGCTCCTTCTTCAAGACACAGCCCTTTGGCCAGCGTATCAAATCCCCCATTCCAGTGTATCAAAGTCCCCACTGGACAAGCAGCCCAGATGCCATCTCAGACGGTCTTTCATCCCACCTCTAGGTCCTGAAGACAGACTCACCCACTACTGTGGGTTTCAGCTCAGGGACTCTATGACTAGCAATCCAAGTCTGCTCTTCCTCAATTCTGGTTGCTGTTTCCCTGGGCTCTTTCCTACCCCACCTCTCTATCTCCCAGTATATCTCTGGGTTTGCTACTAGAACTTCTTCTGCTCCCTGTGGCTACTTCACTCCTCTTGGCCTCTTGCCAGATACCCTAGTCTAGGGCAGGATCCAAGGGCTTACTCTCCCCCTGGACTTTCTCCTTGTCCTGGACTGCCTCCCTTTCCCGTAGTCTCCTCCTTTGTCTTTGGTTTTGGCACAGCAGCCTCATCATACGAGGTTATGACTGCCACTTTCTTCATTAATTTTTAGCCAAGTTTTTTGTTCTTGTTTTTAATGTATACTTTCACTCAGTCTAGTATCCTTAAGGAAATATAGCAAGGCTTTTTTCAACTATTCCATTTCCCTGACATTTTCAGTAGGCCCTTGGGGGGGGGGGGGAATCTTCAATTCCAAGCCAACTCAATTTTTCATAAAGAAGCTTTCTTTCCATAGAATATTGCCCACAATGCCATAAAAACATGATCAACAGTTTCTTTGGTTTTGCACATAGTACACAGCCCGTCTTTATGTCTTTTTAACAGGTTTAACTTATCACTTAAGGCACAATGACCTTCTAACACTCTGAAAATGACTACTTCACTTTTTCTCTCATGACCATGGAGTATAGTATTACCTCCGATTGTTTAGCATACATCATAGAACCTTTGCCTTTTTGTTTCCTTAGTCCCTGCCATTCCTTCGCCAGCTTCCTGGTGCCCACACATTTAACTTCCTATCTACTTAAGGGTATCTTAATATCCACCTCCTCGTGTTTTAGAGTATGTTTTGCTGCTTTGTCAACCATCTCATTTCCAGGTATTCCAATATGTGCCAGAAGCCATTCTATCATTAACAGATACCGACTTGCATTATTTTAGTCTCCTCCTGCTATCACTTCTTGACTTTATATTCCTATCCCAAGTCTCCCACAGGTGGGCTTCATCTGAAATTAGGCCTGATAAATCCCTTTCTGCCCTCCAGGTACAGCATATAAGGTTAATTGTCCCCTTCTGGCCCACATTAACACACTCAGGGCTAGTGTGGGGTGAACGCCACATCACTTAATGCATTACTGGAAGGTGCTCTTGCCCAGATCCTGACAAGTATTTAGGTGCCTAACTCCCAGAGGAATCAATGAGAGTTAGAAGCCTAAATACTTTTCAGGATCTGAGCCTCTATACCACACTGTGGTATAGAGGCTCAGATCCTGAAAAGTATTTTCTCAACAGAATTAAGTTTCTCAACAGAATTCATAGCACAGTACAATTCTGTATTTTGCATTCTCTCTATGTGATTCCATACACTTTAAATCCTTCAAATTCCTCATTGGAAGGTAACACAGAACTGCCCTCAGAATTTGAGCTTGACTAAACGAGTGACAGGTAACTCCGGCTCTTCCTCCTGCTATGTACAATTAATCTTTTTCCACAGAATTCTTGGTTTTGTTTTCAATAGTAGGAAAATAGAATTTCTCTGAAAAAATAATTGATGCTGGTATACCCAGTCCCAGGAGAATTTCAGTCTGGTGAGTGGGATGCATACACATCTTGGCATTCGCTTCTCTACCCAGGCAGCTCAATGGAGATGATGCACTCAGGACTAGACAACTTTTGCCCGTGTTCCAAAGTGGGCCAGCAGCACTTACAAGCTGTTCACTCTTTATTTTTTCAACCCCCCCCCCGCCCTTACTGTAGACAGACACTGGTATCCAAAGAGTAGATGATTTTGTTATGGACACAGCTGAAATATCGTGGTTTACCAAACAACAGATGAGTTCTTATCAGAGCTGGGTGCCTACTACAAACCATTTCCCACAAATATCCACTTGTATAAAAAGGACATTTGCTTTGAAAATGGGTCTGATCCAAAACTCATTAAAGTCATTAGAAAGCCTGCCATTGACGTCAATGGGTTTGGATCAGGCTTTCTGCTTCTAGTCTTCGTAAATTAGCTCATTTATTAAAAACAACACATTTAGTATTCAGAGACAGAGTATATACAGAGTATATGTTTTTTCACACCCCCTGAGTGACATAAGTTTTGCCAACATAAGCGGTAGTGTAGCCATGGCCTTAGACTTATAGTTGGGCACCAGAAACACAACATGGTAGAGAAAGTGGGTGAGGTAATATCTTTTATTGGACCAACTTTTGTTGGTGAAAGAGACAAGCTTTCGAGCTTACACAGAGCTCTTCTTCAGGTCTGGCAAATGTACTGAGTGTCACAGCTAAATACAAGGTGGAACAGATTGTTTGGCATAAGTAGTTACACATTTCAAGGGCCCATTCAAGGCAAAGTGGCCCGTTAACACCTCTGCAGTCATGGGAGGCGGGGAGAGGGGGGCAGGGTTAGTCATAGATTCATGTAATAAGCCATAAAACCTGTGCATCTATTAGTCCATGATTTTTAGTGTCTAGCAAAGATATGAATTTAAGCTCCTAGGCTCGACTACTGAAGGTATTGTGCAGGTTTCCTTTGAGAATGAGGACAGAGGTCTCAGATATGGACTGATTGTTTTGTGAAAAGTGTTTACCCACAGGTGATGGCATACTTTTGTCTTTTAAGGTTTTCCTGTGTGAGTTCTTTTGAGAATGTAGTGATTGTCTGATTTCACCCAGATAGTTGTTACTGGGGTATTTAGTGCCTGGGATGAGGTACACCACATGTTGGAGGCACATAGTTACCTGTTGATGAGCCTCCCAGAGCTCAAAAATAATGCAGACAAATCCTTCAGTGACTAAATTTCAAATAAAATAAACAACACACCTGAGAAAATGTGAAGCAACCCATGACACTTTATTGGGAACGAAAAAGAGGAAGAAATATAGTAATGGCATTATTATCTCAAATTATTTTTGCAGCATAGTCCAGTAGAGAGGGTATTGGGCTAAGAGTCAAGAAATTTGGGTTGTATTCCTGGCTCTGATCACAGATCTTGGGAAAGTTATTTCAGTTTTCTGTCCCCAATTTCCACAACTGGAAAATGGAAATAATGATACTTGTCCACCTTTGTAAAGGGCTTTGAGATCTATGTAGAAAAACTGCTACATGGGAAGTCAGTGTTGCCTCGCAGCTATCGCTCTGGACTTGGACTCCGAAGACTTGGCTTCTATTTCTAGCTCCTGCCACTGGCCTGCTGTATGACTTTGGGCAAGTCACTTTGTTTCTCTGTGCCTCAGTTTCCACATCTTTGAGATGGGGCTATTGATACTGGCCTCCTGACCTGCTTTGAGATCTGCTGATAAGAGCTAAATAAGAGCTAGATATCATTACATAAAATAATAATAATATCTTATCTCTATTTGCTACAGGCTATAAAATTAGGTAGCATGGCAGAGCTGTGTGTGACAGGTGGGCATTCTGTGATCCTCCCTGGTGACCATGCGGCACTGGAATGTAGGTGGGTGGGTTTGCAATTATGCTGTTGTTGATTCCATTCCATCTAAGAGACAACAACATGACTGGTACATAGCTCTGAATAAATTCCTTGTTAAACTTGCAACCATCTGGATTGAGACTCATTCCTCTGAACACAGCAGACCACGTCAGCCACATGAACGCTACCCAAGATAAGTGGGGCTTGTGAGAATGAAGCATGAGGGCGTGGGTTGTTGGTATCAAGACAGATAACCTGGCTAAATAACTAAGGAACTGTTGATGATCTATATAGACGATAAGAGGCTAGTCAAGAGAGACCTGAACTCTAGTGCCCAAACCAAGGTGAATATAAGTAGAGATGGGAGCAACCTTCAGAATGAAACTCAAAACCAAGCAAACTTCATCTTTGTTCAGATTTAGTTATAAGCTTGAATCTCAGGTTAGGTTCACTGAAGGTCTTGTACCTTCTAAGGAACTTTAGCTCAGTAGTGAAGGAAATGGGCTCATATTTCTAGAAATTCTGAGTTAAATTTAGAGTAAATGTGGAGTCTGGGACTGACTTATGGTTTCGGACAGAAAGTTTATGAAATGTAGTGGGTTTATTCAGAAATCAGGCAAAACCAGGAGATTTCGAATGAGCTTTGCTTTCAGTTTTGGTGTCACTCAAACTCACAACACAGTCAAAGCTCAAAAAGGTGTAAATTCACATGAATCTAAATAGGAGAGGGGAAAGGGCTGTATTGGAGCTGGTTGAAAAGAGGGGGAAAATAATAAAAACAATACCAACATCCCCCCAGTTTTTCAACATGTTGACCAGCTGTGTATTTGGTTGAAAAATGGGGGAAATAACTTCTGAAATTTGAAGTGATATTTTTCATGTTTGTTTTTTGAATCTCAAAATTTCAAATTTCATCAAAATTTGAAAACAATCGACCATCTCAGGTTTGCCTGTGGATGTGAACAGATGACTTACATACACCTACAAATGAAGCCCTGAGGGCCCCTGTAATGTTGTAGGTATTTTTATTATGCTTATTACCACCTGGTTGCAAATGTGAAAATAGCTATTTCCAGTTAGGAGCCCTAAGGCTACAGTGAGCATACTCCTGGGGGTAGGGCCGGCTCCAGGCACCAGCTTAACAAGCAGGTGCTTGGGGCGGCCAAGGGAGAGGGGCGGCATGTGCGGCAATTCGGGGGCGGCAGGTCCCTCACTCCCTCTAGGAGCGAAGGACCTGCTGCCGAACTGCCGCTGCCGATTGCGGCTTTTTTTTTTTTTCCTAATTGCCGCCGCCGGTCGCGTTTGCGGCTTTTTTTTTTTTTTTTTTTTTTTTTGCTTGGGGCGGCAGGAATGCTGGAGCTGGCCCCGCCTGGGGGGAGGGGAGGAGGAAGTTTTTCAAGATGGAGGCTGGTTAGTTGTCTACGTGAACTTGTATCAAAATAAAAGATCTCCTTTTTCACTTCTAATCTGGTTTGGGTCTCCATATATACAGTCCCCAACACTGAATTAATTTTGAATTTAATTGTTTCCTCTCTTTGCTCCTTTTTGACAAAAAGCATGTTTCCCTTTTATCTCCCCCTCTAATTCCAAGAAGGAATGTGATTCTCATTCAATTTCCGTTGTCTCTTTTCATCTACCCCTGCCTACGTACAAAACTATAGACAGAAGGGCCCAGGAAAGACCATGTGGGTCATCCATTCTTATGCATGGTGTCACAAGTCCAGATCCCCACTCTTGGCCATTCACCAGACTGCTGGGAGGGGACCCAGCTGCTAGATCCTAGTGTTTTAAGCCTCTGGAATCTGAACAGAACCAACGCACTGCCTCTGTCTTGGGGTCATGAGACACTCACAGGGTGCAGATCATCTATTTAGCACCTTGTCTCAAGAGTTTAGACCACACAGACCACTGACAAGCCCTCTAGAACCAGTGCTATCCCATCAGACCCCTTTCACTTAAACACCTCCTCTCCCAGAAGTCCACCTGAAGGTGTGCACCTTCTGGGTTATGGTTTAACTCTCTCAGGGGCCATGTGATAAGGTGTAGCACATAACACATACAGACTTTACACACAACTCAAACACAGCAGTGCTCTTAATCACACAAGACATTACACAGCTCGATTCAAAAACAACAAACACCATATGCCTTTCCCTGCCTTCGTATCCTCACCACTCTAGAGCATTCTTTGGGCTGGGGTCAGAGTCTGCTAGGGCCATCCAGCATCCTTCTGTTGTTGTGCAAGGTTTGTGTTCTGAAATATGGAGTCTTCTGCCACAGCTGACTTCCTCTGACCTTGGCCAGTCCAGCCCCTTCCTCTTTCTTGCCCTGAAACTTCATATGTGTTTCTCTGTGGGTCTTAGCCAGTTTATACACTGCCCCCATCCCCTCATTCAAACACCTGGCTTCTTTGTTCTGCCTTTGGTAACTTTCCATGGCTCCAACACCTTTCTCTGGACCAACTTGGCCAAATGGGTTTCCAAGCTCAGGCACCCTTCTTAGTAAGGTTGTTAACTCCCATTGTCCCTAGGCTAGGCAAGAGGTGACCCAGCCCCTGTCAGCTGATGGTGGATCCCACATTTATATAGGGGCATTCAGTGATAGAGTAATTTTCATAGTAACAACTTCATAGTATCAATCAGAATTCATAAGTTGTACAGACAGATCCCCCAAATCATCACACATAGTCATTTTATCCATTCCTCAGAAACAGACACTAGAAAGGTCTATGGTAAAAATTTGAGGAGCTGGTGGCCAGGTATCCTCAATGCTAGCTCCTAGAGAAGGGAGAACCCAATTTATGTATCCTTCTATCCATCTAATTTCTTATCTTGGCACCCATGACTGTAGTATCCAAATACTGGAAGAGATTTAAATGTGCCCTAATTTTACCATTTGCAGAGTCAAGTACAAGTCCCACTGTTTCACAGTAGCCTACCTGCAATAACAAGAGTGGGAGAGGGGGATTTCACGTTAAGCAGCCACAGAGCCATGTGCATCTATTATATTTACCTTTAACATTGTCCTTTACCCCCTGGTACTACAATGACTGGCACTTTGTAAGTGTTTTAGATAGATATTACAACCACTCCTGGCCTTTATCAGAAAAGGTGTTAGTTCTCCTCACTTACTTTCATTTTTAGGGTCCAATCTTCAACTCGTGTAAGTCGACATAGTTCTACTGAAGACAGTAAGAGCTATGCAGATTTACACCAGCTGTGGTATAAACTCCATTATATATTCATAGAATATCAGGGTTTGAAGTTACCTCAGGAAGTCATCTAGTCCAACCCCCTACTCAAAGCAGGACCAATCCCCAGACAGATTTTTGCCCCAGATCCCTAAATAGCCCCCTCAAGGATTGAATTCACAGCCTTGGGTTTAGCAGGCCAATGCTCAAACCACTGAGCTATTCCTCCCCCCAGTAGAGTATAGTGCTCTACTGGTTCATTTTGTGTCTCTTTGACTACCCTTTATATGTCACATCCTTTCTTTGGATGCAGTAACAATAATCTCTAGCTCCTATATAGCACTTTTCATCTGTAGATCTCAAAGTGCTTTACAAGGGAAGACAGTGTCATTATCCCCATTTTTGACAGATGGGGAAACTGAGGCACAGAACAGGACCTCTTGCCCAAGGTCACCAAGTTGGCTAATAACAAACCTGTACCAATTACATTTCTGTAAGGCCTCAATTCTCAAAGATAAATACGTTACATGACGATCCAGTGACACTTCTTCCACCACACGCAGGAACAATGAACTCAAACTTTTGTGGCTTTTCCTGTTCAACTCAGTAGCCATTAAACAGATCAGAAATCACCATTTGAACTTCCTCTATTCTCCAGCCATATTCCCTGTGGGGTTTGGCTTCACAGAGTCATTCAATGTTTGCCTTTTTAAAGACCTTTTGTTTAACCAAGCAAAAAGTGATTGATACAACACAGAACAAGTGAGTAACGGCCCAGGGAGCTAAAGCCAGCAACCCTGATTTACCTGAGTCATTCTTACTCATTTGAGTAGTCCTATTGACTTCCCATGAGTAAAGAAGGGCTACTCATATGATTAAGGGTTTTCAAGAGTGGTGTGGTAAACATTCCCAAATGTCCAAACAGCAGTGCACTCAAATATTCAGCCTATGCAGAGGGCTAGCACCAGGCGTAGATACATTCTAGATCCCACTGATACCCTCAAAATGAGAGGAAATATGGTCTGGTGGTTACCAGCACTTCCCTAGTATGTGTGGGACCTGGGTTCGAGTCTCTGCTCTGCCATGGACTTCCTGTGTGACCTTAGACCTTCTAATGCTGTAAAATGGGCCTAGACTTGAGGTGGCTAGTAGTCTTGATACCCATATCAACAGATGGTAGGTAGCCCTACCCAACCTCAAAATGCAATTGTGTTGATCCTCCACTTGGGAGTGAATGCTACTCTTAAACCATGTCTACACTACACACCATTTTCAGTCACACGTCAGATATGTGGAGCTGCAAGCTGCGTCCACACTGCAGTGTGGAGCTACACGTGTCGGTGAAGGGCTCTGGCAGCGCGGGAGTTGCTGGAGTCTTCTCCCACAGCTGGGAGGCAGTGGAGCAGTAAATAACTAAAAATAGCAGCCTGAAGGAGGAGCCACCCCTTGGGCAAGTAGAGAGCCTAAGTCGTGCCTCACCATCCACATTGCTATTTAAATCGATGCGAGGGCTACCCCAGTATATGCTCTACATGCCACCAAAAGAAGACTACGCTGTAGATGTAGTCTTAAAAATACATTATTAGGGGAGTTAGCATACATTTTTTTTTAAACCACAACCTGCTAATGTATCTGATTTTGTTTCAAGAAATCCAGAGTATTGTCCCGTTTTTCATATGTCAGGTAATTTCTGCATGTCACTACGGGCAACTTGTTTTGAATTCTCTTGCTAAATGGACACATGTTGTGAGCAGCAGAGCCATGACAGCTGTGCAAATCAAGAGAAGGCACTTTTGTGCCAGTGCCAACAGAAATAATAGGCTTCCGAACTCTAATCTTCTAAAAAAGCAACCTCTGGTGTAGCCCAGCAACTGGGACAGTGGAGTATCACTCAACAAGCCTTTCTGTACCTGTGCCCCAGCTGAGTTGGCTATTATACATTCCCAAAAAGAAGGCCATGTGCTTGGTTTACAAAGCATACATTTCTTCATACACTAGCGGATAGATTCTCTTGCATTTGTTGTTTAAAGTTGGAGAAATAAAACCTCTCTATACAATAAATTACACCCTTAGTATAAATCAATGCAGCTCTATTTACTTCAATGGGACTATTTGTGCACTTGAAGTGAGGCATGAATATACGAGATTTGCTTTGCTGGATCAGGGCCTTAAGGAGGCTGCCCATCAGGGAGTTTAGGGTTCTTTCCTTCTATGTATTCGTAAATCCACACTGAGAGTGTGGTTCTATCTCCTCCTTTAGTGGCTGAGCCACATAAAGAGTCTTCTACTTCCTTCAAGCTATTTGACTTGGTCATTGGGCCCAAGTGCTAATTACTCATGCATTTAGATCTAGTGGTATCAGGTTCCATCACGACCGTCAGCTCAGCCAGGGCAGATGTTGCATAATGTTGACACAAAGAACACCACTGTGGAGGTGCTGGTTTTGATGTGAAGCTTGCAAGACTTTTCACCCCAGGCTTCATCTGCTGCTTCCATACATGAGTCTGTGGCCAGTGCTCAATCCAGTGGTAAATGTACTACGATGTTCCTGCTCATACACATATATGCCAGGAATCAGAGTTGTTTCATGTACTGTGTGCTGGGTAATAAAATGAGAGGACTCTGTGCTTGTGAAACTAAACTGGCTCTTTACTAAGGAAATTATTTACACAGAGCTTGCAACTGCACCTAGCACTGAAGCCATGTGCACACAGACTGACTTCTTCTTGCCTCCTCCAAACTCTTCCCTCCTGCAACCTGTGCTTCTCCCTCCATCTTCCATACAGGTTGCTACATGGGTCCTTACCGGAGCCAACATTCTTTCCTCCCACGGTGAATGAATGGAAGACCCTACCCACCTTGAACTTGAAGTAGACTCCTTCTCCTTTCAGCTCCCATTTTTCTGTCTGAGAAAAACATATGTCCATACTAGCCAGCTAGCCTCTCCATACACAGTACTCCCTTCAGCTTATGTGGTATAAGTACATTGTGGGTACTTATCCCACAGTTCCTGGAACAGTTCCCTAAAACAATGGTTTATGAGGGAACTTGAAAAGTATTGTGGAACCACACCATGGCTGCACTCTACGTTATCATGCTTGCTGGAAAGTAGAGATGGATAGCCCAATAGAAGGTGTGGCTATGGAACTAACCACCTGTGTGGTACATTCCACACAGCTTACATGCAGGCTGGTAAAAGAACCCTGAACTACTGTGGACAGACTGAGGCAATTTCAATACACAGTATTCATTCAGCCTTACCATCTCATGTGTTCTTACTCATCCTCAGTCGTGTATGATGATATGCCCCATGACCCTCACAGACAGTGGCAGATTATTGCATGGGCCCACAAAGCCTGTGCCAAGGGCCCCGGCCAATTCGGGGGTCCCCACCCCTGCTCCTCTTCTTCCCCCTGAGGTCCCGCCCCCTGGCCAGCCCAGAAGCCACATCCCAGCTGTAATAGGATGAACATATTGCCCCACTCCTGCACGGAGCTGGCCCTGGCCCCTCGCTTCTCCCCTCCCCCACAAGAAGCTGGCCCCAGCCCCTTGCTCCCCCCACCCCTACACAGAACTGGTCCGAGCATCCATCCCCTGCGTGGAGCTGGCCCAAGCCTTCCCCTCCCCCACCACAGAGCTGGCATAAGCCTCTACTCCCCCACTCCCTCCCCCCAAGCCCCACCGCTCACCCCCCGCAAGCCCCTTTTTGGCAAAACTGGGCATTTGTCCCATTTGCGCTTGCCAGCTGATCACCAGCTGGCAAGAGCAAATGGGACAAATGCCCAATTTTGTCAAAAAAGTTGGGACGTCCGGGTCAGGGCTTAAAAAGGGGACTGTCCCAGCCAAAACGGGACGTTTGGTCACCCTAGGCTATAGTAAGAGCCGTTCAGGGACCCCGGGCTGCTGTGGAGAGCTCCGGACCCTTCACCTGCCCTGGGTAGAGGCCTGGGAGGCCCGAGACCAGCCCCTAGCCCATGCGTCTGCCCCCAGGGTGCGCCGCCCAGGGCAGGTGGAAGGTCCAGGCTCCCTACAGTGGCCCGGGCTCCGCGGGTAGCTCTTACCACAGCCTGGCTTCTGGCCAGGCCAAGAGGCAGGGCCTTGGGGGGAAGGGAGGAGCAGGGGGCAGGGTCCCATCACAGGGGTGTGAGTGGGGCCCAAATGTTTTGTGCCCAGGACCCCAATAAATCTTAATCTGCCTGTGTTCACAGAGTTCATTCATAGTGACTGACCCCACTCAGCTACTTTCCTGACCACAGCCAGCATCTTTTTCTCACTAGGAGTATGGTCTGGTAATCTATTTGTTTGCACTGGATGTAGGGATTGCTGATCGGACCCATAAGAGACAGGGTTGTTTGTGACTCTCCTATCACCATCCCACTCTCCATATCTGGCTCTGCTGCATTCTCTCTAATGGCTGCACCCCCGAAATAGGATTGCTGTTGTGGGGGTACAATAGGATGCAGACTACAGTGATCCTGCTGTGCACAGTTTGGTGCTTGCGTTTCCCTGTGCACGTTTTTAATGCCTTTTTGGAGTTTCAACCCTTGGCTGTTCATTTTGTTTTCTGTTGTCTACTGTGCCTCTCCTTTTCTCTGCCTCCTCCCCTCATTCTGCAGCATATTTTGGCTTTTCCACTAGCCCCTCTCCAGAGCCACAAGCTACTGAAATCAGTGGGAAAAGGAGTTACATAAAGTCAGAAATGGTTTCAAGTCGACACTGTTTCTGAAATCTGCTTCAGCAAGTTTGTTAGGTGCAGGCTATTGCTGAGCTTCACAAACCTTGACTCAGCACATATGCAAATCAGTTCCAAAAATAGACGACACTTCCCTAATTCACATGTGCTACATGTGCCATATTTCCATGCTGTGCTTTCCAAAAATAGCATCCACACATGATTGGTTGTGATAAAGCCACGAGTATTTAGCTGCACGCACTGCAACACTGACATCAAAGCAGGGGCTCTCTATCCTTTTCATAGAGAGATGATCTCGTGTACACCCTCCCTTCCCATTCACAAAAGCATGGATCAACCTCCCCTTCCATGTGCAATTGCATAACATCCCTGTGGCAACTGCAGCAAATTGCTCACATGGAACAGCAATATTAGGAAGGTGTTTAAATGTATTTTTAGTTTCTTTTCGTGCTATTTATAAGCTGGAAACAAGGTGGAAAGTCATCACACTGTGGCTAACCAGCTCCCCACAGACCACTGGTAAGGGCTCAGCAGGATATCAAGGCCCCCGCAACTACAGTTTGAAACCCAAGGGTTACTTTTAGAGACCCCGAAAAGAATCTGGTTAGAAGCTGAATTAAGTGTTCCTCCGCTGTATTTCCTATCATAGGAGTAAACGGGTTTGTGGGTTACATTCAGGCACATGTTAGAAAGAGACATTATACTGGAACAGGACAGGCAGAGAGCAATGATCTGACACTTGGCATTGCTTTATAACAGTGGTTCTTAACCTTTACAGCAGCCTGAACCCCTTTGGTTCTCAAAATATGTTCTCGCACCCCTTATCAAAAATCAAAATATGTTCTTGCATCCCTTAAACCTAAAAAATGTTCTCGCACCCCTTCAACCTAGATATATTTTTTGTTTGTATATTACAGTAATCGTTAAAAAATGTATGTTAATAAATACATAGGTTTGATGTAACAAAGTAGTTGTACTTACGTGCCTGTGCTTAATTTGTGTTTTCGATGATTTACCGTCTAAAAAAATCTGGCATGTCTCGCACCCCCAGAAAGGGCATCTCGCACTCCCAGGTGGGGGGGTGCACCCCAGGTTAAGAACCACTGCTTTATAATAAACTAACACACAGGAAACAACATATTTCTAAATTATGTGACTCCTTTTAGTACTATTTCTCTGTTATTATTACTCAGCAGCTCCGCTCCCCTGGCAGAATGGAACTTGCTACCATACAGATAAAATTTGTCTGTGCTGAAGATGGAGCATTCTCAGGGGCCAGTCCAAGGCTGTGGAATGAATGACCACAGGAACGAAGGGCCATCATAAACCTCACCACTTGCCACTCCAAGTGCAAGTCCACATAGAACTACTAAGCATGGTATATAACCATTTAAATGGTCCAGATGACTGGAGGATAGCTAATGTGACATCGATTTTTGTTTAAAAGGCTCCAGAGGTGAGCCTGGCAATTACAGGCTGATAAGCCTAACCTCACTACCAGGAAAATTGATTGAAACTATAGAAAAGAACAGAATTATCAGAAACATAGATGAACATCATTTTTTTAAAGGGAAATCATTCCTCACTAACCTATTAGAATTCTTTGAGGGGATGTGGAGAAGGGTGATCCAGTGAATATAGTGTACTCGGAGTTTGAGAAAGCTTTTGACAAGGTCCCTCACCAAAGGTTACTCAGCAAGCAGTGTGACAGACCCAGACCAGTGGGGTACAGGAGTCTGGTAGAGGGCAAATATACTGGTCACTGGATGAGTAATTTTCTGTTCCCTGAGTGACCAAAGCAGGGGCTGCACTAGAGTAATCAGGAACCTGCTAGAACCAGTTAAGGCAGGTAGGCTAATTAGGACACCTGGAGCCAATTAAGAAGAAGCTGCTAGAATCAATTAAGGCAGGCTAATCAGGGCACCTGGGTTTTAAAAGGAGCTGACTTCAGTTTGTGGGGGGAGTGTGAGGAGCTGGGAGCGTGAGGAGCTGGGAGCAAGAGGCGCAAGGAGCTGAGAGTGAGAGGGTGTGCTGCTGGAGGACCGAGGAGCACAAGCGTTATCAGACACCAGGAGGAAGGTCCTGTGGTGAGAATAAGGAAGGTGTTTGGAGGATGCCATGGGGAAGTAGCCCAGGGAGTTGTAGCTGTCATGCAGCTGTTACAGGAGGCACTATAGACAGCTGCAGTCCACAGGGCCCTGGGCTGGAACCCAGAGTAGAGGGTGGGCCCGGGTTCCCCCCGAAACCTCCCAATTGACCTGGACTGTGGGTTCTTCCAGAGGGGAAGGTCTCTGGGCTGTTTCCCAACCCACATGGTGAATCTCTGAGGCAAGAAAATCTGCCAATAAGCGCAGGATCCACCAAGATAGGGGTGGAACTTTGTCACAGCAGTCACAGAATAAGAGGAAAGGTCCTCTTATGGATCAGCAACTAGTTAAAAGACAAGAAACAAAGGGTAGGAATAAATGGTCAGTTTTCAGAATGGAGAGAGGTTAATAGCGGAGTCCCCAGGGATCTGTACTGGGACCAGTCCTATTCAACATATTTGTAAATGTTCTGGAAAAGGGGGTAACAAGTGAGGTGGCAAAATTTGCAGATGGTACAAAATTACTCAAGATAGCTAAGCAAAAAGCAGACTGAAGAGTTACAAAGGGATCTCAGAAAACTGGGTGACTGGCCAACAAAATGGTAAATGAAATTCAATGTTGATAAATAGAAAATAATGCACATTGGAAAACATAATCCCAACTATACATACAAAATGATGGGATTTAAATTAACTGTTACCACTCAAGAAAGATCTTGGAGTCATCGTGGCTAGTTCTCTGAACACATCTGATCATTGTTCAGTGGCAGTCAAAAAAGCTAAAAATGTTAGGCACCATTAGGAAAGGAATAGATAACAAGACAGTAAATATCATAATGCACTATATAAAGCCATGGTATGCCAAAATCTGGAATACTGAATGCAGTTCTGGTCACCCCATCTCAAAAATATATATATATATATAAGAATTAGAAAAGGATACAGAGAAGGGCAACAAAAAATGATTAAGGGTATGGAACAGCTTCCATCTCAGGAGAGATCTAAAGACTGGGACTTTTCAGTTTGGAAAAGAGATGATTAAGGGGGAATATGATAAAGGTCTATAAAATCATTACTGGTGTGGAGAAAGTAAATAAGGAAGCATTATTTACCCCTTCACATAACACAAGAACTAGGGGTCAGCCAATGAAATCAATAGGCAGCAGGTGTAAAACAAACAAAAGGAAGTACTTCTTCACAACACACAGTCATCTTATGGAACTCTTTGTGGGGGATATTGTGAAGGCCAAAAGTATAACGGGGTTCAAAAAAGAATTAGATAAGTTCCTGGAGGATAGGTCCATCAATGGCTATTAGCCAAGATGGCCAGGGATGCAAACCCATGCTCTGGGTGTCCCTAGCCTCTGATTGCCAGAAGCTGAGAGTGAATGACAGGGGATGGATCACTCGATGATTGCCTGTTCATTCCCTCTGAAGCACCTGGCATTGACCACTGTTGGAAGACAGGATACTGGACTAGATGGACCATTGGTCTGACCCAGTATGGCCAATCTTATGTTCTTAAGGCATATTTTTTCAACCTGCCTTCTCTAGCATAAACACAGAGCGTATCTCCATTTTAAAAACAAAAATCCTATCAAACCAAAGCACTCCATTGCATGCACAAATCTCCGCCTGGGGAGAGGGCATGAGAAAGAACAAACCACATGTGACACACGTTAGTTACGTCATTTAATGCATTACAGGAAGACATACAAATACTATGGTGATAAGGGCAGAATAAGAATCTATATAGAAAGTAGAATACTTCTTTCTCTAAATCTTTTACATTTCCCATTGGAAGGCGACATAAATCTGTCCTCCAAATTTGATCCAGGGAATGTGACTCAAAGGAAATCCAGTAATTCCAGATCAGTTTGAGTCATCCTCATTTTGGGCCCACTCCTGCGAGATGTTGATTACTTCCTGTGAGTGTGGAGCATCCTTGGCTTCCACTGTCTAAGTAACTTGTTCTCAAAGAATTATTGGCCCTCAATTCTTCTCTCATCACTTACACCTGTTTTACACTTATTTAACTTCAGTGGAGTTACTCCTGAATGGGACAAGCATGACTCAGAGGAGGACCTATTGTTTTATTTCAGATTGCAACCTCAGAACAGAAATGGTTTGAATAATAATGCACGGAGACAGTAATGCGGGGTGACAGGCACAAGCTTTGCAATGTGAATTCCATTACCTGCCGGCCTCATTTACTGATTCTCCAGAGATCCTGCCAGAGCAGCCTCCACCTCTGCTCTTGAACCACCTGAGATACTTGACACTTCCTTCTCAGGAGCTTCAGAAGAAAATTGTCTGGCCAAGCTAAGAGCAAGCTAAGGGGAATTAATTCTTGTCTCAGTTTTAACAAAATGCCTCTGAAATGGCAGTAGTTTCCAGAAAATTAGAGGAGTTTCATGACTTCTATCAGAATCCGCTCAAAGTCCCATAAGGCTTTAAGTCTCCCACAATCCACTGCTTCACATAACTGTGCCAGGAACTGCAATAGAGGTACTCAGCATGCAATGCAACTTCAACAATAAACTAAAAAGCATCTGTGGTCATGGGCCAGAACTGTATCCAAAAGACTATGACTAATGTAGATGTGCTCACCATTTCAACCCTATTATACTACCAAGGATTCAGTTCTCTAGTATAGACAAAGCCAACATGACAGCTGCGTTGTTCCAGCCTGTGGGGTTAGGAGGCATAGCAGACTTGGATGTGACAGGTGGGCATTCTGCCTCCCTCCATGGTGACCACGCAGCACTGGAATGTTAGTTTGCAGATGTGGGTGGGTTTGCAATTATGTTGTTGTTGTTGATTCCATTCCATCTAAGAGAAGACAGCATGATTTGTACATAACTCTGAATAAATTCCTTGTTAATCTTTCAACCATCTGGAGTGAGAGTCATTCCTCTGAACACAGCCAACCACGTCAGTCACAGGGAACACTACTCAGGATAAGTGGGATCTGTGAGAACATGGTGTGTCGCAGGGAGGGTTAGTGCCGAGATAAAGTCTTAGGGCTACATCTAGGGAGTTACTGACCATCTATAACCATCTTGCCAGGAGGGTCCCTGAACACTGATGCCCTGCCAACAGGAACATATGTAGAGGTACACAAAGTATTTCTAATGAAACCCAAACCCATGGAAAGCTCATCTGGTTTCTGGCTTGGTTTGGTTCATTCAAAGGTTCTTTGAAGTTCACCAGAAAGTTTGTGAACTTGAGCTGAGCACTGCGTGAACCTGGCCTAGATTTCAAGCAATTCTAAGCCATATAAAGAGCAAATTTTGGCCAGGCTTTGAGCTTCTCAGCTGATATTATAATATGCACATTTTTTACATGGGAAATTAATGTTAGTAAAAAGCGTTGCATAGAATGGCTTTGGCGTCAAATTCAACACAGACCATTGGCTTTGATGGCACTAGCAGTCCTGTACAAGCCAGGAACCTAAATATGTATGTAGGAGCCTAACTTTAGGCACCTATGCCCAGATCCCCAAAGGTATTTAGATGCCTAAATACCATTGAAATCCATGGGAGTTAGGTGCCTACATATCTTTGAGGGTCTAGGCTTCAGCTGTGAAAATTTAAGGCCAAGTGACTTACTTGTTCAACCTGTCTGTGCTTCATTTGCCCAATCTGTAAAACGGGTATTATCATACTTCTTACCTATCTCATGGGGATGTTGTGAGAATTAAGAACCCAATCCTGTTCCAATAAAAGTTTTGCCATTGACTTCAATGGGAATAATTCTGAGTCCTAATTAAGACCCCAGTTCAGCAAGGTGTTTAAGCCTATGCCTAACTTTAAGCATGTGAGTAATCCCATTGACTCCAGTAGGACAACTCGTATGTTTAAAATTAGGTACATGCTTCAACACTTTGTTAAACTGGTGCCTAAGTAATGTCTGAGACAATCAGAACTTTTCTCAAGATCATGTAACATATGAAAGATTAGCTGGGGAATTATGACATCTCCACTATTAGTGGAGTGCAGGCTCCATTGGGCAAACTTACTGCAAGAAACTCAGTTAAACTTACAGCAGATTTTGCATTGAATGAGGTAGAGGGTCTTTAGTGATTTTAAAATTATCCATTTTTGTATCAATGCAGGATGCAAGGGATTGTGGGTAGGAATCAGATTCTTATAGAAAAGACAATTTAGCTATTGACAGCAGTGGCCTGGCTGCTTTCTGTACAGTGTTCCTGGTCACACTGATAAATGACTAATAGATGTCACAAGCACGTTACAGAAATGTGTAGCGTGTATTTCAGGTGGTTTTAAGCATGTCAGTAGAAGATGTTATAGGCAGCTATAAGCACCCTATTAAGCTGCTGGACTCTAACAATGTATTAATCCTATATAAACTATTTAAAAATGTATCCTTTATACAAAGAGTGACCATTCTGATAGACTCTTGTATTAAGGAGACATGGGGGTGAGGGTTTTTTTCTTTTAGAAAAAACGTAACATAGTTTAGCTGGGAACAAAAGAGGTTCTAGAGTCAGCTAGATTCAACTTAGTATTTAAATGATCAAAATCCATTCTGGAGTTACCATTTAGAATCTCTCTTAAGACTTTCATCAGTGAAAAGCAACTAGTGTTTTCAGGATACACTATAAAAAGCAGTTTGTAAAATCTGGGTACTACATAGAGAAGAATTTAGTAAAGAGAATAGTAAGAAGCCAGAGAAAGTCAACATTCTTCCAGAGAGCCCAGAATGAGCTGAAGATGAAGGGCCAGATTCATAGCTGTACTTAGGAAGTCAGGGTAGCTCCATTGACTTCACTGGAGCAATGCTGATTTACACCCGCTGAGAATCTGGCTTGGAATGTTGGGTTGTTGGTTTTTTTTAAAGGGGGAGATAGGAATGAGATTAAGCAATAAGGAATTTAGGATAGGTTAGACCGGTGGCTCTCAACCTTTCCAGACTACTGTACCCCTTTCAGCAGTCTGATTTGTCTTGCGCACCCCAAGTTTCACCTCACTTAAAAACTACTTGCTTACAAAAATCAGACATAAAAACACAAAAGTGTCACCGCAGACTGTTATGGAAAAATTGCTGACTCTCTCATTTTCACTATAGAATTATAAATAAATTAATTGGAGTATAAATATTGTATTTACATTTCAGTTTATAGTTGTGGTGGTTTAATGGTAGCTCCTCCCCTTCTGGCTCAGTGGGAGGCCACTCCGCCTCACTATGTCACGGGGCTCTGCCCACAGTCAGGGAATTAGCAGCGGAATACATAGTCTGAGGCTCTAGCCCTGAGGCGGGGCACAGCAAATAGTTTGGGCAATAGCAGTCTAGGGCCCCAGGCTCTCAGCCAGGGCGGGGCACCAACAGTTAAGGGGCTCTGGCCCACAGTTAGGGCAGAGCAGTGAAGCAGTCTAGGAATGCCCAGGGTCCTCAGGCAGGGCGGGGCACCAACCAATTAATGGGCTCTGCCCTACCATTAGGGCAGAGCAATAGTCGGCCTAAGGGCTCAGGCAGGGGTGAGCACCCAACACAGTCTAGGTGCTCAGGCCGTGGTGCTTCTCTGGCCTATGAGGCGGGGCAGAGCATCAGACAGTCTATTGCCTGACGTCTTGGCTCAGGCAGACAGTAGACAAACACAGGCCTCTTGGCGTATGGTGGGGAGACTGCCACCCCAGGGGTGGGGTGGCAGGGGGATGCAGGCCTACCCGCCTCTGCTGCATCCCAGCCCAAGGCCCTAACAGTGGCGGGATGTCCCATCAGTGGGGAATCCATCCGCAACACAACAACTGTGTTTAAGTCGCCCTAAAGCCGGACTGGCATCAGCTGTCCCTGGGCCACTTCCTACCTTCCCCCCGGGGTGTTCCTGGGTCCCTGGGTGTCCTCTGTCTCCTCGGGGTAGGTGTCCATCGGCAGCCCCTGCCACTCCTCAGGCTCCAGGTCAGTTGGCGGCAGCTGCAGTTCTGGCTAGGCTTCAGCTCAGGAAGAGCTGTCTTCGGGCTCTACCTCTGGGAGCAGGCGGGAGGCATCAGTCTCCTCCAGCTGCTTCCTCCCAACTGAGCTACAGGGTTCAGCCTTTATACTTCCTGTCTCGCTCTTTGACTTCTGGTGGGTGGGGTGAGCCCTCTCAGGCTCCACCCACCCTGGTTTAGCAGTTGGCTCCTCCCCCTCTGGCTCAGTGGAAAGCTACTCCACCTCATCACGATAGTATATAGAGCAGTATAAACAAGTCATTGTCCTTATGAAATTTTAGTTTGTACTGACTTTGCTAGTGCTTTTTATGTAGCCTGTTGTAAAACTAGGCAAATATCTAGATGAGTTGATGTACCCCCTAGAAGAACTCTGCATACCCTCAGAGGTTGAGAACCATGGGGTTAGAGGGATAGTAAATAGGCGGACTGTGGGCCAAATCTGACTCGCCAGACGCTTTTGAACAAAACCCTAAATCTTTTTATTTACTTATTATAATTATTGGGGTTTTTTAATTCTTTTCTCTGGAGTCTGAATCTTGACTATCCCTTGGCCAAGAAATCTGGACCTTGACTAAAACTAATTGACTACCCCTGATTTAGACAATGGCTCTGTTAGACCTCTTGCAGTTGTGAGTCGCTTAAGGGCACAACTGTTTTTGGAAACTCTCAGCAGCAGCACAATGCACTTCCAACTCCCCCCAATACCACCAAAATGAATCAGGTTTTTTGCTCCCTTACTCTCATGAAACAAGAGGGTAGCCTAGAGCCCAACACTATTAGAAGTGAGGAAGCCAGTTAGATGGGCAAGTGAAATAACAGACAATGATGAAGTTGGCTCCCATCCTTGGGTTAATAAATCAACCTATTGGAGCTTTGAATGGGGATGTTCATTGCTGACTCTCTCATTGAACATCAGCAATGATGTTCAATGAGAGAACATCATTGCTGAAAAGTCTTCAGATACCATGGTGAGGGGTGTGATACAAGAACCTAGCTAGAATAGACTACCTTAGCCTTGGGTGTACATTGTTTTACTTGACTATTTAAATATCTAGCTCTTTTCCAACAGGATCTTCCTACAGATTCCATGAGCCAGATTCTCAGTTTGATTCGCTTCAATGGAGCTGTGCGCATTTACATCAGCTGAGGATCTGGCCCCACGTCTTTATGTAGCTGTTCTCTACTTTTTTCCCCTGGCTTTTTTCTTAGCCTGGCTCCTTTTATATCTGTGAAATATTCTGTACCTGATAGGGAAATTCCACTGAAAACAATAATAAACATTTACAAGGCCACTTCACAGATGTAAAGCCTTTTAAGCTCTCATTACTAATGTTCAAAGTTAGGCTATTATTAACTAGTTCCCAATATTAAGGTAACATTAAAATCCCAAAGCAAAGAAAAAGCTTTTGTGAATCTGCAACACTTGGACCAAATCTGATTGAGTCCCTCTAGATGATCTAATAACGTGCAAATCAGGTTCATGCAGCAGTGAGCAACTGGGAGGTCAGACCAAAGCTTGTTTCACAAAAGGGGGAAATGAAAGAAGCACAAAGATCCTCCTTCGAAAAAAAATACTGCATACTGGGGCTGCATCTGCAAAACTCAGTCACACAATGCAGCATGCTGGTGGGTTTCAAATGACACATGTTAATCATGTCTGGTGTTGGTAATGCAGACACCAAGTCGCTCCCTCTCCTCTACCGCCACCCCTCTCTAGAAATTAATAGTGGTTTGGCTGCCTGCCAAGGCTTTCAAAAATAGATTGTGGAGCCCCTGAGAAAACGGCCAGGGCTAAAAATAGTAGCAATGCTGGAGGGAAAAAAATACATGCTTTCTTGATGCTACAGCTCAGGGTCAGCTGCAAAACCCGGGGTTCCTTCAAGGACAATCAAGAAATTACAACACTCTGCAATCAATAAAAGCTTCTTTTCTGCCACCCATTCATGGTGACAGTCACCAGATCATCTTAGAGGGTGGAAAAATGCACACAAACACTCATGCACCCCCCCCCACACACACACACACAGAAAAGGTGATGGAAAATGGGGGAGAAGGAACAGCAGAATTCTAATGAGAGAGGAGAAGCTGGATGTGTTTTTCATTCTATGCATCGTATCTTGCAAAGACAGCAGCATTAATTAGAAGGGCACAATGCAGGTTGAGCTATAACACATCTCAGAGAGACTAACACCTTTTACCAACACCATTTGGCCAAAATCTACCCTCTGTGATCCAGATCAAGTGTTAGAGGTTGCGCAGATGAACTCCATGAGGGGGAGTGGGGTGTAATCCTCCCTCAAAGGGTGCAAAGCTGTTCTGTGAAAGTTACTCCAGTCCATTGGCTAAAGTAATCACCATAGGCCAGATCTTCTGCCCTGACTTAAGTCCCTTTGTGCTACCAGACCAATGGGTCCTAGAGAGGCTGATGAAATTGCTCCAAGTGTGCAGGAATCCTGGATTGGTGTAAAGGTGGCATAACATTTCTGCCCCCCAAGTCTAGGGGGCATGTCTAGGGCAGCTCAGAGCAGCAAGGGAATGAAAAGAAGTGAAAAGGGGGTGTTTGATGGGATTGCGGGATCAGGATACAGTGCCTAGGGAACCACCTTAGCTGGCACAAGTTAGAGCAGCCCTGTGGCTGCTCTAAACTGTACTAAGGATCAATTTAAGTCACAGCTTCCCCTGGGATTGGGGAGGCATAACAATTGCATAGATCTGCCTTTGACTTCCCCCACCCTTCAGCTGTGCTGAACATGAGCTTGGTTGAAGCTGAGGATTGTGCCCCCACAATTTTATCATGCTCCCGTGTAGCAGGGGATCTTCTGGGCTCATCTCTCCACAAAAGCACCTCCTGTGAACTGGCACACAGGAAACCCCCATGGAACTGAGTGCAAGGCTGCTCTCTGACACTGTGTAGCAGAACCAACACCAGTTCTACCGCTCGGGGGTCCTTCATGTCCATAGAGAGGGTCTGGGGCAGGATTTGCCCCTTATTGAGTCACAAAACAGAGGCTTGACACTTGATACCTGGCACTCCTTTCTGTGAAATCTTCCTCCTGCCACACTCTGAATCTCTCAAATGTCAAGGGGCCCAGCCCTGTATGTTGTTGAGCATCTCTTGTGAGGTGCACAACAGCCTCATTTCCCACTGATGGTTCAGCACCCTGCAGGATTGAGCACCTAGATGTCTCTGCCACTGGGCCTAAGTTTTACCCACTGTGCGAGAACCCATCCTATTCCCCTATGCAGGCACAGTGGGCTAAAAGGTGTTATGTGCATGATTACTTTCCCCGCTCCAAGCAAATGGGGTGGGAACTGGATTGGCAGAAGCAGGGAATGGGCAGAACCTTGGCTCCACTTCCCCGACAAATGAGCCAGCAGAGCGGAGCAGTCACACCGGGAGTAGTCATTTACTGCTGGGATAGGTCAGCAGGAAATTACTGCCCCCTAGAGCAAGGGGAGAGCAGGGAGAGAAGTGTGGCTTCCTGAGGCAGAGTCCCTTGCCTGGGATGGCACAGCAATGTGACCCCCTATCCCTGGAATGGGCTGTGCCCTCAGGACACAATCTAACCCAGGGTAAATAGAGTACCGCATAAGGGAGTGAGCCTACAAACCCACACTCATGCAACTAATCCTGATAAACTAGGGTGACCAGATGTCCTGATTTTATGGGACAGTCCAGATATGTGGGACTTTGTCTTATATAGGTGCTTATTACCCCCCACCCCCGTCCCAATTTTTCACACTTGCTGTCTGGTCACCCTATGATAAACTCAATACAAGTTCAATGTGAAGGCAATACAATAGCATGAAGTTGGGAATCAGACAGCCTGAGTTCTAGTCCATCAGACAGCCTGAGTTCTAGTCCCAGCCCTACTAGAGACTGCACTGTGTGACCTTGGGCTAGTCACCCAGGGCCATCTTCTGATGCTCTCACTTACCCTTAGTAGCACGTTATTCCACCCAGCATCCTGTGGACTTTAATGGGGCTCTCCATAGTGCAAGGCACTGCTGAATGGGACCACGGGTCTGAATCCTCTCTCTGATTCAGTTTTGCCATCTGTAAAATGGGGGGAAAGATTCTTACCCATCTTTTTGAAGTGCTCTGAGAAACTTGGATTAAAGACACTCTGTTGGTGTAAAGCATTATTCTTGTGTACTTATTAATAGGAGTTTGCAGGATTGGGCTCTAACACAGAAGCCAAAAGAAAATCTATTTTGAATTGCATTCTATTACGTTGCTAAAATATAGTTTAATAAAATAGCTGGAGTGATTTATTTAAGGGATCGGATAATGGAGAATGGCAAATACATACAAATAACAGAGCACAGATAAAACAACAACAAAATGTCACTGAAACTGAAGAATAAAAACCACCCACAGGTCCAATGCTCATATGGAAAGAAGGTAAGTACCTAAAGACAAATACACAACCCATCCTGACGTACGACAAAAGATCACATATAAAGATCATTTTAATAGATGCCCTTTTTACAGAGCAATGTAGGAACCAAATTCTTGATTCCCACTCCTCATTACTTTTTGCAGTAGAGCAAAATATACATCATATCAAGTCTAATTTTGCATGCAAATATACTTTGGTAAGAACCAGGCTTTTGTTGAATCGTATATCCCTTATATTTCAAATGTATTATTTATTTGTATTTCTCACTGTCACTCTGTCATGCTTGGGAAACAATACTGGAGCCCTCTGGTGGCCAAAAAATACTTTTCAGAGTAGTAGCCGTGTTAGTCTGTATCAGCAAAAACAAGGAGGAGTCCTTGTGGCACCTTAGCTGAAATCCAACATCTCTCTGGAAAAGCCATTGAATAATTAGCAGCTCCCTGTGGTTAATCTTCTCCTAAGGTAGCTGCAAAATGCAATCCAAGGAATCTGCTTTTCTTTTTGGCAGCTGTTTTACAAACATCGGTTCTGTGTATAAGTTTTGTTTACTTAAGCACTTAACACACTTTTCTTTCTATAATACAATATTCACCAAGGGGTAGACTCAGCAGAAGCTGGGCCCAGCATCTGGGGTGTGCCAGGCTGTGGGATCCCCTAACGCTGGCTCTCTGCAGTGCAACAGCACAAACTTTATTGGATTACCGTATTCCCACTGAATTTACTGGCCCAGTTCCTTGGACAGGGAACTCCACAAAGAAAGGAAGGAAAAGGTAAAAGATGACAGAAGTCAGTTATGCACCAAATTCTCTTATATCTATACAATCCTATTTGACTTCAAAGGAGTTGCCGAGCTATAAGTTACAACATAAAATGCATAGGCTGAATTATTTCTTGGCAACCCCACTGAAGTTAAAAGATGCTTGTAACAGACGGGGAAATTTGGCCCCAGAGATGGGGCAAATCCCAATTCCAAAATGAGTCCCAGGCGACTCTTGAAAAATACTGATTAGTCTGGAAGGAATCAGCCGTTTTGGAAATATAGCAGAAAAATATATAGAAAAGTAAGATGCACAGTAATCATCAATCACTGGCAGCAGTCAGTGTCAAATGTTGCAGGTGCAGGCAAAAATTCCTTATAATGCCCCTGGCCCTAAAGGAATGTTTCTTGCAGGTTAATAATAGATGTGATGACTCATATTTTCTTTGAACCTGATGCTACAACCTTTAATTTACATGAGTAAGTAATCAATTTCGGTGGTACTATCCATGTGAGTAAGCCATATCCATGTGAGTAAGGGCTGTCACATAACATAATCGAACATCCTTTCAAAACCTGCTGCTGCATTTTTCTTGATCTCTTCCTCCAGCAATGTGTTCCTCAGATCGACTATTTGCTACCTAGAAAAATATTTCCCTTAACTAGGTTTTACATTTACTATGTGTTAATTTTAACCAGTATCCCTTGTTCTTATAGTATGGGAATTAAGGCCTGATCCTGCAACCCTTCATTAGGTTTGTATGCCTCACTTGTACAAGTACCCCATTTAGGCCAAGATGATTACCTCTGTGAGTAATGATAAATAATAATGTCACAGAGCTTTTTTTCATCATTAGAACACAAAGGGCTTTACAAAGGAGGTAAGCATTATTATTCCCATTGTACAGATGGGGAGACCGAGGAACACAGAGGTGAAGTGACTTCGGTGGGAGTCAGGCACCTAAACACCTTTAAAAATCTTGGTCACTCTGCCTCAACTCCTCAGATGTAAAGTGGGGATAATAGTATTTCCCTACCTCACAGGAGCCTTGTGAGGATAATTACTTGAGTGGGTCAGAAATTTTCTGATAGAACATTTTTGTAGGAAAATGCTGATTTGTAGAAATCTGAATATTCCAATGGGACATGACGATTTTGACCAAATTCCAATGGAAACCAGGTAGGATTCCGGTGGAAGGCAGCCTGATACGCAGGTTAGGAAACCAGCCTGCATATCAGCTCATCTGCCTGCTCATCTGCCTTGCTCCTTGGCAGACCACCTAGTGGGTTGCTGGGAAGCCTGGGTTTCCAGACTTCCAGGTCCTCGGCAGCCCTAGCTCCCAGCTCCTCAGCATCACCAGTAGCCAGGGCTTCCAGGGTTGCCAGTTATGGGGCCACAGCTCCCAGGATCTCTGGCCCCGAGGGGCCTCTGGCTCCCAATTTCCCACTTGGCAGGCTCCCCAGGGAGCATGGTGACCAGTTCCCTGGCTGTCCTCCTGACCATGAAAGCAGGCAGTGATTCCACACAAAAAATTCTGAAATTTTTCCATTCCACTACAGATTTTTTTTTCAAAATCTCAGATTATTTCAGAGCATAGAAAATCCTATTACTTATCAGCTGTAACAATTACGTTAAAGCTTGAAATGCACTCAGATACCACAGTGATGGGGGCCACATAATTGTCACAGATAGTTGATGCTTGGTTCTTTTAACTCTGCTTTTGTGTGATCCCTCTGTGTTCCACCTGGCACATCGAGCAGCACAACTGGTCAAAACTTGGAATTTCTGTTCCACGGGGAATACCAACATTTTGACATTTCCTTCAGTCCTGAATGGGAACTAAAAGTCAACATTTTGAATGAACAACATTTCTGAAAAATATGGCTTCAGAAATATCAAAATGACTTAAAGAGAATGTTTCAATGAGATTGAAGCACTTTCATTTTGACTTATATATTATAAATGATATAAATTTAACAATTTTGATGAAATCAATATGTTCCTGATTTTGTCAAAATGAGCATTTTCCCAGGGAAAACTGTTCCATTCTGAAAATGTTCAGCCAGCTCTATCGACCGCTTGGACCCCAGGGAGATTACACAAAAAGATGAAGGTCACGTTCTCTACTATAGTTTCCACCACATTCAGTGGATATCCACTCTGGATCACAAAATCTGCTACATCCAGCTACATAGTGCCTATAAGCACCTGTGCTCCCAGGGATAAGCACGCCCAACCACACTTCTGTCCCCTTTGCCAAACTCTATCACCCAATGACAAGCTTCCCTAAACTGATCCCCAATTACTAAAACCCTTTTGCATCCTTGTGATAAGCCCCTGCAAGCTGATCCCTCAGTTGCCATAACCTCCCACCCCTTTTTGCCCATGACAATCTAATGCATGCACACACATACGTGCAGACCCTAACACACACCCACACACATGCACATGCACACACACACACACGGTAGAACGACCAACTCATACATACCCCTCACACATTTGTATAGGCTCTTTCACACCTTTGCTCACTCACTCACCCATGCCCCCATCGCACATTAGATCTAGCGTCTTTAATATGAGGCAGTTCCCAAACTGGGGTTCGTGAACCCCTGGGTGTTCGCAAAATGTTACAGGGGGTTCTCGGGAAAAAAATTCCCTAATGGTGGACAGAGCAGTCCCTAGGGACCCTGGGCAACATGAGGCCAGCAGCCCGGAGCCCCTGGACTTCCAAGAGCTAAGCAGATCAAAGCAAACATATCTATCACACTGAGGAGATTTAAACTTCAAGACCCCTTATAAGAAATGGAAAGGGAGGTAGATTTTTTTGCTGTTTTTAAAATTAAATAGGCAGCTTGTATTATTTTTAAAATTATTATGAAGAACAAGTTTAAGCTTTGTTGTACCGTGCATTGTTTGCCTGGACTGCTCAAGACCTGAATGCTTGTGTAGGAGGAACTCTTTGAGTTGGCTTCTTAGATACCTTCATGCTGTTTCAAATCTGATACTCCTTGATGAAACGTAGGAGCCTTGTCTTATAACAGGCTTATTCAAAGTGATACAAGCTACGAAAGTGAGATCTTGGAAGAGTGTTGCCGCTTTCATAATGTAATAAAAATACTGTAATGATTAATAATAAATAGTGTGTAATAAGCATGTCACAAAAACAAATGTTATATTTCCAAGATCACTGCTTTTATAATTTATACTCAGGTAAAGGAGAAAATCCCTGGAAATATTCATTTTTAAGAGGGGGGTTCGCGAGACTTGACTTTTTAGTGAAAGGGGTTCACAGGTTGTTGAAGTTTGGGAACCACTGATATGAGGGGATCATATCAGGTCATATCAGCCATAATGTAAAGTATGCAGGAAATACCTTCTAAGCAGCTGTAGACATGTGGCCCACTTCTCCTCTCATTGCCACTGGTATAAATCAAAGGTAATTCTGCTGGAGTCAGTGGAGTTACCCAACGGTAAAACACAGTGGAAGTGAGAGTCAAGTGAGTGGAAGTCAGAGTCAGACTGTTCAATAAGAGAGGAGCCTGAGCTGCAAGGTTTTGCTCTTCCAAAGCTCAGGCATGTGCAGATCAGGGGCAGGGGTTAGTTCAGGCCCATGACTCATGTAAACACATTACATATGCTTCTAGTAGTGGGTAGCATCCACTACCTTAGGGCCGAGTTCAGAGTGATGCAAGCTAGTCTCCCTTTACACTACCTGAGGCCCCTTTCCATTCATCTAGATATCCCTAATCCTATTCACACCCACTCTATAAAGAAATCCAGGCTGGTCCATTTTATACACAGAGGAGCAGGAGAAGGTATATGTTTAGGTAGGGTGGATGCTTTGTTAACATATGCTTTATCTGCTAGCTCCTCGGCCTGTGAGTTAGATGAGTGTAGACTCCTTGCACATGGGGAGAGTGGGTATAAATAGGTCTAAGGGAGTCTAAGTGAAGTGAAATGGGGGGAGGGGAGCTCTGCCATCATCTTATGTGTCTCATAGATTTGGCCCTCTTTATCCAAAGACTGTGTGCATTACTAGATATGTATGGATCTGTGAGTGTCTGCATGTGAGCCAGAGAGCACCTCCCACTGCGAAGCATTCTCCTGTTTCACAGAGAAGATCATTCTGGTGCTTCAAGAGGGTACCCAGGGTTGTCAGGTATATTGCTACCTCCTGCCCTTATTGTGAGGGAGCCTTGTCTGTGCCTGCCAGGGATCAGCACCCTGAAACAACCAGTCACAGGCAGCACAAGTACTTCGCTCTCAGCCCAGACAGGCTCCGCTGTCCCTTTGCAGTTTAATGATAGTTACACTACAACCCCTGGGTCATCTGAGAGTCCCTCTGTAGGGTCCAGCCCCTTATCCACTGAACACTCATAGAATTACCAGGCCCGCTGTTCCCAAAAGAACAATACACCACATTTTATTAGTTACACCTTAGATCTCTGCTCTGCTTAATACACAGCACTTAGATATGTTTATAGTAAAAACAAGAATAAGTTTATTTAACAAAGAATAGAGATTCAGAAAGAAGCAAGTAGGATTAATGAAAACAAATGGTTCCATATAAAACAAAATCAGAACACACATTCTAGAGCCTAAACTAACATGATGCCTTCTTGTCTAATAAGATACTCTTACCCCAAAATTCTTCTCACAGTATTTTTCAACCTGGATGACTGAGATCCTTCTTTCACGAGACCAAGACCATTGGCAGCTTATCTATCTTGACGAAGGATGCCAGGGTAGCATTCCCTGAAATGCTTCCAGTTCCGTGCACAGGGCCAGTTAGACAGGCAGAACTGCGGGGTCTCAAAGAATGGATGAGACAATGATATTGGGAGGAGGGCTTTATGTTTATTAAGAACTGGGGAACCTTTTGCAAAAGGAGGAGCCTATGCGGGAAGGACAGGCTCCACAGAAACCAAAACAGAACCAGGCTGTGGGCATGTCAAATTTAAAAGGTCATAGATGAATTTTTGAACTAAAGGCTTGGGGAAAGCTGACAGAGGAAGAAGCACACACAGTTCAGACAGAGACATCCATTAGGGGAGGATTTATTAAAGGGGATACTCTATATCCTAGTAAAGAGGAGAGGATAGCAGTTGCTAAAGTACAGGCAGGACCTGAAGAGGAACAGTCAAATGAAAAAGAAGGCAGCTTCATTTAGCCACAGAATTGACACATCACAGTTAGCAATAGGGCAAACATCCCATCTCCCGCAACAGTCCTGCTAATGTGCCTCAGACCTGCTCTGGAAGAAGCTCCTCTAGAGCGCAGAGTTGAGTTCACTCGCCAGGAATAATGAGAACTTGTCCTTTGGATGAAGACTTTCAAATTCATTAGCCGCAATGGTGGTGTAGCCAAAAAAACCAGTAGCAACTGCAGTGAGCCCCCAACTCACTTCACATCAAACAGCTGTCAGATGATAATGACTTCTGGTTTCTCCTTGGAGGGGACAGCAAACATATTCCTCCCTAATGAGCACATGCACCAAGGAGGTGTGGGAACTGGGAAGTGCAGGGAGTCTGGAAGGTCTGTACATGAAAGGGTACGTTCACCATTAAGTCCCCAGTGACAAGTGCCCCCAAACCAACCCCCTTACTGCATAAACTGTCTGCACTTCCCAGTCAAACACCTCCAATCAAACGTCTCTCAGCTGCCAAACCTCTCACACAATCCCCAGGACAAATTTTCTCATGTTATGTTCACAGCATATACGAAGAGAAGTTAGATTAAAAAAACCATCAAATATTCTTGCTAGAAGGTTGCAATGTAACATTACTTTGTTTCTTAGAATCAGGAACCCTAACACAACAAGTACCAAATCCAGAGAGACAAAGCAGGTTGCTCCCTAAGGCAAAGAGGCACAACTCACCCCAGCTTGCTCTAGACTAGCTCTTTGCAGAGTGACTGCTGAAGACCCAGATCACATGCTTCCCTACAGAGCCCCCTATCCTGCAACAACTTACAAGTTGAAATTATAGCTTGTAATGGTAATGCAGTTTTTAATATACCACACCTCAAACCACCACATCTTACAACCCTCAACCTGATCTCCTAGCTACCAAGTCTCCTCACACCTCTTCCCCATGCCATTAAGGAATATATTCCTGTTTCAAAACTCCAATCTCCCTATGTATAAACACATACCTCCCAGCATTTCCAGTGGCTGAAGCGGGATAGCTCCTGCTCCAAGGGAAGGGAGGTGGTTTCATAGTTGGGCCTACAAATTTAACCTAATTTTGAGGTCAACTGTAAAAAGTACATGAAAGTTCATGAGACATCACAATAAGCTATAATAATAAATGTTGTCAGGAAAAGGTACGAAGGGGAGACAGGCTACATTAGTCCAAACAAAAAGGCCTATTGCTATAACTCAAGGACTGTGTTAAGGTCATGCTTGGTAAACAAAAAAACACAAGACTAGAAATTAATGAACCAAATTGGTTTGTCAGATAAAGGAGCGCCGGAAGCTCCCTAAAAGTGTGTGTGGGGGGCACCGGTTCATGAACTGTGGCCCCTCCTGATACTGCCCCTTCCCCTGAGACCCCACCCCCACACCATTCCTTCCCCCCAAGGTCCTGCCCCCATCTCACTCCTCTCCACCCTCTCCCCATCACTTGCCCTTACAGCCGGGAAAAAGTGATGGGGCCATAGCCCTCTGCCCCCACTCCCCCCCCCCCAGTGTTCCAGCACCCCTGCTCAGATATTAGACCTAACTGGCAGACAAAATAATGAGGGGATTATTCCCTTTGTGGGTCCTTAAAGAGTTTTGGGAGAAAAAATGGCTACTGAAGTGCGCATCACCATCATGGCTGTTATACCCCCAGTCTCCTGGGACCTCAGGCCTTTATCACCATGATCCAGAGAGATGTCCTGACCAGACCAGGCTAGAGAGAGGGACCCAGATGACATTGTCACCTCTACCGGCTCTAGCTGAATCCCAAACACCACCTGGATGAAACAAGATAAGACTTTAACAACAGCAACAACAATTCCATCCAATCCCATCTAATTTTTCTTTTCCTTGAAAGGACGTTATTGCCATCTAAGACACTGCCAAACAAGGGGGACGGGGGGTTCCTTCTAAAAACTCTCCTAGGCTAAAGGGAAGGGGAACAGGGGATGTTATTAAAATGAAAGCCTTACTTAATACCTTGTATTTCAAATACTTTACCTGTTCTTCCTTCTTTTCTTTATCTTTAATAAAAGGCAAAAATGATGTTTAATGGTGTGTTTGTCGTGGTACTAAGCAGGCGGAGGTCTCTGTATATCAAACCCTGAACCTTGTCTAGCACTGTTTAATGTTGGCCTGTGACTGGGTTATGTTAACACCCCTGGCCCGTAAATTAATACAACAGATGCCCAGGGGTGGGGGTTGCAGAGCAAGCCCAGCCAGCACTACCCTGCAGCAGCAGCTCCTGTCCCACAGGACTGGCTAGACTCAGCTGGAACAGTCTGAGTGCATGCTGGACTTAGAGAGAGGAGGGGTTGGAAAGGCCTGTGTGGGGCTGGGCTGGGAATAAGGAAGAAATGGAAGAACAAGGAGGGGATGGGCTGCAAGGGAGATGGAGGAGTAGGTCACAATGCCCCGAAGGACAGGAGAGGCTTCAACTGAGACAGGAGATGTTGTGGGTCAAAGTGGGACAGTCCCGCGAAACCTGGGACTGTTGGGAGGTCTGTAAACATGCATGCACATACTGAGAGAAATAGAGTACAATGACACATACACAGACATGTGTTAGCACACAAAGTGACATACATACCTATAAAGACAGATACACATGCCCCCATACACATTACAGTAGTGACACAAGAGTATAGTCTCACATGCACACAGTTACACACATGTACTGCCAGAGACATATATGTACACAGTAACACAAGCGAGTGACATGTCCACACATTGGCATGCATACACACACACTTTCATGCACAGAGGACTATGATGACATACAGATGTCAAGGTTCCCTCCCCACTCTAAACTTTAGGGTACAGATGTGGGGACCTGCATGAAAGACCCCTAAGCTTATTTACCAGCTTAGGTTAACAGTAAGCTGCCACCACCAAGAGTGTTCCAAATCTTAGGGGAGAGCCACTTGGAACTCTGCCTTTCCCCAAATATTTCCCAAGTCCCTAAACTCCCCTTTCCTGGGCAGATTTGAGACTAATTCCTCCCCCCCACCAAGTCCTTACACCCCTTTTCCTGGGTAGGCTTAAGAGTATACCCTCGCCAATTAGTCCTGGTGAACACAGATCCAAAACCCTTGGATCTTAAAACAATGAAAAAATCAATCAGGTTCCTAAAAAAAGAATTTTAATTAAAGAAAAAGGTGAAAAGAATACCTCTGTGAGATTAGAATGCAAAATAATCTCACAGACAAACAGATTTAAAACACAGAGGCCCTCTGGGGAAAACTTTAAAGTTACACAAAGAACCCATTTTTATCCTCCCTCTATTTTGCAAAAGAAATCACAAATAGAAAATAAAAGTAATCTAATACATTCCTTCCCTAAATACTCACTACCCTATAGGAGTGGGATGGCTCCTTCTTTCTCTGTCTCCTGCAAAAGCACACACCCAGCACAGACAAAAGACTTTTTCCCCTTCCACATTTTAAAGTATCTTGTCCCTTTATTGGTCCTTCTGGTCAGGTGTCAGCTAGGTTATGTGAGCTTCTTAACCCTTTACAGGTCAAAGAGGAATCATCCCTTAACTGTATGTTTATGACAACAGATATACATGCTAACAAACAGAACAAGCACAAAACATCCAGGTAGACAAAAACAGACACACTCACAGAGACATGCAGGATCAGATGCACAGACAGAACAGCTGCATACATGTACACATGTGACTGAGCTAACAAACGAAGTTTATAACATAAAGTAGTGTGATGCCATCCAGGCAAGAGAGGAACTGAAGTAGTTTCTTATGTCCCAGGAACATAGATTCACTGTGAGCTTTAGTTCACAGATTCTGTGTCCCGCAACATACGTACTTGATAAATGCCATGTGATTGCCATCCGGGTGGCCGCTGCCTGTCCCCAACATTGAGGGGTTCTGCCAATTTTTTTAAACAGATTTGCCCTGGCCTTTATGTCCTGAGCGCTTTCCCCCATCATGTGTGACCCAAGCAAGGGCCACTCACAATGCCAGTCTATACACAGCCATGCTCCCTCACCAGCTCGGGAAAGACCAATGCCACATAAGAGTCTGTTTCAGGTCTGGCCTCAGGGCACAATTTATTGATTAACCGAAAATGAAGCAAAATGTCCAAATAAAATAGTTCCTCTGCTCAACACAGGCTACAGTTCACAGCTGCTTTTCCTTCACTTCTCTCAGCCCCTCACCCTGTCCTTGCCCTGACCCAGGAACTACTGCAGGAGCCTTCCTGCTCCCTGCACTTTTTGCTCCCTGGGAGGCACCCAATAGTTGGGTTTTTCCCCCGGCTCCAAGACCTATTACAGGAGCCTCCCTGCAGTTCTCTAGCTCCTCTGAGCTCCTGCTGGTCTTCAGAAGGACCAGGTGCCCTTCAGGCTATCACTTGACTGCTAGCCCCACAGCTTCATCTGGGAGGTAGCAGATCAGTCACAGTCAGGCTGAGCCCACCTTCCTTTAAAGGGGCCAGTGACCCTGTGACACAGTCCTTCCACTCTCTGGTCCTGATTCACCACTGCCTCACTCCAGTTTTATTCCTGTGTAATTCCATTCACCATACACAAGTGCACAATGCAATAACACAACTGTGTATTAGATGGTCTGAATGTAAGGCTGGGAGAGTCTAGCTTGAGGGGCACTAGACTTTGGGGTTGACAACCTTCCAGGATTGTCCTGGAGTCTCCAGGAATTAAAGATTAAACTTTAAATAAAGATTATGTCATGTGATGAAATCTCCCAGGAATTCATCCAACCAAAATTGGCAACCCTAACTAGACTAGATCTAGCCTCAGTCTGCCCCTGGCTGACTGACCTGAGCCATCATGAATGGGAGGGCATATTGGGCCCCATTTAAGGGCATTGCACCCCTCAGTTTGCCATGCTCTCCCTCAGCCAGACTGCCTCAGGGGCTCCCATGTGCATGGATCGCTCCATATACACATTCAGATATGGGCTGCAGCTCACCAGCCACAATATAAACTTTAAATGTTTACAGGCCTTTAAAAATACCCTTAAAAAAGTGAACAATTGGCACTGGGAATAAAACTACACTGTGATGTCACATCCAGCTGATATTGCATTGCAACACAGTGAAGCTACTTACACATGAAGTCGTGACACAAAATTGTGTGTTTCACAGAGCATGTCTCAAAACAGACTCCTGATTTTACCAAGAAAGTTTCAATTGTTACTTACAAAATGTTCATCAACTTGATTTATTTTAATTTGTAGATCTGTTTGCTTTATATGTACATTTGAAAGCATGTATACACGATACTGTTGATTAGACTTATGGTAAGAGGAAAAGGTTTTGAGATGTATTCATACTTGCACCCCTCCCCCATCCCCCTTCAATGGGAGTTAAACAGAGCAGCTGTTTCAGGCAGCCTGGCAGCTGTTTAGGCTCTCTCTAGTGGCACTGTGTGGAATTCCATTTAACAAAGCATATGTCTCCTGGTCTTCTACTGTAATTAGGCCTTGGCTACAGCAGAAAAGTTTTGGGGGCATAGCTATACCAGATTGGCAGTATAGCTGACTCTCCTACAATAGACACAGTTTATACTGGCAAAAGAGTGCTTCCTCTGGCATAGCTTACACCACTTCCCCGAAAGACAAACGCTATACCAGCAATGGCACTTTTATGCAGGTATAAGTGAATCTACAATGGGGTTTATAGTGGTATAGCTAGGTTAGTTAAAATAATATATACATACACACATACCCCTAACCAACATATCTACTCGGGTATAAGTTTTAAATGTAGACCAAGTCTAAAACTCATCTTTCCCAAACAGTCCAGGCCCGGCTTTGTTCATCCTACTTGGATGTGCTATTATTATTATTATTTATTCATACTTAGGTAGTGCCTAGGAGTTATGGACTAAGACCTTATTGTATCAAGTGCTGTATAATTTAGATTGTAAATGCCACAAGGTAGGAAGGCAACTCTCTGTTTCATAAAGGTTAAACCCAGAAGAGACCATTACGATCACCTAGTCTGGCCTCCTGCAGAACACAGGCCGTAGAACTTCAAGCCAGTAATCCCTGTGTCCAGCCCATCAACTTGTGGTTGAACTATAGGGTATCTTTCAGAAAGAATGTGTTTGTCTTATAAGCAAACTGTATGTATTTATGACAGTGTAATAAACAACAGTAAAATAAAACATTGTTGGTAATATTATTTTGCTATTAACATTTATAATAAAAATAATTCACTGGGATGTTTCTTAACAACGATAATTGGTTATTTAGGGCTGGTCTTCATTATGGGGAGATCGACGCTGCTGCAATCAATGCAGCAGGAATCGATTTAGCGGGTCTAGTGAAGATCCGCTAAATAGATGGCAGAGCGCTCTCCGGTCGACACTGGTACTCCAGCTCTCTCCGAGAAGAGTAAGGGAAGTTGACTGGAGAGCGTCTTCCGTCAACACCGCACAGTGAAGACACCGGGGTAAGTCAACCTAAGCTACATCGACTCCAGCTATGTTATTCATATAGCTGGAGTAGTGTAACTTAGGCTGACTTACCCCCGTAGTGAAGACAAGCCCTAAGAAATAACATTCAAATTTTATATTAAGTGAAACTGAATGGAAAATCGTTTTTGTTGAAAAAATCCATCACAGTTTTCAAGGGTTTCATCTCCACCACAAGAAGAAACTAGAACCAGCTGTCCAACCTTTAGGACACTGTTCTTCTACATGGTGACGGGTTTCAGAGTGGTAGCCGTGTTAGTCTGTATTAGCAAAAAGAACGAGGAGTACTTGTGGCACCTTAGAGACTAACAAATGTATTTGAGCATAAGCTTTCGTGGGCTAAAACCCACTTCATCGGATATATGCAGTGGAAAATACATTAGGAGGATATATATACACAAAGAACATGAAAAAATGGGTGTTGCCATACCAACTATAACGAGACTAA
>NW_020664463.1:20157845-20171663 GCF_002925995.2 Terrapene triunguis
AAACTGCAGAATTGGAATTAATTTGCAAACTGGACACCATTAAATTAAATTAAATTAAATTGAGCCAGGGATTCTTCAATGGAATTGTGTTAATTATTATTTGCATTTAGTAATTCCTAAGGCCCCAGTCAAGGAACAGCACTCCAGCATGCTATGTGCTCTCTGACCTAAACACATTGGAGTCACTATGTGAGAGTTCTGGGACTTGTGTAGTAATGCATCATTTAATGTGGGATTCTCTGAGTCCACTACAAGACACTTTTCCACATATGCAGTCTCCTATGTAATGCAGTAGGCCAAATTAATCCTTGGCCTAAGCAGGCACAACTCAGTGGAGAATGTGGATCATTGTCTCCTACTTAGATTATAAGCTCTTTGGGGCAAGAACCAACTTTGTATCACGTGTGTGCACAGCACTTAACACAATGGGGCCTTGATTTTTAATAGAGCCTCTAGGCACTACCCCAGGACAAATAAGAATCAATAATAGTTGAAGCAGTCTCTAGTCTCTTCTTATTTTTTTGTAATTTTCTTTTCAATTCATCTTTCTCAATGGCTTCAGGTAAATTCCTTCCTGTCCAATATCTCCAGGAGGGAAGGAGCATAAATCATCCCTTGTATTTATGACATCTACAGAACTAATTAAATTACTCTCTGCTTCCTGGAAAATGCCATTGTCTTTTTATTGCCACATTGTGTTTCACTATAGTTGTCTTAGAGAAAGGCTGGTATGCTTCCATCTGTACCGTCACTTCCACTGTCCTTTCAAATCCTTTCAAAATTTCCTGTGGAAAAGAAATTTTGAAATTTTACTTTGAAAAAGTTGAAACCACATTTTATTTCAAACTTTTCAGAATATGTCCAAGGCTCCCCACGAGGCCTGGAGCAGGGAATGAGACAGCTTCACAGGCAGCCAAGGCCCGTACCTTATAGTGAATTACAAATCAAAATCAATGCCACTGCAGTTGTTGAACCGGTGTAATAGGTCTCCATTGGCTACCACTACCTGACACATGGACCAACTCATTCTGCACCAGCTGTGGCTTCCAGCTGGTTCCAGGAGTTATGTTCACAGTGTACACACTCAGAGAAGTTAGATAAAAAGACATAAATACTCTTGTTGGATGGTTGCAGCGTAACACTACTTTCTTTCTTAGAAGTCATAAGGATAATACATAAGAACCCAAAAACAGAGAGACAGAGGAAACAGTCTGCTCTCTAAAGCAGAGAGACAACTCACCCCACCTTGCTTTAAGCTGGATCCATCCAGACTGTCTGCTGACTGACTCGGACAACCCAGATCACATGGCTTCCCTCAGAGCGCCCTCCTCTATAAGCAAGCCCAGGAAGATCCTCACAGTTAAAGTGATGGCTCATCATTTGTAACCAGTTTCCAACCCACCACAAGTAGACAAATGGAGAGCCCAGTTAGAAGGGACAAAGGCACGGATTGCTGAAAGGTATTCCAGATCAGAAAAAGATGGTTCCGAACACCTAACCAGATGCAGAGGAGAAGAGGAACCTTCCTGACAGACCCAACAGAATAATCTAAGCCTGTTGAACCCAACAGAACAAGCTAGTGATGTTCCATCCTCTGGTAAAGTAACCTCCACAAAATAGCTAGCCTTCCTCCCTCCTCCTGCCATTTGCCTTTCCACCATGCTCTTCATCACAAGCCATGAGATCCTTGTCGGAGGTTTCCTCAAAGGCAAAGTCCCAGCCATCCAGATCTAAACAGCTCCAAGCCAGTGAGCCAAGGTTTTAACCGGTGCCAATGAAGCTATTGGACATTTTGCAATTGAATTAATAGACGTGGGAAGGAATGTGCCATACAGATCAAGGTCAGTGCAAACAAGTGCAAAGTATCATACACTGGAAGGAACACATTGACCTACTCGTACGCACTGATGAGTTCTCAGTTAACTGTAGCCACTCAAGAAAAGACTGAGCAGCTCAGTCTAAACCTCTGCTTAATTCACAAGCAGTGGGCAAAGAAGCAAATCATTAGGACGTATTAAGTAAGGGAGAAGGAATAGAGCTGGGTGACATTTGTGAGCCAAAACTTCTTTTGGCAACAGAATGAGATTTGGCAACATGGAAACATTTGGTGAATTCATGTCTTTTTTGCCATACTGGACACATTCAAAAAACTGAAACAAAACATTTAAATTCTTTGGTCAGTGACAACTTTTTGCTTCAATGTTTACTTCACATTTTAAAAAAATTACAAACATAAAAAATACTCAATCAATATAGAACATTTTGTTTGGACCCGATCATTTCTTTTTGGTAACTTTTCAGAATTGCCAGTGAACTGAAAACATCCATTATTTGCACAGCTCTAATAGAAAACAATGCTGAACATGTTTTATGAATCAATGGGATGCCCTCTCCTGGAAAACTGTGTTCATTTCAGTCAGCACATAGCAGAAATAGAAGGGACTCAGAGGAGGGAAATAAAAATGATTAGAGGCACGAAGAGATGAGGACTGTTTAGAAAAGAGAAACACCAGAGGGGACATGATCGTGATATGTAAGATAACGAATGTGGAAGGGGTCCCTAGCTATAGCATGCATGGAGGGGTAATGAGGGGAATCTGATTGCCTGAACTCCCCAACAGCAGGGTTAAAGAAGCAGGCTCCAGAATCTAGATTTTATTTTGTAGCAGTTGAGCCAGGGAATGGCCCTGCAGCGAGAACTGCCGAGGTGTAATAACAACATTTAAGGCATCAAACTTAGCCCTGCCAATATATTCTCGAAATACAGATCAGATCAATGCCTCCACAAGAGCACACAAAGGAAAACAAATTGTGCTCTGCTGGCTCCTAACAAACACAGCTGTTCTCCAACATATCCGCAGTGATTTAGAGAACTAAAACATGTGCATGTGAGAGAGAGCAAGAAAGAGATAGAAAGGCAGAAAAGTGAGATGGAAGAAAGGCTGAAATCTAACCATTCTAATCTGACCCTTAGCGGCCCAGGACCAAACCTTGGACTGGGCTGATTTTATGCACAATACAGCAGAGTGGAGAGGAAGAATGGTTTTAAGCCATGTTTCTGCTCCCTCAATCCTGGCACTACCATGGACAGAAAGCAGTTTCCCAAGCCTGGGACTGCCATATGGACAACTCTGCCAGCCAAGGATTCACTGGAGTGCTGTGTGTGTGTGCCACTCCCACCTACCCCCAACACACCTTCTCCTTCCCCAATCCCATCCATGTCCCCCAACAGACAGTGGGAGGAGCCAGAGGCGCCATTTCAGATGGCGGGGGAGCAACTTTAACTGTGATTCCAGGGGCTACTTAGGCACCTGAAAACTCTAGGGTTTTTTTGTGGTTTTTTTGTGTGCAGATAACAACTTAGAAATTAGCTGACAGGAGCACTGTATCTAATTGTTATATAAAGAAAGAAAATTAAATAAATATTAGACCCACTCAGCTCTAATATTAACATGTTCTGACATCTTGTGTTAAGTCACTTAAGTGACACTGGTTAGGTTTAAAATTTTAATGCATATTCTTACTCTTGAATACAACAATTGAAACAGTTGTAGAAAAATCTGGATTGCTTTCTATCATTTATGCTACTTACTTTCTGCAGTTCACCAAGCATGGAATAGATCATTCAACTTTTGGAAACATCCTACTTAGGGGAAGGCCCCATGAGTTTATACTGCATCTGCCTGGGGCTCTAGGGGTGTTACCATACTGCAAATAATAGACTTGAAACTGACCTTAAACAGGAGTGAGACTGACACTTTCAAGTTACTTTCACAGTATTGCTAACCCCAAATGTTCAAAAGTCATGAGTCAGGCTCACAAAAAATCATGAGAGTGGCTTAAAAATAATGAGATTACTTAAAAATAATAGATTTGGTGTTTTTTATTTGCCTTCTGCTTTTTGAGCCTTTAGGGTTCACTGGGGTCACATTTTGAAGCTTTTGCCACAGTCATGAGGGCTAGAAACACTTTTTCTTTAAGAATGAAGGCTGAAATCATCCCATATCCACCTGACTCCAGGAGCTGGGGCTTTAAGGAAAACAATAATTATCATGAGACTCAGGACAAAATCATAAGAGTCGGCAACACTGCTTTCACTTCTGTTTAAAGGCTAGTTACTTTCCAGAAGGCTCTTAAACACAATACTACAGTGATTGAGTTGTAGTTCTCACAGGAGAATATTTAAAACCAAACACCAAGAAAAGTCCACATTTTAAAGTTGAGGAAAAAATTGAGTCTTCTGACGTATATCAGCGCTACTGCAGGCAGGAAAGGAAAATAAACAGACATAGGAGCTCTGGGCAGCTCTTCCTCTTGAAAAAATGTTGGAGGGTCAAATCTTCCAGTCCTTAATCAAGTAAAACTTCTATTGCCATCAGCACCTCCACTCATAGATATAACGTGTGCTCAATAACTATACATGTCATACTCAAATATCTGAGCCATCTTATCCAAGGCTACACATCTTATACACATTGGCTCAGGGACTATATTTTCTGGCATATTCTGAGCAGTGCCGAGCACACAGATGGTGCTCAGTGAATAAATACAAATCATGACAATAGTGGTCGACTTTATGGACTCTGTGGATGCAATTTCTGTTCTTTGTTCTTTAAAAAAAACCCACATCCCCCTGTTCTAAAGACTGCTACCCCCAAATCCCAGTGTATACAGGCAGCTCTGCTCACCGCGTGGGCAAGGACACCAAGGGAACACTTGCCATGTTTGCTGAAGTCTCCAGCTTTATTGCCCCATGGATACATGCTGTTTGCCATAACACCAGATTGCCACACTTCCCCGAAGGACATGAGATACCTAATAGGGAAGGGAACATTTTTTCTCCTTCCCTTAGTGGCAGTCATGTTAATTTATTCACAGCTCAAAGGGAAGCAGGAATTCACAGTAGGCTTGCGTGACTCTAGGTAACAACCAGCCCCCAAAGTTCTGGGCCAGATCCTCAGCTGGTATAAATCAGCTAAGCTCCATAAACTTCAATGAAGCTACACTAATTTACACCAGCTGAAGATCAGGCAAACATGTCTTGGCATCTCCTCTGCAGTAAGATGCAGCAGACATTAGCCAAGCTAATCACTCTCACGGTATATCTACACTAGAAATACTATAGCAGCATACCTCCACTTCAGTGTAGAAACATACTACAGCCGAGAGGAGGTAGCTAGGTCAACAGAAGAATTCTTCCATTGACCTAGTCCTGCCTACACTGGGGCTTAGCATGGCTTAACTACTTCTCTTGGAGGTGTGATTTTTCCACACCCTGAGCGATGTAGCTATGTCAATCTAAGTTTTAGATGCAGACCAGCCATCACATACTGCTATAGGCTACTAGCCTCAGTAAATGTGTGGGGAATGAAAGATGTGGATATGGAGAATGTACTAGAAATTTAAACCACCAATTCCCTGTGAGGCTTCTTCTGTGATCACTGATAAATGTGTATTATACCTTCCAGCTGGTTGGTGTGGACTGGGAGCTCAACGGGCAGAGCAGTTGCAGATCTTTGGGGAACCAGAGGGGACAAAAAATTGCCATGACAGCGAGCCAGAGACTGTGCAAAGGAAACCCTGAAATTCATAGGAGACATGTTTCATGGAGCCTCTGCTATGGAGATGAGCTGATTAGCTCTTCTGCCTATATTCCACAGGGTAGGAAGAGCTCACTCCCCATTGACAATCTTGTTTCTCCAAAACTAAATTAAATCCAGGGGCAGGGGTGCTGGAACAGTTTTTATAGTAGGAGTGCTGATAGCCATTGAACCAAACTGTAAACCCTCTATATAATGGAAAACACTTCAAGGCAGGGGGAACCGCAGCACTCACAGCATCTATGTCCAGGGGCATGACAAGGATAGGAATGTACCATACATCAGGATCTGGGGTCCCACTGAAGTCGCTGAAAAAGCTCGCATTGATTTCAAGGCACTCAAGATTTCACCGCTGAGCTGTTAAATTTAATCTCCAGTGGGGGACACACATACTCCTCTGCTGTTGAGGTATAATGGTCAGTAAGGCCCAGCTCCACAAAGGGATTGAAATCAGTGGAAGTTAGGAGGTTATATGCCTTTGAGGATGTGAACCTAACATGAGCCTTTAAAGCAGAAGTCACCAACCGGTTGATGGCGACTGACTGGTCGATCCTGGAGTCTCTGTGAGTCGATCGCGATCTCTGGCTGCTAACAGTCTGGTGGTGCAGCACGGCTTAGGCAGACTCTCTGCCTGCCCCACGCTGCTCCTGGAAGGCGCCAGCATGTCCCTGTGGCCCTTGGGGTGAGGGGAGGGGAAGGGCAGTGGTCTCCGTGAGCTACTCCTGCCTGCAAGCACCAGCCCCGCAGCTCCCATTGGCTGGGAAGTTGGAACCGTGACCAATGGGAGCTGTGGGGGTGGAGCCTGCAGACAGGGCCAGCACGCGGAACCATGTGCCGCCCCACCCTGGGGCCACAGGGGCATGATGGCCATTTCCGGGAGCGGCGTGGGGCTGGGGCAGGCAGGGAACCTGCCTTACTCAGCCTCGCTGCGCCGCTGACTGGTAGCTGCCCAAGGTAAGTAAGTGCCACCTGGCGGAAGCCTGCACCCCTCCCGCACCCCAACCCCCAGCTCTGAGCCCCTTCCCAGGGCCCGCACCCGGTACCACCTCCCACACTCCGAACCCCCTTCCATACCCCAACCCCAATCCCCTGCCCCAGCCCTGAGCCTCCTCCCAGAGCCAGCACCCCATACCCTCTCCTGCACCCCAAACCCTCTCCTACACTCCAACACTCTTCCCCAGCCCAGAGCCCCCTCCTGCACCCAAACTCCCTCCCACAGCTTGCACCCCCACCACCTCCTGCACCCCAACGCCCTGCCCCAGGCTCAGCCCAGAGTCCCCTCCCACACTCCGAACCCCTCGGCCCCAGCCCAGAGCCCGCACCCCCTGCTGCACCCGAACCCCCTGCCCCAGCCCAGTGAAAGTGAGTGAGGGTGGGGGAGAATGAACAATGGAGGGGGGGGGATGGAGTGAGCAGGGTGGGGCCTCGTGGAAGGGGCAGGGCCTCAGTGAAGAGGCGGGGTAGATCCTGGGTTGTACTTAAATTCAAAAAGTGATCTTCTGCGTAAAAAGGTTGGAGACCATTGCTTTAAAGAAGTGGTTTAAGGATGATGAAGTCATTCCTATTGCCATGTAGGAGAATGGATTAGATGAGCCACAAAAATTCTCTTGCTCTTGGAGCAAATTCAGACATGACATAGCTTAAAAGTCATAGCAAGGTAAGAAAGTGAGAGTGTAAGCTGGGGTAATTTACAGACTGAGTGCTTGATTCTCCACTTTCTTGCACTTTGTGCAGTCTTGCGCAAAGGAGATGGAAGATCTGATCTGATATTTTACACCCACTTCTTACAGGTTTAAGGGACTTCACAAGATTCAAGGAGGTGAAGAATTAATACTAGAAGGGGCAGGGCTGTTGCAGTCAACAATAGGCTGTAGGAAGGTGTCAGATAAAACAGCCTGCCCTCCACCCGACACACACAGTCAAATTCTGCTCTCAGCTACACGTGGAATCCCTGACATCAACTAAATTACTCCAGATTTATATCACTATAACTGTCAGCAGAATTTAGCCCACACACTTTATCTTCTTCCTTCTTACCTTTGTAGTTTTGCCAGCTACAGATCCACCTTTCCATCCTGTCGATGTGTAAAGTATAGTAAGGTGCAACAGTTTGTACTCACTCTAATCTATATGTAACTTACATCCTCTACATCCCCCCCTGCATTTGACCCTCTGACTCACTCTCTCATCCCAGCTATGATACAAATACATCTCACTAGAGTAGAGATGGCGGCTTGGTCAGTATTTGTTGATGGTACTTACTGAGTGTTTCTCTCATTGTGTATGACACAATGTTTCTTGGAAGCCCAAGTGCTTTCATAAGCTTCCTTCCCCCTCCATGGTCACAGCCTAGTGCATTGTACTGTGGGAACATCACCACTAGCTGGCTGGAGATAATGCATTTTAATATTCTGATGAGATTACCCATGGTTCTAATGCAGTTGAGATCAATACAAGCCTCATTGTAGCTTCTAAGATAAGGGAGTCCTGAAATAGCTGATAGCAGATCCAGACTGTTTCTCTAAATTCATTACAATAGCACTTCTTGGGCCAGATCCTCAGCTGATGTAAGTCAATGTAGCTCCATTGATGCCAGAGAAACTACATCAATTTATGCCATCTGAGGATCTGACTCTTTATATTCACAAGGCTATTGCTAGAGTGACTGCCTCAGACCCATCTAAAATATTCTGATCTTGAGCAGTTACCTCAGACTTGAGCACAGAGGTATCCCATGCAGGAAAGGCCTGTGGAGTTTAGTTGAGAATACACATTCTAAAGAAAAGTGATCAAACCAAGCCACAGAATTCTACAGCAGGGATATGTGCTTAACATTCTGCCAGGCTGGTTTTAAAATCTATAGAGAGAGTCTCATTTGCTATTAAATTCTATAAGGCTCCATTACATTTCTCTATACCTCTATTAGTTTCATCCCCATTCAATTCCATAAGGCTTTTCCAGAAGCTTCTAACTAGCCTTTTTTTCCAAGTAGTAGGAACATAGAATATCAGGGTTGGAAGGGACCTCAGGGGGTCATCTAGTCCAACCCCCTGCTCAAAGCAGGACCAATCCCCAGATAGATTTTTATCCCAGTTCCCTAAACGGCCCCCTTAAGGGTTAAACTCACAACCCTGGGTTTAGCAGGCTCAAACCACTGAGCTATCCCTCCCCCGTGAATCCCTGTTTAGTCCATGCACAAGACATTAGCTTACTATACTTTTTTTTTAACCTATAGCTGGGTCCCAATGAATGTTTCTGTGAGGGGGTATCCAAAAATCAGCAGGGTGATGGTTATTTCTCTCCCTAACAGACAAAAGTTTGTACTGCAGGAACTGTCAGGCCCTAACCATGAGGGAAACCAGCCTGAAGCCAGCTGCAGTGAATTATGTCATCCTCCCAATGCGCTATAAGAGGGAAGTGCTCTGAGCTGTCTGCACTAGAAACTGTACAGTGCATGTGAGTCCTTTTAGAAACTGGGCCATGGGAGCCTCTTTTGAAGCTCTTAATTTAAACTCTTAGGGCTTGACTGCACTTACACCGGTGCAGCTGTGCCACTGCAGTGCTTAGTAAAGATGCTACTAATGCCGACAGGCATAGGCGCTTTTATTTTTCCCCAGGGGTACTCCACCCCCACTCTGCCCAAGGCCCCACCCCCACTCCGCCCCTTCCCCCAAGGCTGTGCCCTCGCTCTGCCTCTTCCTGCCCCCACTCCGCCCTCTCCCGAGGCCCCCACCCCTCTCTGCTCTCCACCCCCCTCCAAGCCTTGGTGGCGCCACCAATCAGCTGAGGCTGGGGGGTGCTGAGCACCTACTGTTTTTTTCCCACGGGTGCTCCAGCCCCGGAGCACCCACGGAGTCAGCACCTATGCTGACTGGAGAAATCCCCAAGAGGTGGTAGCTATATTGATGGGAGAAGACCTCCTGTCACTATAGCTCTGTCTACACTGTGTCGCTCAGGGGTGTGGATTTTCCACGCCCCTGAGCAACATAGTTACACCAACATAAATTTGTGGTGTAGACCAGGGCTTAGGGCCTGATCACTTGTCAGTTGTAAACACACCGTTCAATGTACTTCAAGGGGAGTTGTTTGCATTAATTGGGCTCTAAAAAGGCCTAAGTAGGACTATCAGTCTCTCACCTGACCTGTCACCATATCACTCGGGATTAGTTCTTTGGCTCCTGTGTAAATTGCAGAGTAGGGACCCAACTGTACTCTCACTTAACCTACTGTAAACCTTGAGTAACTCAGCTGACTTCATTGGGGTTTCCCTGGATTACCATTGGTGTAAACAAAAGAAGAACTTGCCCTTTGCTACCTCTAGCCTGGATAACTGCATGGCTGGACGAGGAGATACCCTTGATAACATTAGCTAGCACAACAAGTGATTATTCATTGGCCGTATTGTGTGGGTGCAATAGAAGTACGGTGCAAGAAACCTTCATCCCCATCTTGTATGCCTCATGCGATGGCCAGGTTCAGTTGCAGTACTGGCATATAGAGAAGCACAGAAAGTCTCGCAATGCTCACTCTTAGGAGTACAAATTGCCCATCAGGGGATAGGGAAGAAGCAGTTGCAGGAGGTGGCCAGGATGTCGCTGACTGCAGGCAGCAGCGCATGTTGCATAAAGAAATCTGAGACGGGACTGTGCCTTTGGAGACAGTCCCTCCTCAGTTGTCCCCTAGGGTGAGGTGTGTCTGCACCTCCCCAAGCTCAGTGCAGTGGCTATGTGCCACAATATAACCCTTCCTTGGTATGTGGAAAGCATAGACCTACTCTCCATCGGTGTGACTGGCTCTTAGTTCATTTTCAGGTGCAAATCAAAGCACTCGTTTTGATCGATAAAGTCCTTGAGGATGTAGATCCTGCCTGTCACAAAGTCACTCTCTACACATCGTCTCAACAACCGAGATTAGTAGGGGCCCTCCTGTTGCCAACATTTTCAACTGAACTGTAGGCACTGGGTATTATCAGTGGAGAGCCCTTGACTCCAGAGTTTGCATCCCCTGTTGGGCTGATGGAATCTGAGTCTGCTGACTTTTGGGACATGCTCCCAGGGTCACCTGTAACCTCTGGAGCTTTTGAAAGGTGAATGTGGGTTGAGTGGAAGTCATTACATTAGTGACTTTTTGCCAAATGATTTGAAAAGGTGATATTCCGACTGAAGCCCAGACCCTTTGTGATGGGTGCATTTTTTATAAACAGAAATAATTCGCCTGTGAGAACACAAGTCTATAGCCAGGAGAAAGCCTGGGTTATTAGAGTCTATTAATGTGAGGAAAACCGATATCTGGAAGTTTGCCTGCTTCATTCAGAGGCAATCACTCCAGCAGAGTTGGTTCATCCTGTTCTGGCTGAGAGCATGCAACTTGTGTGCTTTTAAAGGAATGAGCAAATGCTGCCACAAGACTCCAGTAATCTGATGGTGTCTCCAAAAGCTATCATTTCAATTAAATTGTTTGGATTTGAGCATTAATGGACATAGCTTTGGTGCAGTCACTAATACAATTATAAATAGCGCTCCTCCTTTCACTTGAGAGTATATCCTAATCCTCTCCCCCTTGCACTAATAGACAAAATCCAGGCCAACACAGGACATTGGGTCCATTCAGGTTAATTTTACAAGAGTGGTTATTTCATTGCCAGTGATTACCTTGAATCTGAAGATTAGATCTAGGCTTTTGTTTTAGGCCCATGTTTAAACACACCTGAACACAGGAGAAGTTCAGAGTCAGATCTCTATAAAAGGCTAAAACGCAAGAACTCAGATTCAAACACGCTTGATCCTGGACTAGATCTGAATGTTGTGGTTTGGCTCATCTTTAGCATAAATACCAGCATTAGACACCTGTGAAGAATGAGTAGTGCACAATATCTGCTACACAGAATGGACTAGGTCCTCAGCTGCTATAAACTGGTGTAGTCCCTTTGATTTCAGTAGAGTTACACCAAAACACACTAGCTGAGCATGTCTGTTTGTCTGAATCTGTTCTCACTTACACTGCTGTTACCCCACTGGGGTAAACTCTGTGCTGGTGTAAAAGGGTGCAGGTGCATTGAGTTTGAGGCGTTTTGCTTGTTTACATTAGCAGAGTATCTGGCCCATTGACTTATTCCTGATTCACACCGTACTCCAAGGACTTCTGGTTTAGACTGGTGTGAGATCACAGCCAGGCACAGCCTTTTAAAAAACGCTACCGCATGCTCTAGCCTTGATTTCACTTCTTCTAATTTGATAACTTTCCAAGTTAATGACTGTACTCCCTACTGGGATCAGTAATTTTCTGGTAGAGAAATTCATTATAACAAGCACCATCATAGTCCAAATAAAAATAACTTACTCAACAATAAACAAATGTAAACTCTTTCAACATTGCACCTGGTAGTCCTACCTAAGGTAGTTCTACGTCCCTCATGACTATAGTAATGGCCTCACAACAACCTCTTTGAGGTAAGGAGATAGTATCCCCAGGAGTAAAATGGGGAACTAAGGGTATGTCTTCACTGCAGAGTTAACATGGTGATCAGCATCCTGGTTAACCTAGCCTAGATATGAGCAGCCACACTGAAAATCATGCCTGAATTATTGGTTCTGACTTGTGCTTCACTCCCCCGCATGAGTCACCTGGATTTCTGGTGTCGTATCCCATGTTTCTATGTGCCACAGCGAGCTGAGCCGCTATGATTCTTTCCCTGTGTGCTGTGGGAGAACTTATTAGTCCTTTTGGGCACACGAGTAGGGGTGGATTGTGAAGAACTATCAGCACTTAAAAGGTTTAGCCTGTGCCCTCATAGCAGAGTCGGTAGGTCCTGGATCCACAAATGTACTTGGTCACCTAAGCCCCATTTTTAGGCTACAGGCTAAAACCCAAGTAAGTCTTTCACTCGGGCTGGTAACCCAGGCCCAGATGGATCTACAAAAACATAGGTGTGTGATGCTTAGTGTCACAGTGCCTAACTTTTAGGCACCTAGGAAAGTCAAAAGAACAACACTGAGATCTACAAAGCCCGAGTTAGGCACCTAGGTTCCCAATACAATTCATGGGGAGAGACTTGTGCCTTAGAATGCAATTCACAAAAGCCAGCACAATCTACAGTAACAGTCAATGGAGCAGGGGGACTGAACTCTGGGTCTCCCGCCTCCGAAGTTGATACCATAACCACCAGGCTACAGAGCCATTCTCACATGCCTTTTGCCTGTGATAATTTAAGTAGCCTCCTCCGGCTGCCAGATTTTGAATAGGGCCTGATTTGGCAGATGTGCTCAGAGCACGTTTATTGGATCAGACCACAGATGAGTTAGGCGGAACATAGAAACATAAGAACATAACATAAGAACGGCCATATTAGGTCAGACCAAAGGTCCATTTAGCCCAGTATCCTGTCTTCTGACAGTGGCCAATTCCAGGTGCTTCAGAGGGAATGAACAGAATAGGTAATCACAGGCACCATCTTCCTCCTTTCCATGGGTGTGCTTAAACCCCGCTCAGCCCCAGGCCCTGCCCATACTCCACCCCTTCCTCCAAGCCCCCACCCTGGAACACCCATGGAGTCGGTACCTATGTAGGTAATCATCAAGTGATCCATCGCCTGTCACCCATTCCCAACTTATGGCTAACACAGGCTAGGGACGCCATCCCTGCCTATCCTGGCTAATAGCCAGGGCCGTCTTTACCCATACACAAACTACACAGCTGCGTAGGGCACCAGGAAATTTGGGGCACCAAATTGCCCCAAATTTCCTGGTGCCCTACGCAGCTGCGTGCTGCTCCAGCGGCCAGCCCGATCCCCCAGCCGGCTGAGCCGGCCAGGAAAGCCTCCCCTGCCACTGCTCCGCGTCTTCCCCAAAGCCCCAACCCTGCTCCGCCCCCACCCCGCCTCTTCCCACCCCTGCTCTGGCCCAGCCCAGCCCCCACTCCACCCCTTCTCCTGGGGGACTGCATCAGGGTTCAGGCGCGCCCTGCACTCACCGGGTGGGGGGAAGTGGAGTGAACCAGTCCCAGCCCACTCTGCTCCGCCGGCTCCCAGCCGCACCACCGGTGAGTGCTGGTGGGTGGTTCCCCTCTACCCCCCAAGTAGGGTGACCAGATGTCCTGATTTTATCAGGACTGTCCCGATATTTACTTATTTGTCCCGTGTCCTGACCAATGTTTGGTCGGGACGCGAATTGTCCCGATATTTTGCCCTCCGGCGCACAGGCGGAGGGGGCTCATGCCCCCC
>NW_020664463.1:20171763-20227398 GCF_002925995.2 Terrapene triunguis
CAGGGTTCAGGCGCGCCCTGCACTCACCGGGTGGGGGGAAGTGGAGTGAACCAGTCCCAGCCCACTCTGCTCCGCCGGCTCCCAGCCGCACCACCGGTGAGTGCTGGTGGGTGGTTCCCCCCTGCCCCCCAAGTAGGGTGACCAGATGTCCCGATTTTATCGGGACTGTCCCGATATTTACTTATTTGTCCCGCGTCCTGACCAATGTTTGGTTGGGACGCGAATTGTCCCGATATTTTGCCCTCCGGCGCACAGGCGGAGGGGGCTCATGCCCCCCCCGCCCCAACTCCGCCCAGGCCCCGCCCCGACTCCGCCCCTCCCTCCCCCATTGGATCCCTTCCCAAATTCCCGCCCTGGCCCCGGCCCCAGCCCCGCCCCCTCACTGCCCCATTGGATCCCTCCCCAAATCCCCGCCCTGGCCCCGCCTCTTCCCCAAGCACGCCGCATTCCTCCTCCTCCCCCCTCCCTCCCAGGCTTGCGCTAATCAGCTCTATGGTGGCACAAGCGCTGGAGGGAGGGGGAGAAGGAGGACGCGGCAGCCTGCTCAGGGGAGGTGGAGGCAGAGCGAAGGTAAGCTCGGGCAGGGTGGCGGGGCATGGAGCTGCCGGTGGCTCAGCCCCCACCAATTTTTCCTATGCTCTGGCAGCTCTTGGTTTTTTTTTTTTTTTTGCTCTGCCGGCAACCCCCCCTCCGCGTCCCGATATTTCATGTCTCTCATCTGGTCACCCTACCCCCAAGTCCCAAGGCTGGGAGCCAGGAGCAGAGTGGAGTGGGCTGGGGCCGGGTCACTTCACTTCACGCTGCCCCGTAAGTGCGGGGTCGGGCCTGCTCTGCAATCATCAGGTAACAGGAAGTGGAGCGACCCGGCCCCAACCCGCTCCGCTCTGTTCCGCCGGCTCGTGCTGGGGATTGGTTTCCCCCCCTGTCCCGCAAGCCTGCTCCTGCCACCCCACAGAGGCCTGGGGCCATTCCCTCCTCCCCCGGAGGCCTGGGGATGCCCCTCCCCCCGCAGAGGCCTGGGGCCAACCCCCTCACCCCCGCGGAGGTTTGTGTAGGGCACCAAAATGTCTAGTGATGGCCCTGCTAATAGCCATTAATGGACCTATCCTCCATGAAATTATCTAGTTCTTTTTTGAACCCTGTTATAGTCTTGGCCTTCACAACATCCTCTGGTAAAGAGTTCCACCGGTTGACTGTGCGTTGTGTGAAAAAATACTTCCTTTTATTTGTTTTAAACCTGCTGCCTATTAATTTCATTTGGTGACCCCTAGTTCTTGTGTTATGAGAAGGAGTAAATAACACTTCCTTATTTACTTTCTCTACACCAGTCATGATTTTATAGATCTCTATCATATCGCCCCTTAGCCTTCTCTTTTCCAAGCTGAAAAGTCCTAGTCTTATTAATCCCTCCTCATATGGAAGCCATTCCATCCCCCTAATCATTTTTGTAGTCATTTTCTGAACCTTTTCCAATTCCAATATATCTTTTTTAGATGCGGCGACCACATCAGCACACAGTATTCAAGCTGTGGACGTGCCATGGATTTATATAGAGGCAACATGATATTTTCTGTCTTTTTCAAAGAGAGAAACACCTATCTTCCTCCACTTTGTGAATTGCATTGGAGTTTAGATATGAGACAGGCTTTCAGACGCCAACAGTGAGGCAGCAGTGCACATGCCCGGAGGCAGGAACTTAGATGCCTAGAGAACTTTTACAGTGAAAACTTAGGTTCCTAAATTCACTTGGTACCTAAAGGGTTAGACTGCAGCCAAGCAGCAGTTTTATGGATCGTAATGGTGCCTAAAATCTGGGGTGTAGGTGCCTAAATCCCTTTATGGATCTGGGCCATAGTAATTAAGGTTGAGATAGGCATTCCAACCTAAATCCACTTTTTAGTTGCCTATATTTTTCTTTTGGGATTACAATTTTATCATGCTTAGTCTGATCCTAAGGCTGAAATTTTTGCAAAAGCTTGAGGAAAAATAATGAATCCAAATACAGGGGCAGATTTTTAAAGGCATTTAAGCACCTAAAGAGGTACACAGGCACCTACTAGGATTTTCAAAACCATCTAGGTGACCGATTCCTATTGTGGGAGTGAGGCACCTACGGTGCTTTTGAAAATCCTACTAAGTACCTATCTGCGTCTTCACTTGTCTAAATACCTTTTAGAAAAAATTGGTCCCTTTGTCTCTCTGTGCTTCAGTTCTCCATCTGCACAATGGAGCTAATAGCTCTTCTCTACTGTAAAGGGGTGTGTGAGAGTAAATGCATTAAAGATGGTGAGATACTATGGTAATAATGGCCATATAAGTACCATAAATAGCTGTGTATTTGGACCAGGGTATTTTATCCACGCCTCAATATTTGCCCAGAGTCACATCAGCCATGCCATGAGGGGATCATTCACCTGCACATCTACCAATGTGATATATGCCATCATGTGCCAGCAATGCCCCTCTGCCATGTACATTGGCCAAACCGGACAGTCTCTACGCAAAAGAATTAATGGACACAAATCTGACATCAGGAATCATAGCATTCAAAAACCAATAGGAGAACACTTTAACCTGTCTGGTCATTCAATGACAGACCTGCGGGTGGCAATTTTGCAACAGAAAAGCTTCAAAAACAGACTCCAAGGAGAAACTGCTGAGCTTGAATTGATATGCAAACTAGATACAATCAACTTAGGCTTGAATAGAGACTGGGAATGGCTGAGCCATTACAAACATTGAATCTATCTCCCCATGTAAGTATTCTCACACTTCTTATCAAACTGTCTGTACTGGGCTATCTTGATTATCACTTCAAAAGTTTTTTTCTCTTACTTAATTGGCCTCTCAGAGTTGGTAAGACAACTCCCACCTTTTCATGCTCTCTGTATGTGTATATATCTCTCTTCAATATATGTTCCATTCTATGAATCCGAAGAAGTGGGCTGTAGCCCACGAAAGCTTATGCTCAAATAAATTTGTTAGTCTCTAAGGTGCCACACGTACTCCTGTTCTTTTTATTAATAAAAATAATCTAAAACAAGCCACTTATGTCTGAGGAATAAAAGGAAGAATGAGTATCAGATAAATTTCTTGGTTAATGAAATTACTCAGTATAAGGGTTGCTATATCGTGCCCTTTATGAATTAATACATGTGGTCACAGAGTGTTATTAAAAATATAAAGTATATAAAAATGCAAATATTGAGTAAATCCAATAGACAAACTGCACTCACAGCACAATTAGATGGTTTCTGCATTACAAGAAGTTCACCAACAGCTACATGCATACACAGACCAGGGCGACTGGTGCCTCTGAAATACCTAAAATAGAAATCTGAATAAAGACCATCCAAATGTTGAATATTTTTAAGCTATTAGTCTAGGCTGAAAGAAATGCAGCAATGTTTACAAAGTTTAGTGGAGACTGATTTACTTGGAGATGAAATGAGATCAGTTTAATTTGCAATGTCCAGGAAGATTTATGGGGGCAGCGGAGGGTTATAAAAGCTTGCAAATAGCGGCCCTAATCCTGCAATTCTGACACAAGCAAAATTCCCATTGGTTTAAATCAGCTCTTATTGCAACATTTCTACCATTCGGGGATGAAATACTGCAAGGACAGTTCATGAGATTTCAGTGCTGTCAAATCCAAACCTGCCTCAAACCCAAACCCTGAACTTTACCCTAAACCTAATCCCAATCTGAATCCAGATCCAAACACTGCACCTCTGTACCCCAGCTGCAGTGTCAGAGAGGGGCATCTGCTAAACCAGCTCATTGGTCATGTTCTGCAGGTGCTGTCACAACCACAAAGCTAACCTTTGTGCGTGAGAACCCTACAAACATGGGCAGACAGATACATGGACCCCCCCGGACAGAATCACAATGTATGCCAGGAGCAATTGACCCAGCGATTGCAAAAGGAAGTTAGGACCATGCAATAGTTGTTTATTTTCTTCTTGACACCAATGACTATGAAATGTCAAAGTTAGACTCAGGACTCAGTTTGTCAGACCACTCTGTTTTATTAGCACAGCACTCTGCTAATAACACTCAGATAATGTGAGCACCATGCAAGATTCAAACAGTCTTATTTATACAGATAAAAGGGTGTGAACTAAACAAAGGGACAGAGAGAGCAAAATTGTAAAATTTGCCTGGGGCACAATATGCATATCCTGCTTCCTTATTAACTCTTATCGATCTAAGGCTAATGCTTCACCAATCACCCTTAAGTGGAGCAATTGATTAACAGTTAATGTCTGCTTTCCTGACACCTGGATTGCAGCATTTCTCATTTCTACTTAAAGGCACATACAGCATTTTTTAATTTATTCTATTTCTTTAATATAATTCATTTCACTTTCACACAAACCATGGGCCAGATTCATAAGTATGCCCTAATTGCTTTGCGCCACTCTGGTGTCACAAAATTGGCTCAGCTGGCCACTTAACCTGGCTTTACATTTGTTTTGCATCAACAGAGCAGCAAAAACCAGGCGAAGAACATCAATGATTATGGACCCAAGTTTCCAGACACATGCTGAAGCAGAAGGAAACAGGGGCACACTCACTGCCCACTACCATACATTGGGGAAAATGAGGTTAATTCAGCTGCTGTTTACATAGAGGTGCCGCTATAGCCCACTGGCCACACACACACAGCACAAATAGGACAATTCTACACATGCAGCACAGCAGACACGTTGCTGCAGGAGAATGGAATTTAAAGGGTGGGAATGATGCATAAATGACTTTAAGGACAGTGCTGCTGTCCCATGCCCATGTGGTCATTCATTCCCAACTGTTTTTATGCAGCATGCCTGAGTGCAGCTCATTCAAGTCACTTAACCTCTCTGGTGGAGGAGGAGGTTCAACAACATTGGAAGAGCAATAGCAGCTCCACTCATCTGTTAAGAGCTGGAAAATCCATCAGGAGAGCCTGGCCTTCCCTTTTCCCTGATCTCCTGCCTCAGTTCTGTGGCTTTATCAGACACAGAGTGTTTCCAGATCAGTGGTGCCTGCCTTGGCCATGTCTAAGCCAGAAGGCATGGCAATGCCCTCCATGGATCAGCAGTAACATTCAGTGGTACTAGTGCAGCTTGTGCAACAGCGCTATTGCAAAATGAGACATCTCCAGTGAACTGTGAAAGGTTAATCTTTCTGAGATCTGGGTCTTCAAAGGCTAGCAGGCGTGACAGCAGCTCCTCTTGGCGAGCCCTTAAGGAACATGCACACTTGTAAGGTTCTTCTTCAGTTGCTGTTTGTGTTGGCAGGTATCAGTCAAGCTATGTGCATTCAACACATGAAAGTCACCCGCAGCAGCATGATCACCTTCCTGGTGGTGTCTCTCAGCTTACCAGGCCCTAATTATTAGGTTTGTCTCCCAGAAGTTAGACCTTGTAGTCACAATGCTGCTGTTAGCAGAGTGCCATGTGCCCCCATCACAACCAGATCACTTCATCCTCTCCCTGACCATCAGACCTAATGTTGCTGCCAGGGCTCTTGCACTCCTTGATGGAGCAAGATGTGCCATCGGTCTGGTACAATTCCAAGGAGACATCATCAATGGTGCCAGCACTATTCCTGCCATCAAAGATGTTACCCCAAACCTTATCTTCACCCAGCACAAGTGTTGTAGGTCTGATCCCTCCTGTAAAGCATGTGTCCCTATAATGCTACCAAGGAGATCAAATCCCATATTGGCCTACATGGATAATGACACCCACTAACACTATCATGGAACAGCACTCAGGTTATTGCTGTCAGGGCTATTGACCCTGACATTTTTGCTGGCATGACCTGAAGGCAAGGTGTGAGAAGTAGCATGCATAGTAGGGCATCCCTCAAGGCAGATGAAGACATGGCACTTCTTTTGTAAGAATCATTCCAAGTGGATTCATCATTCTATCCCTGGATTATTACCTACTATTAAAAGCAGATCTAACAATGGAACTCTACCATGTCTGGACACACTACTGTATTAACCAATTGAGAACTCTGAGTATGAGAGCCATATGCAGGAGCATAAAGGTGAGACATGGTCATACTAGGCATGTTTCTACCAACTATCTCAATACAAGTTGTCCCACCTGATTCCTTCTCTGCCATCAGCACTGGATGGTGTCACTTGCAAGAGGAGGCTTTCATAGTTCTGGTGATCTCTTCTCTGGCATCCAGAAGACTGTGTTGAAATGGACATGAGACAACAGCTGGATGTAGCTCATAGCCCAGTCACAGCATGAGTATCACCTAGATGAGAAACACAAATTAAATGCAATGTGAGAAAGTGGTGGCATGCTTCAGAAGAAATGATTGGAGTACTGGGTGTCATAGGATTCCGGGAGCTTCAGGGGACACATTTACCACATATAGACACTGAACTGCAGGCCAGATTGCAGGAAACATGCAAATACCTTGCTGTTCCCCAGCACTCCCATCATGCAGCAATGGATTATGGATACACAACCAAAGGGAGTTAATACAGTACGGATGAATCTAAGGCCATATCATACCACTATGAGAGTGAGGTCAGAGTACACCATATGAACAAGTCATGTTAACCATAGCAGCCCCATGTAACTAGTGGTCAGAAACAAAATAAGTGGCAGCGTGCAGGACAGACAGTGCAGCTTGACAACAGTATAAGGGAGGTAGAGCTGCATTACATGTGTAGCTATCTGTATATGGCCGCTCAGTGAATGGAAAGGAACATCACCGGTGACAAGTCTTTACTCACCAGACAGTGTTTCCAGGTCACAGAGGACTCCCACTATGCCAGGCTGCTTCATGACAATTGCCCCCTTGCGAGATGTAAGTGGTTGGCGTGGAATTGGTCTCTCACAAGTTACTTCTAAGTCCTTATAAGAGTTGGCCAAACCTTTTTCTTCACAAACCAGCTTGTGCTTCAGCAGAGTGGTCACAACCACCAAAAGCATTCATAGCTGCACAGGTCTCCTTCCATTTCCTCCTCTTTGCAGCCTGGCCCCTTTGTCTCTCACCCTTTCTGTGCATGTGGCATTGTAAGATATCGCTATTTGGTTTCCTTCTTCAAGACGATTCACTGCTAAATCCCTAATAGATCTACCCCTGCCTGACTTGGGGTTGAGCGTAGGTGGGGCTGGGGACAGTTGGGGGCTGGGCTGCTGTTGGAAATGATCCAAAACTCCTCTCCCTTTTCCTAGTCTGCTGCTGTTCACACTGGGCCTTGCACTTGCACCTACCTTTCAGCAGTTGCTTTCCCTGGAGACATGGGACTTGATTTTATTATGACTTTCTCTAGTGAGAACCAGGACTAGCTCACACAAATCTGGAATTACACCAGTGTTAGCCAGCGTGAAAGGAGAATCAATCCCAATGGAGAGAACATGCTCTGTAGACAGGGCACCTATCACTGCTCCATTGTATGTCTCACTTGGACCTCAACTGAAAGACCCAGACGAACTTACTATTTCTGGGCAAGGGTAGCAGTCAGTTAGAATGTAGGACATTGGCCTGTGATACCAACCATTCCATTCCCATACACCAGACCTTTCAGTGTTGCTTGAGCTGCTGATCCAGACATTCCAAAAACACTTCGTTCCCATTTTAGGCCTGATCTTCAGAGGTGCTGAGCCCCTGCAACTCCAAATAGATTCAATTGGAGTTTTGAAGGGCGAGCACTTCGGAAAAGTCGGGCTATATAGGCATACAGCCATACATTGCATCACAAAAAAGAGATTGTGGAGCACATAGCATCCTGAGTCCACACTCATGCCAGTGGCTTGAGTTGCGCATAGTTCACCATGATTGATCTTGGAGCAGATGCAAAAAAAAATTTATTTCAGTAAAAATTATCCCTAACATCATATGCTCAAGGTATGGTCAACCCATACAGAGACACATATTCTCCTCTGACATGACTGAGTTGCATCAGGGCTGCTCCTCACAGTCTATGTATCAATTACAGCATCCACAGTGGTCTACACAAATGTGTGATTGTGTGTGCTTAGCATAGTATGTGTCAGGATGTGTGAACGGGGATAGGGGAAGTGTGTGTGGTGATGTGGGTAAAGGGAATGGACTTGTGGGTGTTGTGAGAAGATGGTTGCAGGCATGAGTGCGCATTTGAGGGGATTGTGCTTGTGGGGTGAAATACTGGGGGTTGTTTATAGTACAAGTCTTAATAACTACAGTGGCAGGGCAGGGCTGTGCCTGTAGCTTGATTGGCCTTGATGCCAATTAAAAAGGTTTCCTGTATGTACTCACATTGTATGTACTCATCTAGTTTTGTGACAGTGTGCAGCACAAGTGGAGCAAATACCCCGTGGTTAGCACTGAGACTTGGGCAGTGTCCCTGCTGTTGGGGGATTGTTTTTACCAACAAGAGCAGGTTGAAATTTTTCTGTCAGAGCTTCAGTTTGATGGAAAATGACTTTCGACAAAATGGAAATGTCCAGGAAGACAGAAACTTTTTTTTAAATGTTGGATTTTCATTTTTAAAAAGCCCCCAAACTGAAAACTTTTTGGTTTCCAGTTATTTGACAAACTCCCCCCTTGCAAAATTGGATGAAAACAAAAATAACCTTAATTTTGTATCCAAAGTTTTGGCAGAGGAAAGAAAAAAAAAACACACAAAACCATATATTTCTTGACCAGCTCTGCCTAGACTATATCGGCCAGTGAGTTGCTCCCTGGTAACCAGCCTGTTTCTGTGCTTAAGTCCAGTATTTCACCAGCACTGATGTGGTGTCTGTAGCAGGGATGTAATCATTGCTATGAATTTATGTGATTATTGGTTGAACTCCATTCCTTCCTAACTGCAGAAGGTATTTGAGGCGTTGATCACATATTGCTTCTGCAGCTTGCCACGTGTGCATTCTGGGGGGTGATTTTTTTGCCTTGCAGGATTTTTTGCAGAAGAAGAGACATTCAGGCCCACGGACTATAAAAGACAAGGAGGGGGTGGGGAGATGAGGGGGGCGGGAAGGAAGATTTGTGGTTTGAAGTAGAAATAGTGCTCTAGTTCTGCAACTGAAAGAATGGGGCCTTTGTAAGAGAGAGGGAGGGGACGTGTGAACCAGCCGCAGCGTGAGAAAAAAGCAGAGGCCAGACTTAAAGCAAGGGAGATATTGCCAAGATTTCATGCAAAGAGAATGAAGTGTGAGGCCTGGAGCAGAGACAAACTTTGGGTAGTGAGGGGGAATTGGGAGAAGAGAGGAATGCTGGATCAACACACAGATGATGGAATCCTGGCAAGACAGCTGTGTCAAGCATCCAGCTCCAGGAAATCTGACCTTACTTATCACACAGCACATTTAAAATCGCCTTTGCTTTATTTCTTCCAAATTATAAACTAATCTATTTAGCGAGGGAAATGAGCCCCTAGTCTCTCCCCTTTTGAGACCTCTTCACTGCATTCCAGCAGCATGAAGAGCCCATAAAGGAGGCAGAATGGCCCCCTGGGAATAAACCCCTGGGAACATGAGGCTACATCTTGCATCATGTCCCTTTGCAGCCCTCAGTTCAGGATTAGGCATGTGTGTGAAGGGGCTGACTCACCACTAGCACCTCCTTGTGGCCAGGTATGGCATAGCAGCTCTCTCTTTGTCAGGTATCTCTAGCCAATGCTTGATCCAGGCCTGCAGTTGTCTGCCTCTTCCTTTGACTTGGCCCTCCAACCAGATCACTTTAAAGTCTTTCCCCTCCCGCGGTAGTCAACAAACAAAAAACAAGAGGAATGAATGGAAATGAACTGAGTTTACAGATAATAGTGGGGAATGGGTCTCTTGCAAGGTGCATGAGCATCCGGACATCCCTTTCTTCAGGGAGGGGGCATCAGTCAACTGGAGAGGGGACACCTTCAGCCAGTCCTCTCTTCAGGAGCTGAAGGTTAACAATCTGCTCCCCTCCCTGGTCTACCACCCACTGAGCTGGGGGGTCTCCCTCTTAAGCTTCTCCCTCTAAGCCTGACACTGCTCACAGGTGCAAGGATGCACAGCCATCTGAGCCTACATTCGCTCATTAACCCCATATTGTCCCATCTGGGGTTTCTATACCCCATCTCAGAGTGGGAGAGTTCCAGCTAGCCTAGGCTAGTGAAGTAACCCAGAGATGAATGTCGGAAGCTGGTGTAATTTAGAGCTGTCCCTGAGGTGGCTTTAAGTTGTGCCAGAGGCAAGACAGGTCTCCAGCAGGACCCGGACGATGCAAAAGTGGCTTAAAGGTACCTCACACTGTCCACCCCACGTGAGTTGAGCCCCCTGAGAGAGAGAACTCAGAATTGGTGTGGAGGCCTGAATTGAACATTCAGTGATTTTTTTTTTCACTTAAAAAAACAATGATTTCTGAAGAAATGCCTTCTGTGATTGCCAAATAAATATTCCCTGAACTATTTCAAGCCTTGGTGAAAAGCTCTCTAGGGTTTTCAAGTTCCATAGGGTTACACTCTAGTGTTGGGCGGGGCTGGCGGAAGGAAGGGGTGAGCTCCTGCAGATAAGTGGGCATGAGCAGACCACCATAGCAATATACTGTTCCTCAACTCCACTGTTGCCCCCACGTGGTCACTGCAGCCTAACATAAGTTAAAGCAGCCATCCTGCTACCCTAGCATAGTACAGAGGGAGTAGCCAGACAGCCCCAGGAGCAGGGAAATACCCAAGTGAGCTTTAAACCCCTCCCCTGACAGGTACGCTGTGCAGTATGGCATCAATGCAGCAGTTGGCCCCTCAGTGGGAAGTTTTTCCTCTGCAAAAACCTTGGCACTTTCCTAAGAAAGCTGCATCACAGTACCAAGGATAGAGCAAGTGTTTCCCATGCATATTATTAACTTCAAGAGCCCATCCCATCTTTGGATAGATATCATTTTATTCATATGTCCAGCCCATTTAACAGTGGATAAACTGACAAGAGAAATTCACAGATAGCCCGCAACTGGGTTAATCGGCCCCTGGCTTGTGTGAGGTTGTGTTTTGATGAGGCACGTAGTTCAGAACATATAGGAGGATATATCCAGTGTGACTGTACAAAGCTTGGGCAAATCCCACACCCTCACTGGAGCCCACCACTCCAATATCCTGCTCCCCCAACACGCATGGAACTCCCTGCTGCGAGAGCTGGATTTCAGAACCAAGATCTGAGTGCAGAACTTTGCCCCTCATTTTCAATACTCCCAGTGTACCATTAGCCTAAATTCCTGCCCTTTAAAGATAAATGCAATTAAAACATCTAGACACTTGTCAACTATACTGGGCTGGATCCTTAGCTAGTATAAGTCAGTGTAGTTCCGATGACCGCAGGAAGCTATATTTATACCAACAGAGGATATGGCCCACCACATTTCTCTAAAATCCTGACTTATAAGGCACCCTTGCAATAACATCTAGGAGCAAGATATCTGTTCTATCGGTATAAGCCAGGGAGATTCCAAGAGCCTTTTTGACTCCCCCTTTATGGGATTTATAAAGGGACCTATGGTAGTTAGGTGCTCAGCTCCTAGTAAGGTTCAATGGGAGTTTGAGACCTAATTCCCTTAGGTTCCATTGAAAATCCTAGCCATAATGCCCTAATCATTTTTTTAAAAAGCATAAAAAGCCCTGAAGAGCGCAAAGCCCTGCATTGGCAAAGGGAACTACCTTTCCCACTTGCCCCCTCACTCAACTTCCCCATATAAATCCACATACCCTCTTACCCACTCACACCCACCTCTACTGACACAGAACATTCATACCAGCCTTGGCCAGAAACCTTTAGTTATATGGCTACATAGAGGAGTTTGCAATTGCCAAAGAACAGAGCACTATGGACGAGAGGCTCACTTTCCATCCTAGTCCTTTTAGTGCTATTTGGATTTTCTAAGTGGGCTCAGCCTGCCGTATAATCACAGTCTTGACACTTTGTGACTCCTGGGGTTTGAAAAGCCATGACGGCGTTCATCTCAGCTGAGCAATGAAAGGAGGTTCCTAGTAGTTCCCAGATGGACTGCATGTAATTAAATTATTTGGATAGTGTGCTTTCAAGGTGTGCAATAAATGGTGTTATATCAGTGGAACTCTCCAAATTCACTGAAGCCCACTATAACCCACCTCCTTTGAAACAGGCACTGGACTACACATATATAATGGGCATGGACGTCACATAGAATAAGTGAGACAACTTGTAGAAGGGGTGTGAAGTGTCTGTACATTGTACACATCCCCTAGATATCATAGCTATTCATCACAGTTTTAAAACAATTTATAGGATACTAATTCTTCATGGTTTTTGTTACCATTTAACTGAGTTATGAAAACATAGTTTATATATGCACAGTGATCCGAGAGAGAGAGAAAGAGAAAGACTTAGGCTGATTGGCCAGTTTTCTAGAGAACAGCTGTACTATTGTTCTTCTTATGGCTGACCTTAAGCATTTGCCAGCCCTGGGCTCTTCACTTCAAGGAGGGCTTAAGAGAAGGGTAGTTATCAGAGTTATCAGAGTCTTGTGGTGATGAAGAATTGTCCCGTTGGATTTCAGACCCCAGTCTGAACAGCCTACTAGTTGCCACTGTTCTCAGATCTCATTACTAGAATTTGAGTGTTGTTCTGGTTGGTTTTCTTGTGCATCACATACAATTTGTACTGAAATCTTGCCGATTTCTAAAGGATTTTTTCACACATATTTTGATCCGGTTTCCTGGAATCCAAGAAAAAGAAATGCACTAGAGCAACCTTTTTTAAAAAAATAACCAAACCCCAACAAAGTAAAAGCCTGTTCCCATCATTAAGTGCTGCATTCATGCTGCATACAGTAAAACCACACCCACTATATACTGATAGGCTGCAACAAAACCCACTGCAGGATAAAGATTCTGACACAGCAGCCTTGCAGCGGCCAAGAACCAGCATCCAGCACCCCTTCTAGCGAGAAAAAAGTGGTGAGTGTTTAAAAAAAAACACCAAAGAAAATGTTTTATTTTCATGAATCAACTGCATAGCTGTGATGTGTTGACTTACAGGCTTCTTATAAAAATGTTTGCATTGTGTGGAATCATGAATGCCTAGCCAATGTAACTCTGCAACTGGCTCTATCTGATTTGTACTCAGATTCACTGGAAAGCGTTACTTACTATTCCTTACCTGAACACCTACTGGCATTTGTTTGTCAACGTTTGGGGGCAAGCGGCATCTTTCCTTACATCTGCTGATACTTATCACAGATCACTTGTGAAAGGTGAATTCTGCATGTTTTAGTGATGCATAGTTTGGCAGGGGACTTTCCAGCATTATGTTGCTGTAGAGGATTCTGATTCTCCAAAGCTCAGAGTGAGCGAGGGCATTGACAGACAGAGTAAATATAATCAGGACCCAGGGCTTTTAGTCACTTACTTTTCATCTATTTTCTATCCCTTCTAAATTAAGGTCTGTTTTTGACAACAGGCATTCTCCTTTGAGCAGAAATATCTGTCAGAGCTGGTGGTACTTTTGATCAGAACTGAAAACATGTTTAGGAGAATAAACTTGAAGAAGGGACAAGTAAATATCTTTGGTCCCGGTACAACTGAGGAGTCTCTTAAGTGCTCTTCTTCACCCACAGACATCTACATTTTTGCATGCTGATGCAGTCACCTCTAACTGCATAGGTTACGGAGCAGGTCATGTGCCTCAGTTCCACAGACAAATTTTAAAGAACCATTTCCATGATTTCAAAAATATTTCCAGAGACTAGTTACAAATGAAAGGACCAGCACAAAGTGAATAGACTGAAAGCAGCGTTCCTGACACTTTGTTACCTCTTAATTGGATCAGAGATTTCAATCTGAAGAGCCTCAAAAAAGTCACACATAAAGCAAATGGTGCTGTTATTGCATACTGCAAGTACATGATATGTATCGTGATTTCTATGAGTCTAGCATGCACCTAGAATTTATCTTACTGAACTATCCCTTACGTTGGAGGGGGTCTGTATTAGGTATGGTCCATGACTGCTCAACTGTCATGTTAAATGAATAGATTTGGGGCTCAATACTGCAAGATTATGAACACCCCAACCCTGATCTAGCAAAACTCTTAGGCCTATACTTAACTTTAAACACATCAATAGTCCTATTGAGCCAATGGGACTGCTCACATGCTTGAAGTTAAGCACGTGCTTAAGAGCTTTTCTGGATTGGAGATTCAGTTTGTAGATAATTTGCACATTTTTTATTTTTACATATTTTTCAACCAGATTGTCCTACTTCCATATTATTCACCAATTATAAGCAGTTTGGAGTAGCATACACCACTGTGCAAAACACCCAGTTCCAGACCCTCAAGCTCCCTCGACCAGTATTGCTCCAGGTGATCCATCTGGCCAGTTAAGGAACAGCAGCAGTGAGCTATGGAGAGTATGATGGTGAATCCTCCTTGCCCAGGAAGATGGCTCCAACATTGACATAATCAACAAAGGAGAAGGCAGTGCAGGAGAACTCAGAGGTGAGAGAAAACCGGATTCCAAGCCCATGCTGGGAGAGGGGGAGGAGATGGAAATTAGAGGCTACATTTTTTAAATTATTGATGTAACAATTTTAAAATGTATTTACACCTCAAACAACTCTCTAGAAAAATGTAATTGTCCAATCACACATAGTTGTGTGTGCAACACCTCGAGCCAGATCCTCAGCTACTGAAAAACAATGTAATGGAGCTAGGTGAATTTACCCCTCCAGAAGCTCTAACCCACTCTCTTCTCTGGCTTTCAGTTTACCCAACTGACTCGGAGCTCTGACCTTGTGGGCTGAACTTCTGCTGACTCCCAGGAAACAATATGGAACAATTTCCATAAGGTTCCCCTCACTGAGTTTTCCTTCCCATAGGTCCCTTCCTGCAACTTTTTCAGAGGGAAGGGGAAATCTGGCCCAGGAATCTCACAGAGTAAACTGAGACTAGAGATACCAACACTGACTTTTTTATGTTCCTACAATTCAAGAGATAATCACGGGATACAAGTGATTTCCCAGAGTTTGGCCAGTCAAAGAACCCATATCAGGCATTTCACAGCTTTCAGTTTATTTCAGGGAGGCGGGGGGGAGGGGAGAAGACAAAAACCCCAGAAGACCCACAGTAAGTGGACTGAGTGATTGGGGACTGCATTTCACTATTCAGTAAGAAGTAGGAGGTTATAGTTTGATCATGAGCCTGATGCTGCTCTCACTTTTAAAATGGTGTAAATCAGGAATACCTCCACTGAAATCAATAGAATTCCACCAGTGTAAAAGCAATGTAAGTTAGAGGAAGATCAGATCCTACATATTAGCTACCTGGCATCTCCTTTTCAATACTATATATTAATAATAATTTTTTAAAATAGTAAAATATACTAAACAATTATGGGCCTAGTCCTGCAATCTGAACTGAGTGTGACCCCCATGCATCAATATGGAGCCCCACTTACTTCAATGAGATTCCACACCAGCATAAAGGTTCACTTGCATGGAGCAGATTTCAGGAGTGTTTTTTATCTTTAGGGACAAAATTCAGATGTGCAAATATTAATAGGAATGTTTGCATTAATTACACATAAAATCCAATGAAAACAGTTTTTGTTTGGTTGTTTTAGTCTTTGTAAACATTTAACTGTTTTCAAACCAAAGAGCCCAAAGGGGTCTCTTCTTGACTTTGACCAGAGATTTGCATAAAGCATGATTGCAGGACTGATCTCAGACCTTTCACATGGCAAATTCCCACCATGTATGTTCTCTGATTTGCCTCCTAGGTTTAAATACCTAAGGCCCTATTCTAACACAGCAGAAGATGAATAAACTCTCACTGATTTCAGTGGGGAAGATTACTTGCATCCTCTAACAAGAGAACAGGAACCCTGCCATCAGGTCTTCAACTGGTGTAAATCAGTGTACTTCTACTGAAGTCACTTTTAAAGCACCATTATAAACAAGGGGCTAGATCCTCAGCTGGTGCAAATCAGCGTAGCAACAGAGTTATGCTGATTAACACCTGCCTACGATCTTGGTTTTTTAAAAGTTGCAGTGGACTGTTACACCCAACAATGCAATGGAATATATTTGGATGGGGTCGGGGAGAATGAATAACGGATTGTACCAACTAAAAGGATTTTTCTATCTCTAACCTCTGTGATTCCATAAGAAGTAAAAGATCTAAAAAGGTCTGTCTAGTAAGAAAGCTACTGCTGAAACATGAGACACAGGAAAAAAATGAATGTGCTGTTTGTGAGTGTTATGGCTGACATCCTAGCCACTGTTTTATAAATAATGTTTAATGAAACATAAAAAATTAGGCCGAGATTCTTAAAAATGGCCCGTGGTTTGGGATGCCTGAGTTTTTGGGTGCCTAACTTGAGAGGTTTTAAGGGGGCTCCTTTAAGGTGTCTCAGATTGCATACCCAAAGCCAATGGCCACTTTTGAAAATTTTGGCAGACATTTCAAAAATGAATTGGAGATGAAGTCTGAACTGTGGCCAAACTGGTCCAAGGATTCCATGTCATGTGAAGGGTATGATGTCATGTGTATTGGTAGGCCGCACCATATTCATATTGTATTACATCCAGCATGTGGGCAGTTACCTTAATATTTTTGCTCTCCTATATCAAGAGATATATATCCTATAATATGCTACAAAGTTAAACGTAGCTTTTGGAATTAGCAAACATAAATCCTGTCAAAGACAAGATACATGACTGACTTGCCTTTGATACAAGTTTAGGAGATGGCTTCACCTCACACCTATTAGTACCTGGAATGTTGTGTCCAAAACATCAGAGGGGTGCATCATTTTATCAGAGAAACAAGTTGAAGTTGGTGGGTTGAATCTTAAATGATGTATAAAGGGTTTTAGCTTGTAAACAACCCTATTATAAATAGAGGTGATTTTTAGGGTGCACCTTGGAAGCTCACTTACTGTGTAAGGTGAACATGCTGCAAGATAAGAATTGCTTCTCAAAAGGAGGGGTATGCATGTCTCTTTTTCGTATCATACAGTTTTTTTCTTTAGGCAGTAAATTGGCTATGCTTGGTTATTTGGTCTCTTGGACAGTTTTAATAACAAACCATGAGTGTAATGAAGCACTTGGCTACACTTATAGAAAAAGTATGTAGCTTTTTGTGTATGTAGCAATCCAAACCAAGGAAATCCAAAATCTCAGTTCTGAAAGGATGAGGGGACAATTTTTTAAACTGGGCTACCTAACATTAGATACTTAAATCTGTATGCACCTAACAATAGGGAGAAAATGGATTGACCTTCCCCATTTTCCTCAAGCAGAAGGGAGATTAAGGTGGCTCCTAACATCTTTGAATATCAGAAAAGGTTCATTTCAGGTGTCGATGGAGTTTGGGGATTGTACATGTGCATGTGTGGGAGGCAGAGAATTAATTTTTCTGAACTGATTTGTCTGTCACTTCTGCTGTGATCATTGCTTATATGAGTTTGGGAGTTATTATTTAGGGTCATATTCTGACTCCCTCACTCACACTGAGGTCTGGTCAACACTACAAAGTTAGGTTGATGTAATCCACCTTGCGTTGACCTATTTGTGCACATATCTACACTCAAATTTGTCTCCGGATGCCTGTTACAGCAATACAGTAAAACCACCTCCCCAAATGGCATTGAGCCATGGTTGACCTACTGAGGTCAACACAGACACTGTGTGACCTATGTTGATCCTAAAAGTTCTCCAGCAGCTGTCCCACAATGCCTTGTTTCCTGTTCTGGTCACAATTTTAAACTCCGGACTCCTGCCTGAAGTACTCAGAGGGTACTGGATCTCCTGGGCCTTTGGGGAGAAAAGGTTGTGCAGACACAGCTATGGACCAGCTGTAGAAACGTGGACATCTATGAAAAGATTGCACAGGGGATGCAAGCGAAGGGGTATGACAGGGATCAGCAGTGGTACCGCATTAAAGCAAAGAAACTGTGGAAGACATACGACAAGGTCAACAATGGATCTGGTGCTGAGTCATAGACCTGCCACTTTTACAACGAGATTCATGCCATACGTGGTGGAGACTCCACCAGCCTGTGCAGTCCACTGTGGATACCTTGAAGGAGCCTAAGAAAGAGACCTTAGGTAAGCCTGTGTATGTATTTTTCCTTACAATGTTTAAATGTAAAGCTGGCACTCGGCCCATCCCTAAATTAACAGGACACAGGTATTGACTTTTCATTGTTTTACTTATCAAACACAAGAACCGGGGTAGAGTTGTTATCTGCTTTTCATTCCCCTGTAGGGTTAGGTGGAGGCGACGGCACATGGGGAGCAGTTTGTTTATGTACATAAGGATGTCCCTTCTACCTTCTTAAGAGATCTTGATGAAACCTTCGTGGAGATATTCTGCAGTCCTCTCCTGAAGGTCTCTAGGGGTGGCAGCCTTATTTCCCCCCCACAATAGGACATTTCCCATACCAGTCTTTGGCAGGCACCATTGCAGTCAACAGGCTAGTGGCATATGGGCATGGGTGGCTTTAGGATGCCAGCAGTACCTATGATCTCTGTGCCTTTGTTACCCTCAGAAGTGAGATATGAGCTAAAATCATCACTGGTTGTGGAAAATAGTGCCAGTATTCAGTGCCATTGCCCTATACTCATACCCATGCAAATAGGAGGTGAAGTTTTGTTGTGTCATACAACCAAAAATCTTAATTCTCTCCTCCTCCCCCATCCCTCTCCCACCCCCCGCCTGTGGCAGGCCATAGTCACCATGGCTTGGGCTGGAGAGTGGTGATCTGCAGAGGCACTCCAAAGCTGAAGTGCCAATAAGCATGTCTCATTAGAAAATGCTATGGGAATAAGGCCATGTCTACACTAGCGAGCTTACAGCAGCACAGCTGTACTGATGCAGCTGTGCCGCTATTAGGTCTCCTGTGTAGCCACTCTATGCCGGTGGGAGAGAGCTCTCCTGGCGACATAATTAAACCACCTCCAACGAGTGGTGGTAGTTGTCCACACGGGTGCTTCTGTCGGTGCAACTTATGTTGCTCGGGGCAAGGAGGAGAGGGTTCACATCCCTGAGCAACATAAGTTATACCAACAAAAGTGCTAATGTAGACATGGCCTAAGACAGTGCTTCTCAAAGTCGGGCCACCACTTGTTCAGGGAAAGCCCCTGGTGGTCCAGGCTGGTTTGTTTACCTGCCGCGTCCACAGGTTCGGCTGATCGTGGCTCCCACTGGCCGCAGTTCGCCACTCCAGGCCAATGGGGGCTGCGGGAAGCAGCGCGGGCCGAGGGATGTGCTAGCCGCTCTTCCCGCACTGGCCTAAGAGAAAGGAGTTTTGAAACCTCTCTCTCCCTTTCTATTGTGACTGTAAATCCAATGATACACCTATCTGTTTTATCTGTAGTTGCTGCTATTAAGCCCTCCATGCCTACAGAATGCCTGACCCTGAGAAGGAGAAAAAAAGAGGACTCGGTGTGACATGTTCAGTGAGATCCTGCAAGCCAGTGCTGCATTGGACCATGAACAAAGGGCCTGGAGGATCAATATGGCAGACAGCATGGAGAAGGAATGAGCAGACAGGAGAAAGGCCAAAGAGACCCAACAGTAAACAGAGAGGGAGGTGCACCAGGATATAATGGGGCTTCTCAGGCAGCAAACACAAATGCTGCAGACACTTTTTGACCTACAGGTCCAACAAGCACAGATTCACCATTCTTCTCAGTCACTGGAAAACTCCTGTGTAACAGCTCCCTATACTCCCCAACATTCTACGTGTCATCATGGGCCACATCCCTCCCCCTACCACTTCATGCCAGAGGACTGCAAGGAAAAACACACCTTCACATATGCTAACCTGTGAGAGCCACGGCTGGTGTGTGTGTAGCCAAAATGGACTACATTTGTCCACTGAAATAGACAGAAAACATTCCTGTCTGTCTAATATTAAAGGTCCGTTCCATTAATTTATGTTAGAAGATTGTACTGTATGGGCTTTTTTTATTTACATATTGGTTTCCTCACTGTTTTTGCTATGCAATTTTTTTTTAAAATAAACTCATCATTATTAGTTCACAACACATGCTGCACAATGCATAGTGGTACTCAAAGCACTCACTCCTTGTAATTGTACGGGACCACAGAACTCAGAGGTTCAGATAAAACACACATTGTAATGATTATATATATGCAGCAAGCAACACATACTTCATAGATTCATCAAAAGACACCAGGGTAATATTTATAAATGTACAAGTAGCACTATACTACAATATTCCTAACAGCCCCCAAAACGTCAGAGCAAGAGCACAGCCCAGCATATCACATTAGTGGGACTGACTTGAGAAGTGCTCTTTCAAGGCTTCCCTCATCTGCATAGCTCCATATAGAGCTCTTGTAATGGCCCCTGTGTCTGGCTATTCAAAGTCAGCAGACAGCCGCTCTGACCCTGCCCACTACCCTGGTGGTAACTTTTCCCCCTTTGCCTCACAGATATTATGCAGGACACAACAGGCAGATATTTTTCTGAGATCCAGTTTTGTTAATAAACACTGCCAATGTCTCGTCAATGTACCAAAAGCACATTTAAATGTCATTCTATACCTGCTAAGCTGGTAGTTGAGGCTGTTGAGATGGTTGGAGATGGCTGGTATATGGCCTCATGAGCCAGGGAAGCAATGGTAGGCTGGGTCCTCCAGAATCATTATTGGCATTTCAGTATCGCCAATGGTAATCCGCTGGTCAGGAAAGAATTTCCCTCCCGAAAGATGAGAGTGTCATGCACTTTCCCTGACCAGCTCACGCTGATGTCAGTGAAGCATCTCCAGTGATCCACCAACACTTACATAACCATAGAAAAGTAGCCATTCTATTGATTTACTCTGTGGCAAGATAGGCTAGTGCCACAATAGGGATGTGTGTCTATTGTCCCACCTCAGTTCAGGAACCCCACCTCAGAAAATCCATCCAATATGTCCTACGCATTGCCAAGAGTCACAGTCCTGCATAGCAGGATATGATTAATGGCCCTACACGCTTGCATGGCAACATGTGGATTTTCCAGCTCCAAAAGGATTTCCCACTGACCAGTGTAGTGCGGCATTGCAAACTTCCATAGTGTGATCGCCACTTGCTTCTCTACTGTCAGTACAGCTCTCATTCTGGTGTCCCTGTGCTGGAGAATTGGGGTGAGCTCAGCACACAGATCCAGAAACATGGCCTTTCACATCCAAAAGTTCCGCAGCTGCTACTCATCATCCCAAACCTGCAATACGATGCAATTTCACCAGTCAGTGCTTGTTTCTCAGGCCCAGAAGTGGCACTCGACTGTCTGCAGCCATCCTTTGAATGCCACCAACAACCTTGAATTGTTTTTCGCTATATACATCAGCAACGTGTCCTCAAAGAAGCTGTCACGTCCCCTGTTGATGCAGTTTTTCAAATACCAGAGGATTGTGCATCCGGTATTTGCAATATTCATGACAATAGCGCTGATCTCTGTGGGCATCACATTTCTGTCAGAGATGGTAGACAGAGAAAAGTGCCATGTGAGTTTATGGGATTTAAAAAAGGCACAAAAAATTATGAGATATGGATGGCATCATGGGGTGGAGAGAGTTGCATGATGGGAACTTGACCCCTTACTCCCAGTCATCCCTAAGCAACACATTTCTATCCCACAATGCATTGTGAAAGTTTCCCAAAAGCCACTGCACTGGATGGTGATGCATGGCACACTGGAAAACCTACCCATGGCGCACTGCACTTTGCATTGACACAAGCACTGCTGGTGAGTACGTGTAGCGCCAACACAAGCAGCCAAGTATGCCTGTGCACAGCTGATATACTAACTACGGCAGTAATAGACAGACATCACTTACGTCAACCAAAGCTTGTAAATGAAAACATGGGCTTGAGTGGATCCTTATTCCTCAAGAAGTCTCTCTGAAATCAGGGGGGCTCTAGATGGAGGAAGGTACTGTTCCACATGAGCAAGGGCCCTTCAATCTGGCCCTTAGTCTGCAGTGTTCTTTGGAATAACACTAAAAAAATCAAGCACATTCTACGTTTACGAAGAGCAACCTTAAACATGTAAAATGTTCTTCAGAGCTTAAAGGAGCTACTTCTTCCTGACCGCAGGAAGAGCCATGAGTCAGTCAGAAAGATGTTATGTTGAGTCACTTTCAAACAGTTCAGCTAAGTGGTAAGTCTACAGATAAGAAGTCACTTGGGAGTGAGGAAATTTAAGGCACTGAGGCCTGGATACACAAAGGGATTTATGTTGCAACACTCAGCATCACAGCGCCTGACTTTTAGGCACCTAGAAAATCACAGGAACAAAACTGTGACCCACAAAGCCTGAGTGAGGCACCTAGGTTCCCTATACAATCAATGGGGGAAAACAGGCACCTTAGAATGAGATCCACAAAAGCCAGCTAGCTAGGGAGATGCTGATGAGAGTGCTGTGTCCGAAGCCCCGTCCCCTCACAGAGATAGGCATCTAAGTCTGGGCTGCAGGGAGGAGCCTATTTCTGCTTAGTTAGCCGGGAAGGAGAATCCCTTTCTTGGAATCAGGTGGCTCAGGCACCTAAGGTGTTTCTTGCAGGAATGAGTTAGGCGCCTGCCTCGTTCCACCAAAAAATGGCCAAAGGAGTAGGTGGTGCTGCACAGCTTATAACTTGTAGCCCAGTGGTTAAAGCACTTGTCTAGGATGTGGGAGGCCCAGTTACAATTCCCCCTTATCTACCAGAGGGGGAGAAGGGATTTGAACAGGGTTCTACCACCTCTCAGGAGAATGCTCTTATTACTGGGATAAAAATTATAAGGTGGGCACCACCACTGCCTCCTCCACCTAGGGTGACCAGATGTCCGATTTTATAGGGACAGTCCCGATATTTGGGGCTTTGTCTTATATAGGCACCTATTACTCCCCACCCCCTGTCCCCGATTTTTCACCCTTGCTATCTGGTCATCCTACCTCCACCTCTGGCCGGATGGATTCTGAATGGAACCTGATGTGGTATGCAATCCCTGACCATGCCTACCAGATCAGGCCCCACACATGACTTAGGTAGATGAATGCCATCTTCTCCCAGTTCATGAATCATACTGGGATTTAGGCAGGAGACAGGTGTTTGGATGCCTACAGTGAGGAATCTGCATGCACACCCAGATGCAGAAACACAGACACATACAGGGTCCAGCAGGAGTTCTGTAGATCACAGTGGAGACTAAAACTGGGACATAAGTGCCTAACCCAAGACTTAGGCACCTGAATACCTTTGTGGATCAGGGCCTGAATAAATATTCATAGCTGAAGAATACTGGAAAGAATGAAGAGAAGTTACATGAACTGTGCTGAAAACAAAAGTCTTCATGGTAAATTTTAATTCTTCCATCTAACATAAAAAGGTGCAAATGTGACAGCTAGTCTGCTATGGTGTGAGAGAACGAAAGAGCAGTGATCAGATAGATGGATCAGATCTAGCTTTCTGATCGCGTCTAATACATCAGATAGCTAGAAAGATATCAATCCAAGAATGGCTCCTGTAGTCTTCAGATTAAAAAGAGTGATGCAACCTTTAATGAGATGCAATTTTTGGATGATTAGCTCTGTCTCAAATGAGTTTATGAAGCTGTAAATTCCTCTACCGCTTTTCCATTGGTGGCTGGCATAGGCAGAGTGAAACTAATAGGAATGGGGAATCTATGGACATGACATTACAGCACAAATGTCCAACGGCAGTCTTGCCCAGAGAAGGGATGGTAGGTTTTGTCAGATTGGGTGAATAACAATCTGTGGGGAAGACCCTACTATGCCATGTGCCTTCCTGAATTTAACTTCCCTAGGTGGCCACATTCTGTTCTCAGCTGTGCTTGTGTGGCTCCCTCTGACCTTCATGGGAGCCCTGTGTAGTACTCTTGAGGAAGCAAGGAATCTTTGGTTTCAGTAAGAGATTTTATTTAATTGTTACGACAGCAATTAAATGGATGTGACTGGATGCAACGTCTTATTCGGAGAGGGCTTATACTGCCCCTTTCTCCCTCTCTCTCTCACTCACTAGATATCTACATGGTCCAGAAGATGGCATTATGCCACCCCCAACAAAGCCATCTCCAGCCTTTGGCAGTGTCTTCTGCCCATACTGGGATGAGATGCACTCTGTCAGCCTCAGAAACAACAAGGAGTCCGGTGGCACCTTAAAGACTAGCAGATTTACTTGGGCATAAGCTTTTGTGGGTAAAAAAAACAGTTCTACAGATAGATGCATCTGTAGAAGTGTTTTTTTACCCATGAAAGCTTATGCCCAAATAAATCTGTTAGTCTTTAAGGTGCCACTGGACTCCTTGTTGTTTTGTGGATACAGAGTAACACAGCTACCCCCGATATTTGTCAGCATCAGAGAAATTTCTCAGTAGTTTAGTTGAGTCACATTTTCTCCTTTGTTTAAATTACCATTCAACTGAATTCTGCATGTTCTCCCTGTTCCCTTTTACACAAGTCCTGATTCTGCTGTCTGCATTCCTGGGGGAAAAAACACTAATTTCTACGAGCATTTTGATTGAATATGCATGGTAGTATGTGGACAAGTCTCGCTAAAAAGGGTTAAGATGGTAGTTACCGTGGAGTATATGGAGTGATTGTGTCTTTGTATTGCTAAGAAATTACAGCTGGTAGGTCTCAAACTAATTAATAATACTTATCATTTATAAAGGGCTTTTTATGTTCTAAATGTTGTATAAACAATAATTAATCTAATTAATGATCTTACTAATTAGCTAATTACCATATCACTTGCATTCTATTTTAGAAGATTAAAATAATTCATTTAACTACAGCTACATGGTACAGATGGACCCAAGCCTTAAAATTCACATCTGGTTTGTGCTGCAGATTTTGAAGCCCTCCCATCAGAGTTTGGAGTTGCTAGGCTACGGGGTTCAGGTTCACCCCAATATTACATAGTACCCTGTCTTTACCTAATATGGAACTCCTTTAAGCCAAGATTCACAAGGTACTGCATAGATGGTAAAATGAAAACTACAACAAAACAGAAACATCAAAGATGTAACAAAATATTAGTCAGACTGGAGGGCTGTTATAAACTTCATAAGAAAAAAACCTTTGAAAGTGGAACATTTTCCCCAAAATGGGGAGAGGTCGATGGAGGTAGGACACTATAGGATGGTGAAGTTCCACACACCAAGAGGCACCAGTGTAACCATGTTCTGCAGAATGGGAGCCTGATCCAAAGCCCACTGAAGTCAATGAAAAAACTCCCATGGACTTCAGTAAGTCCTGGATCAGGCCCCAACTATCAGCTGATGGGGATGAGGGCAGTCTAGCCTAGTGGCTGGAACAGCCATTAGGACTAGTGGCTGGAGCAGGCATCAGGAACCAGAGACTAGGGTCTGAGCTGGATTCAGTAGTCTGAAGCTGGAGCCAAAGATCAGGAGCTAGATACCAGAGCTGAGCGTCAAGCTGCTGGAGCCAGCAGTCAGAAGCCAAAGCCTCAGGTCAAGTTGAAGGTCAGGAATTGGAGTGAGCAGGGTAGCAGGGCAAGGAGGGGTTCAAGGCAGAGGCAGGACAGAAGCAAGGCAGCAGCAAGAGGGTCAAGGAAATTCAGGTGGGCATGACAACAGAGCAGCCAATCAGGTGGCATGGCCAATTAGACAGCTTGCTGCGGGCCCTGACTCCTGACAGTACTCCCCTCCTCAAGGGCTCTGTCTCGGGGCCTCAGAGGCAGGTTTCTCAAGGTAAGTGTGGTGAAAAGCACACACATGATCTGGCACAAGAACATGGTCTGCAGGTAGCTTTGAACGTTACCCATCCCAGTCAATTAGATATTGTAGTTTTCCTCAGACCCAACAAGAATCTAAAATCTGCTGAACCACATATTCTTCTTGGCCCCAAACAATGATAGGCAGAGGAAGGGGAGTAGTATGGAGTGGGAAGGGATTTTTGACTGATGGTTCCAGAAGAGACACATGGAAGACTGGGTGAATCTTGAGAGAGTCTGGTAGCTGTAACTTGAATGTGAATAGGTTAATCTGTTTCATGATCTGGTTCAGCTTCACAGAGGGCCAAGTTGATTGCAGATTCTGGGAATACAACCACACCTTATCCCCTCCCCCGAAGCCAGGTGTTGGCTGGCAGGACTGGACAGTGAACCATTTGTAGGTTGCTTTGGCAACTTCTAACTGCCTCTGGAGTTCTTGGTGTACCTGCTGGATGTGGGCTGTGAGTTCAGTAACAGCAAACATCAATAATTCAGAGGGATATCTGGATGAGCACAAAGATAGAAGCCATAGTTAGCAAAGAAAGGAGTCTGCTTGGCAGAGGCATGTGGCAGTCTTGTAAGCAAACTCAGAATGAAGGATCAGGGACAGCCAATCATCTTGAGGACAGTTTAGAAAGCAATATAGATACTGTTCAAGAACCTAACTGACCCATTCCGCCTGCCTATTGGTGCTTGGGTGATAGGTTGTTGAGGTTAGGGCATCAATACTCAGATGGCATAGAAATTCTCACCAGAAGTAGAAAATAAACTCAGATCCTTGGTCAGATACCACGCCTGAAGGCAAGCTGTGGAGACGAAAGATGTTGCTCACAAACAAGCCATCTCCTGAGCAGAGGAAAGTGTCTGGCATGGAACAAAGTGTGCCGTCTTGGTTAAGTGGTCAACCACCACTAGAATGGTACTATGGCCTTGGAGGTTGGTAATTCATAAGACAATAAGAAGGGCCATACTGGGTCAGATCCATCTTCCCCAGTATCCCGTCTTCTGACAGTGACCAATGCCAAGTGCTTCAGAGGGAATGAACAGAACAGGTAATCATCAAGTGATCCATCCCGTCACCCATTCCTAGCTTCTGGCAAACAGAGGCTAGGGCTACTTATTTCTACAATAAAGTCCATGGCAATGATGAACCAAGTCCGAGTAAAGGCTAGAGGAGACCCAGCAGTCTTGAACGGGGCATCTTGGCCTGTGCACAAAGATCACACAAATCTATGTAGGATGCAACAAAGGTGCATATGGCAGGTCACCAAAAGTTCCTGGAAACTAGGTCTTGGAATGACTGAAGTGGCCTGTTAGGGCAGCATTGTGGCAGAATTGTAGGACTCAAATCCATGTGGCCTCTTCGGGTACATAGATATGTCCCTTGTGGTATAGGATCCCATCCTGGAATGTGAAGACTGTGGAGGTCTGGTCCTGATTGTGGTCTAGGATCGCTAGGTAACTAAGAGCAGATGGAGGATAACAGGTCGGAAGCTATGGTGCCAGAAATGAAGTCTGAGGGCTTAAGAATCATGGACATAGTCTCCTCATCAGGTTTGTAGTACTCATCCTACATGGCAATGCATTCACCTTCCTGTTCCTTGTATCCAGCCAATAGGTGACCACAAACTCGAATCTCATGAAGAAGAGGGACTTGCATGCCTGCCACTGGTTTAGGTGCCTGGTCATTTTTACTGTCAGAACTTGGGGACTGGGAACCTAACACCCTCCAGAAGATGGCACCATTCTTCAAAGGGTGCTTTCATGGTCACAGTTCTTTATCCAAAATTTCACAATTCATCTCAGCAAGAGTGAGCTTTTTGCAAGGTGATCATCAGGAGCAGTGGGTTGGGACAAAATTTGAAGTCTCCGCCTCTACCATAAATGGTCTGGTGGGGTCTGGGTGGATAAAGGTGGGAGTTGTGATGAATATCTGTTTCAAATTATCAAAGGCAGCCTGTGCTTCTGGGAACCATAAAAAACAGACTCCTTTTCACAGCAAAGCTGTCTGAGAGAACTGGCTAAAGCAGAGAATCCTGGAGTAAATACTCTATAAAAAACAGCAAAGTCAAGAAGCGTTGGATTCCAGAGACATCCTTTGGTGCCATCCCATCTATGATGGCCACTTTGTTGGGATCCATTGCCAGTCCCTTGGGTGAGATGACATATCCAAGAAATTCAAGAGTGTCCCGGGCAAACTTGCATATCTCTGGCTTGACATATAGATGATTCTGGCATAGTCTTTCAAGAATGCTACACACATGCTGGTCATGAAGAGCTGAGTCTTCAGAGAAAAGCAGAATGTCATTAAGGTAAATAATGACCAAGTGGTCCAGCATATCACTGAATATACCATTCATAACATGTTGAAAAGTTGCTGGAGCATTGCATAGACTGAACGGCATGACTAGATGGCCATATGAAAGGTAGTCTTCTATTTGTCTCCCTCATGCAGGCACACCAGGTGACAGGCTATGCACAGATCCAACTTTGTGAAAATACAGGGTGTAGGTAGGCAGTTTAAGAGCTCACTGATTAAGGGAACCAGGGAGCTCTACACCTCTACAGTCATCTTGTTCAGGGCTTGATAGTCAATACATGGCCACAAAGAGCTGTCCTCCTTCTTGACAAAAAGATGAGAGGGCCTGCTGGGGACGTGGCTGAAACCCTTTTGAAGGTTCCCTTGCAAGCACAGGTGTAGAGCCTGAAGTTCAGGTTCAGAGAGGGTGTATATCTGATGGAATGGGATCTCGGTTTCAATCTGGAGACCAATCAGACAATCATAAGTCCTATACTGGGGCAGGATGTCTGCCTTCACTTTGTCAAATATATCAGTGAAGTCACAGTATTTGTGGGGGATCTTGGACAAACCACACAAGGCTGTGGGGAACACTGAGGGTCCTGGTCTTCCAGTGTGTGGTGTGAACCTCAGAGTGAACCAGATCGTGGGAGGCAGGATCCTGGGAGGCAGGATAGATGGCAATACCAGGAGTTAAAGTGTAGGTTCCCCTTCTGCCAGTGAATTTGGGAGTCATGGGTGGTAAGAGAGGGCATACCTAAGATGACAGGAGCATGAAGGGCCCAGATTAATCCAAATTGGAGGGTTTTCTGGTACCCTTGGGGGTAATAAGCATAACTGGGAAGGTCTGGTGGGTTACTGCTCCCAAGAAGAAGAGAAGAGACCCATCAATAGTGTCGACCTGATCTGGAAAGTCCTTGCATATGGTGGCAACTGCGTAGGTCTTAGCAAAGTTCAAGTCCTTAAAGTTAGCTGAGGCCCCAGAGTCGACTAGGGCCTTTAGGTGAATTTTACTGGTAGTTAAATCAATAGAGGTATTCAGAGTTCCACTGGTAGCTCACTCAGGGGTCCTGCTGTGATGACTGTGGTCCATAGGTGCTGGGAACTCCCAGATGGAGGAGATTACCAGCTCTGCCCAGAATCACTCCTACAGGCTATGGAACAGGCATTTCCCAGCTCCAGTTCTGCCCACATCTTCACTGGACATGTCAAGGCAACACGACTGGTTTCCCCACAATATAAGCATAAGCCTAACTCCCGGCATCAGTATTTCCCCAGGCAACAAACAAGCTAAGCACCAGACAGGCCTGGTCCACTGGGAATGATTGAGGGCATAGGAGGAACAGGAGCTGACATTGGTTCAGGAACCCCCAAAACTTGTCCCCATCTCTGTCAAATTTGTCAGGCAGAAGAATCTATGGCTCTGGGGAAGATGAAGTAGGAGGAGCCAGCAGAGCAACCTGCATCTGCAAGGCTGCATTTTGCGATTGCACGGCAGTTATTTGTACCGGAAGGTTCTGGCTTCCATCCATTACTTCAACTAGGACCTTAGTAGGGTCCATGCTAGCCCTGAGGACCCCGGGCACTAATTTTAAGGGCTGCTCAATCTCTCAGCTGACTGGGATGAAGGTGGTTTCCTTCATCTTAGATTTCCAGAAAGACTTTGATAAGGTCCCTCACCAAAGGGACCTTTAATTTTATGTAAATTAAGTTGTCATGGGAAAAGAGGGAAGATCCTTTCATGGATTGAGAACTGGTTAAAAGACAGGGTAGGAATAAATGGTAAATTTTCAGAATGGAGAGGGGTAACTAGTGGTGTTCCCCAAGGGTCAGTCCTAGGACCAATCTTATTCAACGTATTCATAAATGATCGGGAGAAAAGGGTAAACAGTGAGGTGGCAAAGTTTGCAGATGATACTAAACTGCTCAAGATAGTGTGACAGACCCAGACCAGTGGGGTACAGGAGTCTGGTAGAGGGCAAATATACTGGTCACTGGATGAGTAGTTTTCTGTTCCCTGAGTGACCAGAGCAGGGGCTGCACTAGAGTAATCAGGAACCTGCTAGAACCAGTTAAGGCAGGCAGGCTAATTAGGACACCTGGAGCCAATTAAGAAGAAGCTGCTAGAATCAATTAAGGCAGGCTAATCAGGGCACCTGGGTTTTAAAAGGAGCTGACTTCAGTTTGTGGTGTGAGTGTGAGGAGCTGGGAGCAAGAGGCGCAAGGAGCTGAGAGTGAGAGGGTGTGCTGCTGGAGGACTGAGGAGCACAAGCGTTATCAGACACCAGGAGGAAGGTCCTGTGGTGAGAATAAGGAAGGTGTTTGGAGGAGGCCATGGGGAAGTAGCCCAGGGAGTTGTAGCTGTCATACAGCTGTTACAGGAGGCACTATAGACAGCTGCAGTCCACAGGGCCCTGGGCTGTAACCCAGAGTAGAGGGCGGGCCCGGGTTCCCCCCAAACCTCCCAATTGACCTGGATGTGGGTTCTTCCAGAGGGGAAGGTCTCTGGGCTGTTCCCCAACCCATATGGTGAATCTCTGCAGCAAGAAAATCCGCCAATAAGCGCAGGACCCACCAAGATAGAGGAGGAACTTTGTCACAATAGTTAAGACCAAAGCAGACTGTGAAGAACTTCAAAAAGATCTCACAAAACTAAGTGACTGGGCAACAAAATGGCAAATGAAATTTAATGTGGATAAATGTAAAGTAATACACATTGGAAAAAAATAACCCTAACTATACATACAATATGATGGGGGCTAATTTAGCTACAACTAATCAGGAAAGAGATCTTGGAGTCATCATGGACAGTTCTCTGAAGACGTCCATGCAGTGTGCAGCGGCAGTCAAAAAAGCAAACAAGATGTTAGGAATCATTAAAAAAGGGATAGAGAATAAGACAGATAACAACTTATTGCCCTTATATAAATCCATGGTACGTCCACATCTTGAATACTTCATACAGATGTGGTCTCCTCATCTCAAAAAAGATAACTGGCATTAGAAAAGGTTCAGAGAAGGGCAACTAAAACGATTAGGGGTTTGGAATGGGTCCCATATGAGGAGAGATTAAAGAGGCTAGGACTTTTCAGCTTGGAAAAGAGGAGACTAAGGGGGATATGATAGAGGTATATAAAATCATGAGTGGTGTGGAGAAAGTAAATAAGGAAAAGTTATTTACTTGTTCCCATAATATAAGAACTAGGGGCCACCAAATGAAATTAATGGGCAGCAGGTTTAAAACAAATAAAAGGAAGTTCTTCTTCACACAGCGCACAGTCAACCTGTGGAACTCCTTGCCTGAGGAGGTTGTGAAGGCTAGGACTATAACAGGGTTTAAAAGAGAACTAGATAAATTCAGGGAGGTTAAGTCCATTAATGGCTACTAGCCATGATGGGTAAGGAATGGTGTCCCTAGCCTCTGTTTGTCAGAGGGTGAAGGATGATGGCAGGAGAGAGATCACTTAATCATTACCTGTTAGGTTCACTCCCTCTGGGACACCTGGCATTGGCCACTGTTGGTAGACAGGATACTGGGCTGGATGGACTTTTGGTCTGACCCAGTATGGCCATTTGTAAGCAGGCGCAGACTCACCCGGCAGCTCCTCCTGCTGGTCGTCCGTGGGAATTAGCTCACCAGCCCTCTGGAGCGCCCTCTTCAGGCCGGTGTCTTGCCACAACTGCTGGCCCCCATGTCCCTCCCAGGACCCCGGTGCCCCTTTAACTGGGTGCTGCCCCCTGGCAGTACCGCCACAGTTCTGGGTCTCCCCCTCCCAGGGGAACTCCCACCCACTATCCCCACTTCGCCCCAGTCTTGGCTACTGCCCAGTCTCCATCTAGCCCCCGTTCACTGGGGCAGACTGCTGTATAAGCCACTCATTGCAGGCAAAGGGGTTCGGACCTGCTGCCTCTGCCTACGCCTGGGCTGCTCCATTGTAACCCTGCACCTATTCGGCTTATAGTCAGGCCTGCAAACTGGGGCTTTCCAGGCCGGAGCTCCTAGCTCCCCTCGCCTTTCCCCACCCCTGCTCCCAATCTAGGTGTCTTGCTTAGGTCCCTGCAGCCAGGCCCTTCACCCTCTACAAGCAGAGGGAGACTTACTGGGCCCTGACTCCCAGCCTCTTAGAGGGGCCAGCTGAGCCTAATTTCCCCAATCAGCCCAGGCTTCTTGCCCCAGCCACATCCCTCTCCTGGGCTGTTTCAAGCCCCGCAGGGCAGGAGCGGGTAACCACCCCGCTACACCGTTCTTATGTATGTTCTTATGGTCTAGTCTATTGGTTGGAGCAGGCATCAGGCCCAGTGGCCAGAGCTGCCATCAGGAACCAAAGACCAGGGGCAGAGTCAGAATCTGGTGCCAAGGATCAAGGGTGAGGAGCTAGATACAAGAGCTGAGGGTCAAGCTGGAGTCAGTAGTTAAGACGAGGGCAGGATCTGGAGTGAGCACGGTAGCAGTTGCAGGCAAAGCTGGGTGCAAAGCAGGAGCAGCAGGAACCAGGTAATGCAGGAGCAGACACAGTGCTGGGGCACTGAGCAGCCAGTGAGCTGCTGCTGTCTATGGCTTAAGAGCCAGCCTGCTGGTCCCTGCAGCCAATCAGGTGGCATGGCCAATCAGACAGTCTGCTGCAGGCCAGCTTTAGTGAGAAGACTGCCTGGATATTAGCTCTGCTGCAGGCCCTGACTCCTGACACCAACTATGAGATGGTGGGGCCACTAAGAGGTGGATGGTGTTGAAGCACAGAGGCCTTCTTTCCTGTTTGCTTTGTGTAAATTGCTAAGAAAACTTAGCATGTCAGAGGGGGATTTTCAGAAGTGCTCAGAGTTAACCTAATTCTGCTTGCACTGTAGTCAACAGGACTTTTACCACTGACTTCCAAGGGATCAGGGTTAGGCCACCACTGACTGATGACTTTTGAAAACCTCACTCTAAATTTCCAATGCACTTTATAAAGATCAACAAACTAATCCATAAAGAGTGCCTGAGAGTCAGGTATATATTGTATTGTGGGGCTAAATGTAGCCCTTACCTTCTTTACAATAAACACATTGCAATGGGTATATAAACAAAACAAAAACCCACTCACAACCAAAGCAAGACACTCCACTCCATGCTCTTCTCCTTTTGCAGAAATGTGAGAGAACAAACAACACGTGACAGATGTCAGCCATGCTGCTTGATACACTTGAACCTGGGTGTCCCATGTCTGAGGTAAGGTGAAGCCTAACAACTGGGCTATAGAATCAGTCTCACCTATAAGAACTGTTCCACTTTGTATAACTAACTAAATTTTGATTGAGCAAGAAAGAGTGCCCTAACCACTGGGGTACTGACTGTTCTGGGGTGGGTCTCTCTCTTTTTGACCAGAAATTCCATCTTGGGCCTCAGAAAATTTCTTGATGAAAATTTCATTTAACTAGTATATTACTACAAAACATTTTGTTTTTGACAAATCAGCATTTTCCAATGAAAAAACATTTCATCAAAACATTCCCGACTAGCACTACTAATGGGAACTTCAGTGGGCAAATGGCCATTGGCCAGAGTACAGCAGCATAATTCCTCTGGTGTCAGTGGAGCTATGCTGATGTACACCAGATGAGGATCTGGCCCATATACCTAAAACCACACAACTGTGTGCATAAGTCTTTTTGAACTTATGCTTGACACATCACATCTGGCACAAAACTGTGTAATGCCACCCTCCTTCCCCACCCCCCAAAGAAAGATTTAGCTGAATCAGGCCCATAGATCTTGGTATTTTATCATAGCAAGGAATCTGTCATCTATTGCAACTTATCCCTTTCATGTACATTTGTTGCTGAATCACTAATATGTGGCTAAATATAAAGTACAAGGAGCCATAATTGTCTGTACTGTAGCTTGTACTCCTGAAAAGAGTGTAAAGGCATGAACACCAGCAGAACATTACGGAGGATCAGACACTAGGTTTTTTAATGATGCCATTAAGAATACATGAGAAAACAATCCTGCCAGATTTGAAGTGCTCAGTACTGGTGTGATGCAGGCATCTGAGTCACATTAGTGCTTGAAGAGCTAATACAAATCTGTGACAGAAATAACTGGTGAGCTATGCTTCCGTCTTGTATGGTTGTATTCCTTCTCACTTTTAAGTCTTTATCCCAGAGTGAAAAACCTTTCATGGATTTTGATTTACTTCTTCCAGACAAGCTGTGAAAAAAATCAACAATCTTTTGCTTACTTTCATTGTATGTCCTGCCAGCTTTCAATTTACCCCAGCAATAAGTCAGCTCTGGGCTTTGTCCACTAGCCCTTAATCACAGGAGAGTTTGCACAAGGAACAGAGGTCACAAGAGAGTGGGCTGCAGCCTACATCCCTCGGGGCTGATCCTGTGAGACACAGACACCCATTGACTTCAGCACATCTAAGGTACAGGCCCCTAGCCAACACAAAGCCAGCAGTTACCAGAACTTGGGCTGGACATTTAGTTACACAACAGCTCTGATCCTAACAGCCAAAATACCCCTCTCCACTCTATTTTCACCCTTGCTCCCCACATATTAATGATTTGTAGCAGAGTAGTACCTAGAGGCTCCAACCATTTGTACTTGGGATTGTACAGATATTAGACAGTCCCTGACCCAAAGAACTTATCGCTTAAATAGAAAAAAAGACAACAAATGAGAGAGAGGAAAGATGGGGAACTGAGGCACGGAGATTCAGGAACTTTCCCAAGCTACAGCCAGAAACTGAAGCCAGAACTCCTAGTCCAATATCTTAACTACAAGACCATCCTTCTTATTACTCTTATTACTCACATATAGTCTCTTAGACTGAGGGGGGACCATGCTCTTAGGATACTGATGCATTTTCCTGATGGTCAACACCAACTCGGGCATTTTCTAACTGCAACCCTAACCAAACATGGTCAATATGCAGGGAAGAATTACTACTTGCCTACTACAATAACCAGGTAGGTGGGTACCTTTGGGACCTTTTTGAACCTCCTGCTCTGAACCAGGCATAAGGACATATCTATCTAAGGAACTCATATGGACCCCCTTATTATAGCATCTGAGTGTTTCACAATCATTATTGTATTTATCCTCAGAACACCCCGCTGAGGCAGGGCGGTGCTGTTATCCCCACTGCACAGATGGGGAACCGAGGCACAGAATCATTTAGGGTTGAATGTTCAAAAGGAGTTAGGCTCCTGATTTACACTGACACTTCCATTAATTTCAACAGAAGTTAGGCTCCTAACTCCTTCTAAGCAATCAGCCCTAAGCGACTTACCCAAGGTCACACACTGTGTTTGTGGCGGACCAGAAATCGAGCGTGGGTATCCCACAGCCCAGTCTAGCACTCTAATCACTGGACCAGACTTCTTACAGGAGATAAACAGTAGTGGGAGATTGAATAGCACTACAAATGCCACCTTTCCTACTAGACGCAAGGCCCTTTCCCCTGTAGCAACCAGGAAATCATTGGGGCTGTATTTTTTAGAAAATCCTTCTTGTTAACACACATTACTAGCAAAATGCTGAGTGAAGACAGTGAACCTACAGAATTCATGGGAATTATATATTCCATCAAGGCACACTGCACTGCAAAGCAGTCTGGATTAATTAACCAGCCTTCTTACTCAGTATAGATTTTTACAGGGGCTGTGGCCAAGAATGAGACGGCATCAGAATGTACAAATTCTCTACAGTCCCACTCAGAATTTGTCCTTCAGCATCCGCATACAGCCACCTCCCCTACCACTTCATCCATCTCAGACCATTAGAATGCCATGGTGATATGTGAGGAAGACGGAGACATCCAGGGGCTACTCTGGTTGTTGTCGTGGACAATCAACAGTTGTAACTACAGCTGGTTGAAAAATTGACTTTCCAGCCTGTAAAAAATTTCAAGATGGGGGGGGGGGAGGCAATGGTCCCAAACTGGGGTGCAAAAACCAAACTTTTTTACAAAAATGAAATTTTAAAAAATTGTTTCAGGTCAATTGAAATGTTTTGTTTCAATCAATTCAAACCATCTTTTTGTTCTGTGTTTGGAGAGTGCCTAGCACAATGGGATTTTCGTCCATGTGTGGGGCTCCTACGTGCTACTGCGATACAAAATGAAAATTAAGAATTGCACCCACATTTGCTCCTGCTTCCACTGATGTCAATGGGAGCAAAATCAGGCCCAGAAATAAATTCAATACCATTTTCCTAGTATATGTTTGGAAGAACCACATTCCTTGGCTGTCTAAACAATTGTTATAGCAGAACTATCCTAGAAGTGCTATAGAACTATAAGTGCTGCTTATGGCCCCCATTCAGGACCACTCTGAAGCACCTGCTCAACTTTAAGCAGGTGCTTCAGTCCCATTGAACTCAATTAGATTTATGTGCTTAAATCCCGTTCACTCCAATGGAACTTGAGCATGTGCTTAAACTTCAGCATGTGCTTAAGTGCTTCCCTGAATTGGGATGTATATTGATGTGATCAGCCTGAAAAGGATTGGTTTAAGTTTCACAACAAGTTTCTCATTCGGAAAGTTTAAAAATGTAACGAGTTCTCGCCAAGCCACTCCAGACCCAAACACAAGGCGATGGCTTTACTGCAGGATCAAACAGGGAATGGAAATGAGCTGCAAGGAGCATATCCTTTTACAGACAAAGGACTAAATTCCTCCTAGCTCTTACATGGGTACATAGAGCTGGGGTAAGGTCAGGAGAAAGGAGCCTCCCACAGTTCACATAGCCTACGTTAGTGGTGGGCAGAGGGGTGCTCTCTGAGCTTAGGGGATTGCTTTGTTACCCGCTCACAGGATCACATTGTCCCTAAGGAGATGGGGAGGGCAGAAAGCAGAAGGAGTCATGGCTGCTTCCTCTCTGTGCCACAGAAGGGTGTTTGGGAGAGAATATAGATTCACAGATTTTAAGCCCAGAGGGAACCATTATGATCATCTAGTTGGACCTCTCGCTTAACACATAGAAGCCATAGAATTTCACCTATCACCATTCGTTCCAAAACTGTATCAGTGTAAAGTAAGTGCAGCATCTCGCCCTGTCTCTGTTTCCTGAAAATGGATGCCATCATGCTAATTGAACAACAGACACATTGAAAAGCAGCAAGAGGAGACACCGATGTAGCAATTTTCTTGTCAAATGCCATTTCATTTCTCTCCTGAGAGTGTACGAGAATTAGCCAAGCTGTACTCTAAGGACCAGATCCTCAGCTGGTGAAAATCAGCATAGCTGCTCTGCTGATTCACACCAGCTGAGGAGCTGTATTCTAAATACTTGTGTTTAGAACTCTGCATAAGTGTATGCACAGAAAATAACAGCCAAGGTTAAAGAGATATTGGGCCTGATTCTCCTCTCACACCCAGTTAAATCAGGAGTAATTTCATTTAAATCAGTGGGATTACACCTGTACAAAATTGGGGTGAGATCAGAATCTTGAAATGCATGTGGGTCGTAATAATAATTAGTGTTTTGTGTGTCTCCGGTACTTTTTAGCTGACTGTCTTCACACAGGACTTATGCCCATTTAACAGATGAGGAAACAGGAGAAAACTGGTGAAGTGACTTGCTCAAAGCCATGCTACACTTCAGTGGCAGTTGGGGCTAGAACAGAGATCTCCCCTCCCCCTCAGTCCTGTTTTCTAACCACATTGCCTCTGTCTGCTTAAGTAAGCTAAGTTGCTCATGGAAACATGTGTGCCCAAATCTCTCCTCAAAAATCACCACAAAAAAAGGCTAAATCTATTCCTTCTCCTTCTGTTATGCAGACTAGGGAACATGTGGACATTCCCTTTAACCTACAGGAACCATCAAAATGCTAGTGTCGTAGCAATTCTAAACTCATAGTTAACATGCTGCTTATTTGTTCACAAAATCATAAAAAAAAAAAAAGAAAAAAAGGACTGACCTAAAACATCCAGGCCCTTCTGCCCACCTAACAAACCCCAGTGTGGCCTCTGCAGGGCCGGCACAACCCATTAGGCGACCTAGGTGGTCGCCAAGGGCGCTACAATTTGGGAGGCGGCGACCGTGGCGGTATTTCGGCAGCGGGACCTTCTGCCACCTCTGGGGGGGGGCGGCATTTCGGGGCGGGACCTTCCACCGCCTAGGGCGGCAGAAAAGCTGGCAGCGCTCCTGGGCCTCTGAAACAAACAAGCAAAATTCAAAGTACAGCCAAGCCTTACATAACTGTCAAGATGTGTGCCTGGATCACAAAAGCAAGGGCATGACCTTACTGCTGGAGCCATTGTCTACCTTCCCCATGTTTGTGCCTAATCCTTCACAGGGCTGAGCTCCTCCTGGAAATGGCTTCATCTCCCATTGACTTTGGTGGTAGATGAGGGTACTCAGCACCCTCTGGGAGGTGTTCATTATGTCACAGGATCAGGACCTTAAGCCATGATCCTGCGAACACCTGCTTCCATGCTTAACTTTGACTTCCAGGGTATTTCTCACATGTGGAAAGTCAAACACATACATACGTGTTTCCTAGATACAGACCTTAGACTGTAAACTCTTAGGAGAAAGGACACTGAGATCAGAATCTGATCGGAGTTACAGCAGTGTAAACAGAGTTTCTCTGGATTTATACTGATGTAACTGAGATCAGAAGCTGTTCCAGTCTTTAACTTAGCTGTAAACTGTCAGGCACATTTCTGGCATTGTATAAATAATTCTGTTCTTATTCATGCCAGTTTAAATCTGGGGAGATTCCACTGAAATCAATGGAATTGCTTCAGATTTACATAAATGTAACTGAGAAGAGAGCCTGTGGGAAACCTGTGGCTGACACCTGTTGCGAACCACAGATTATTTCCCTGATGTAAACAGAGCATCTATATTATAGGTTTGGGGTAGGGGGAACCCTACATTTTAACAAAGAATTTTTTTTTCCCTTGATTAAAAAGATAGGAACAGATTCAGGTGCAAATCAGTGTAGCTGCGCTGAAGTTAATAGAGTTATGACAATTTACACCAGCTGAGGATCTGCCCCATAATTTATTTTTGTAATCTGTAATCTTTCTCTCTCTCTTCACCTAGGATAAGATTCTCCCAGCAGGCTTCAAATCTTAATTGGAAGTTCCTTCTCTTTAACTGGAAAGAAATCAGGGTTAATTTCATAGATGGAAAGGGGAAAATCTTACCTAGTTCTTCTGCAACAGCAGGTGAGGTAGCTGTCTGCACCTTTCCTTTTGGGGAGGACTCTGTGTTCTCTCCAGCACACTGGAGAAACACTTTCCCCCCTGCCCTTCTTCTTGCTGCACTGAATTCCCTTTGACTCACTCTTCTTTGTTGCCACAGGAAGCTTTCTACATTAAACTGATGGGCCTGGCAGAAGCTTCCAGTCAATTCACTTTCACCACCACAGCAGTAGCAAGTCTTCTCTCCAGCTGTAGACACTAACACAAAGAGCAGGGCACAGGGGAAAATGCTTGAAAAGCCTGAGTTGTAACACTTTCAATAGGAAAGAAATAAAATTTTCCTCTCGGGGGGGTGTCTGTGCATTAGCTCCCAAGAGTGCAATGTCTTTGGAACATTACAAAACAATTCTTTGTGCATTTCCAAACTGCTGCAGGGCAAAAGGAGGCAAAAAAATAATTGTCATTAGAATTCTTCCGCCCCTCCCCCAGACAACACAAAGGGCTCTGCCCTGGCTTGATTTGTACAAAAATATCCCTTAGGGAAATAGCCAGGGCTACAGTATTCTCTTCGGCAAAAGGGCTTGGAAAGAATCAGTAGTCTCTTCAACAGCAAGATTCTTTTTCTGCTGAGATAATTGAAAGATTTGTTACTCTTATTTAATTCATGGCTTTAGATTTCAGGGTTCCTGTCAGGGGGCATCCAATTGATTTCAAATTCACAGGCCTTTTGTCCCTCCAGCCATTTGACTGACAGCCTCAGGATGCCCTTCCCATGGCTACTGACCTCTCTGTTTGCAAAGATTTACAGATGGAGTGTCTTCCCATTTCCTGTATTGTCTGCTTCCAAATGTTGCCTTCAAATATTTGTAACACGCATCAGTCTTGAGCTTGATGTATTTGGGTGGGTAGCAGACTTCTTTGGTAAGCACAGGGACTCCCCCACACCCATCACCCCCACCACCCCCCCACACTATAGCCTTTTCCAGACAGCTGTAATAGTGGGATGTTTGTGTCTGGGAACTTGGAATATTTAGCCAGTGTTTCTGCTTGTAGCCAAAGTCACAAGGTACAGAGAAACAGTCTGGGAGGTTGTTATGGAAACAAGTCCCTGGAGATTCCTACTTTCCACAAATGCTTCACAAAGATGTGCTCTGACTTCAGAAGGAAAATAGCTAGATAGACAGAACAACAGCCTCTTACATCCCAAATGAATGCCTAAAGTCAGGAACTTGGGTGTTTTCAAAAATCCCACTCTAAGTGATGTGAGAGCACAAGTCCTATTGAAAGCCAATGGGGTGTGTGCACCTAAATCACTCAGGCATTTTCTTAACTCCCACCCATAATTCCTAAATAAAAGTGGCCCTCTGCTGAGAAGTGCCGAGCACCCATAATAATTGCAAATGCTCAACAACCCTGAAAAATCAGCCCATGTTCATTAAGGTGCTTAAAATACTGATTTTGGATGCCTAACTTTAGGCACGCAAGTTTGCATATTTGGACCTTTGTGTCCTTTTTGCCCTTCTCTCAGTTATGGCAAAGGAAATCCATAAAGTCAGTTTCACTCTTTTTTCATAGACAGTTTCATCTGCAGGTTCTTCTCAGTGTTGAAAAGTTTGGGAGGCAAACACTGCAGGGAGTTGTTTGTTTGCAGCAGACTGCTTTCACTAGCATGCTTCTTTGTTTTGTAGAGGTATTTCTATTGACCACCAAACCTACACACGCCACAAAACCCCCACATTTAAGTTGAGAGCATCCCTTAAGCAAACACAATTCCAGGACACCTGGACAACACCTTCATGCTGGAGTTAGGTTACTGAGATTGTCCTGACAGCAATTTGGTCTGAATCTAAATGTCTTAGAAAACAAGGGTTTCTGCCAATCAATGATGCCAGTGTCAGTTACCCAGGGAAGAAATGGGCAAAAGAATTTAAGCTTCTGATGCAGATAACAGTATGTCTTGTCTCTCCTCCTCAACTTTTGTTTAAGTTGAGCTTTTTATATCTCAGTTTAGGGAAACTTTTAGCAATTAGTATACACATACATAAAAACAACCCCAAACATAGCATAGGCAGTGCCCTAGATACCTCGAGCGGCGTCTCTCAAAAAGAAGGCCATTCAGCAGAGCTACTGCACACCTGCTGGTACCACAAAGAGTCTGAGCACAAACAGTCTCTGCCATAGAAAAAAAATCATCATAATAATAATTCATTATGTAAAACAGTCTTCCTGAAATATAACCAAACAAAATAGCTTTGTGCTGAACTATCAGCTACCATCAGTTTCAATGGGAGTTGATAGTACACCTCTACCTGGATATAACGCTGTCCTCGGGAGCCAAAAAATCTTACCGTGTTATAGGTGAAACCGCGTTATATTGAACTTGCTTTGATCCACTGGAGTGCGCAGCCCCGCCCCCCCGGAGCACTGCTTTACTGCGTTATATCCAAATTTGTGTTATATCGGGTGGCATTATATCGAGGTAGCAGTGTACTCATCGCATCTCACAATCAGGCCTAAGGACTTGATCTTGCACAATGGAAATCCATGGTAGTTTTGCTACTGACTTCAGTAGGAGAAGGATCAAGGTCTAATGCTTTGATCCTCCACTAAGAACTGTGCAGAGAGATCACTGCACCCAATACAGAGCCCCTTTGAAGTCAGTGGGACTCAGGGTGAGCACAAGTGTTGAGGTTTGCCCACGCAGTTCTCAGTGCAGGATCAGGGCCTAAATGAGGAAAGACCATGATAAAGTCAGTCAAGGCGTAGAACCAAATCTCAGAACAGGAGGGAATTAGTAGGGTCACAAAGGTGCAAATCTGTGCTAATTGCTCCTGTCTCACAATCCTGCCGGTTTTGTCTTAAAACCTGGTGGCGGAGCAACACATTTAAATAAAGGATGCTCCTTTATTTTATCTTTTTTCTTATTCCTTAGGACCCTGCTTTATGGCTTCAGCACATAATACACATAATATGCAGGAAATGTATATACATTATGTACACTGTTCTATGTATTACACATGTTATATGCTATATGTAAAACAGGGAATACATATATAATATAGCACAATGCATTAATGGCTGCCTCTCTCTCACTCTCTAATGCACACACATGCATGCAAAAGATACATTTAATTTTAAAAGACATTTCCTTATCTGTGGATTCTGTAAGCATCAATTTCCCCTTCCTCCCCACTTGCTCTCCAACAAGGAAGGGTGTTGAGCAATTATTTTAAATCAGAAAAAAGGCAGAGTTATTTTAAATAGTGAGATGATCTGGGACACAGTAGATGCACCTTGAGTTGTAAAATGTGCTCACTGATAAGCATAATGCTTCAGACCAGAGTGTGTCTTTTGCACTGCTGACAAATGTTGCTCTCATAAGAACCTGGAGTATATGGACCATCTTGGTGTGCCTTCCATCTAAACTTACATTTTGGGTATTTCTTGTTAAGACAGCAGCATCTTTCCAAGATTAGGCCTTTAGGTCTTTTTCCTCATTCAAAAGATCCCAGTTATGCCTTTAGGGTTTATCTAGATAGATTAGGGAAATTTGCACTGGTGGCAATGCATACCCCTAAATGACACAATTATACTGGTGTGATTGACCCCGGTGGGTTGGCCATACCAATGTAAGCCCCATTTTGCACTGATGCAGTGTGTCTACAGCAGGGGTCTGCAGCAGTGTAAATACACCATTGCAAATTTCCCTAATCTATACAAGCCCTTAAATTCAGAACTGCACACCCCAATGAAGTCCCATGGTTCTAAGTACAGAACTGGATACTTGTAGCATAAAGTACATTTCATTAAAACACTTATGTGGTACATGTCAGAAGACAAAGGAATTAGCCCAAACGTGCCTTGCATAAGAAGACACCTATAGGCACAAAGATGGTGTTGCTATGATAAATGCTAATTAACACTAGGGCACTGATGGAAACAAAGGTGAAATTTGTTCAAACACAAAGAATAAGAAAATAATTACTATAAATTTAAAAAACAACTGTTTCTGCTATGCCACAGATGGCAAATATTGGTCACAACTTCTATCATGGCAACAAGTTAAAAATTAAAGTGCTTTTAGATCTGAAAATCTAATAACAAACAGGCCCTTACATGCACACTGCAGTGCAAACCCAGGGAAAAGTGTCAGAGGAAGGACACTCATTGATTTTCCCTATATCTGCAGAGCACAATGCAACACTGAATCCAACATTTCCATTCTCCCAAGGCAACCGCATGGCAGGCATGACTGATCCCACAACCAAGGTCACTGCACCAGCACAGGAATTCACCAGCACAGCTTGAGACAGATGTTAGTAGCCCATTTGACCTATTCCCTGCCTGATCTTTTAGCAACAAATGTGGCCTGAGCTTTTCTTTTGTCGATGTAGTAGAAAAATTAGTCTTCAAAGTTACAACTGGAATAAAGCTCCGCCCCACGCCAAAAATAAAATGGAAAGGGAAGGGGACAACAAGTGGGCTCCCTTGATCTACAGAGTAAGACAAAGGAATGTCCAATTGCACAAGCTAATGAGACATAGCAACCAAGGACAGGAGTGTCCAGATCACAAGCAATTTGTTTTCAGCATCACAATTCGCAGTCTGGTGTTTTGTCTTGAATGTATGCAGCTGCTCCTGGGAGAGAGAATGTGCAGCAGCTTGTGGCTATACATTTGGGATCCAGGAGAATGGGGCGAAGGTAGTAGAACTGTAAAAGTCCAGTCTTGTTCCACACCCTGTTAGAGAAGCTGATCACACTTCTGTCAGCATTTTCTTCCCTCTGTAGCCCTGATTGCTGGTTGGAATGAAGTTGGGATATTTCATAGATGCTAAATCTTCTGCCTCCAGAAATTCTGATTTACTGAGGGACTGATTACTGCCCCCCTTTTTAGGCTCTGAGAAAGGAGATTGCTGCTCGCCACAGGTGACATGGGTGTACTGGCACTGCTCCTCCTGCTCAGTTTCTCGGTGGTAGAAGTAGTTGAAGTTGGACACGATGACAGGTACAGGCAGGGCTATGGTCAGCACGCCAGCGATAGCACACAAGGAGCCCACGATCTTGCCCCCGATTGTCATAGGGTACATGTCCCCGTAGCCCACAGTGGTCATGGTCACTACTGCCCACCAGAAAGCATCTGGGATACTGGTGAACAAAGATTCTGGGTCATCAGTCTCAGCAAAATACACGGCACTAGAGAAAAGGATCACACCTATGAAAAGGAAAAAGATGAGGAGACCGAGCTCTCTCATGCTGGCCTGGAGGGTTTTCCCCAGGATCTGCAGCCCCTTGGAGTGTCTGGAGAGCTTGAAGATCCTGAAGACCCTGACCAGGCGGATGACCCTGAGGATAGCCAGGGACATGGCTTGCTGCTGGCCCCCGTTGTTGTTAATGGTGGTCCTAGGCTGCTGTTTTTGCTGCTGCTCCTGAGCCAGCTCGGTGCCCAGGGTGATGAAGTAAGGGATGATGGCCACGATGTCTATAATGTTCATGATGTTCCTGGAGAACTCGGGCTTGCTGGGGCAGGCGAAGAAGCGCACCAGCAGCTCGAAGGAGAACCAGATGATGCACAGGGTCTCGATGAGGAAGAAGGGGTCGGTGAAGAAGGGGTTTGCCCTGGGAGAGGGGTGCATCGGAGACGGGGTGCCATTTGGCTGCTCGGCGAGCAAGAACATCTGGTCCTCCCGGTGCGCGCCCTCCGCAAAGCCCGGCGGTGCGCCCTTGCTCTCCTGGCGGAACTCGGGCAGGGTCTCCAGGCAGAAGATGACTATGGAGATGAGGATCACCAGCACCGAGACGATGGCGATGCCCCGGGCCGGCCCAGAGCTCTCCGGGTACTCGAAAAGGAGCCACACCTGGCGCTGGAAGTGCTGTTGAGGCAGGGGCTTCTCCTCCTCTTGGATGAATCCCTCGTCCTCCCGGAAGGTCTCGATGGCCTCCTCGCCCAGCTGGTAGAAGCGGATCTCCTCCATGAAGATGTCCAGGGGCACATGGACCGGCCTGCGCAGCCGGCCCCCGGACTGGTAGTAATAGAGGATGGCGTCGAAGCTGGGCCGGTTCCGATCGAAGAAGTACTCGTTGCGCAGCGGGTCGAAGAAGCGCATCCGGCGGCTCGGGTCCCCCAGCAGCGTGTCCGGGAAGAGCGACAGGGTCCGCAGCTGGGTCTCGAAGCGCAGCCCGGAGATGTTGATCACCAGGCGCTCGCTGCTGCAGCAGCTGCCGCTCCCGCTCCGGTCCTCCCCGGCAACCTCCGCCTCTCCGCAGCCGCCCCCGGCCCCTGCGAGAGACAGGGGCTCCTCCGCCCTCATGCCAGCTGCACCGCCCGGCCAGGGGAGCCAAGCCCGGCGGGGAGGTGGCGGGGCAGCCCTGGGTCTGCTGCTCTGCCCCGCTCAAGGTGCGTTCTCCCTCCCCCCGCTGCTGCTGGGGTCTGGGTCCCTCTGTCCTCCGCTCTCCCGATTGGGATCTGAGTCTGTCTGTCCCTCCTCTCCCCCACCGCTGGGGTCAGGGTCAGTCTGTCCCTCCGCTCCCCCCCCCCCCCCCCCGCTGGGGTCTGTCTGTCCCTCCCCTTGCTGGGGTCTAGTTGGGTTCGTCTGTCCCTCCCCTCCCGCCGCTGGGGTCTGGGGCTGTCTGCCTCTCCCCGCTGGGGGCTGGAGCTAGCGGTCTGTCCGGCTGTCCCTGTTTCACCCCCCGGAGGCTGGCTCGCTGGCTGTCCTTCCCTCTCCTTCAGGAGCCGGGGTGTGTCTGTCGCTCCTGCTTGCCAGTTTCTCTCTTCTCCTGGGTGGGTCTGGGTCTGTCCGTCCCTCGCGCTGCTCCGGGGCTCGGGGCAGCTCAGTCTGTCCTTCCTGCCGAGGTCCGGCTCCCCTCTGCCCTCCGCCCGGCGCTCCGCCTGTTGCTCCTTCTGCGCACCGGCTCAGCCTCTGCCGGTGCCTGGCTCTCGCTCTCCAGCGCGGGCTGCGCCCCGCTCCTCCTCGCCGGGCACCGGCTGGGTGTCTGGGCGCCTGCCCCTGGCCCCGGCCTCTCGCTGCTACCGCAGCTCCTCCAGCTCCGTCCTCTCTCCTTCCTACACACACAGCTAGACGTGGAGCGGAGAGTGGTGCCTGCCTCCGCCTTCCTCCCCATACCCCCGCCCACCTAGCCGGAGGATGCAGCAACAGTAAGCTCGGGGGAGGGGGGCGATCGGTGCCCGCACTGCCCTCCCCATCAGCGGCCCTACAAGCTCCCAGCGGGAAGGTGTAATTCGCTACGGCCCTCCAATCCTAACGGATGGATGCACGACCTTCCCCGGCGCGAACTGCTTTGGAGCCAGATGCTCCAACTCAGGGGCTTGCTCTGGAGGGAGCAGCTCCCCCTACTCGGAATGACACAGTTTTGTTAACCTAAATCCTGGTGAATGATAGAAAACAAGGCAGCATGATCCAGTGTTCAGAGCAGGGAACGTGGCTCCTGGAGACCTGGAGCGTGCTCCCTTCTTTGCCCATGACTATCTGACCTTGAGCAAGTCTCTGGGTGGTTTTAAACAGCCTCCAGAGCCTCACTTTATATGTATGATCTGATCACATATATTAAAAGAACAAAATGTGTTACCCTTAGGAAACTGGCTTTGTGAATGGAAATTACCTGGGTAATCTACGGGGAGGCAGGAGACCTGGGCTCAGGAGGGATAACCGAGTGAAATGTTGCGTCCTGTGTACTACAGGAGATCACACTAGGTGATCTAACACTAACCGTCCCTTCTGGTCCTAACATCTATTACTAGCTCCTTCTATCACTTAATCTCACTGTGTCTCAGTTTCTCCATCTGTAAAAGGGGGCTAATGCGCCTTCCACTCCTTGCAAAGAACCATCAGATCATTTGATGAAGAGTACTTTACCAGTGCTAAGTATTATTATCTAGGCTTTTATCGTTGTAGCATCTGATGACTTTGTTGGCTTCCAGCCATGTTCTCAGTCCACACCATCCCTAAACAGCATACAGTGTAGAAGCAAAGCATTCCCTGAACTCTCTCCCTTTCCAGTCTAGTTATCTGGCAAGATTCTTGGTTGTTAAGGCCTGGAATGCTTTGGACCAGTTGGTTGCTGCTCTTCTTGGTTCTGTTTTCAGAAAGGAGGTGAGAATCAGCTATTACATTATTTTAACATTGCCTAGTTCTTTTTCCCTCCTCTTGTTTTCTGTGCTAAATCAGCAAGTCTGCTGCACTAGGAGGTGTGGTTCCTGTTTACATCATGCATAATTAGGCAATTTATGCATCACATGACAAAGTTTACCAAAGAATAGATCCTTTTAAAAAAATCAACATTTATCTTGTGATAGTAAATTGCTTTTTACCATGATTCATTTTTCAAATCTTATGATGAATTATTCATTCATATGGTTACTTGAATCATCATTATTATGATTTATTCATTCATGTCATTACACATTCAGGATATTTTTTTTAAATTCTTTTGGGAAGGATGGGCAGGCTCCTGCAGTTTGTAACTGGATACACAACCTTTCACCTCTAAGGCTGGTGGACTGAATCGGACCCAGGTCAGTAGGGATCAAAAGTCACTAGTACAGGACAGGAATTCAACAGTCTGTATGGAATCGGCTAATGGAGCTCAGTACAGTTCTAGTGGACAGGTATCTCACTCACCCTTGAGACAATTTGGTAGTCTCAACAGTCCATTCTTATGTTTGACACAAGAATGGTTGGGGAGAGGGAGCAAAACTAGCTTTGAACACCCCATATTTTGAGGCAACTTGGCCCTGACCTCAATTAGAGCAGCATTCAGGTTGTGCTAACTTAAGCTCTACCTTCCCTGGCCCTCTGTGGGCTTGGGCAAAGGGAGAATAGCCAGCATACTGCTCTGGCAATTCTCTCTCCCTCCCAGTTCCAACCCTCAGCTAACACCTGACTGCTCCCCTTCACTGGAGGCTGGAAGCAGGACTCTGTGTCATTGAGGGAGCACTCTTCCATAGGAGTATTTTGAGGAGGCTTCTTCACTATGAGAGTGAAGAAACATAGAGCAACATTAGGTAAAAGGAGAACTGGCCCTAGGCAGCCTAAATAATGAAGGTAGAGACTGAAATATAGTTTCACAACTCCAGTTACTCTAGATCAGAGACATACTGAAGGGAGAAGCACAAAGAAGTTTGAAATCTGTTGCCCTTGCTTCCTGTGGATAAAAAGAGGAGATCAGCCTCCAGGGTTGTGAATGTGGTGGCTTTTGCCAGCACCAAACTCATTTTTAATACTGTTGTTAAAAAGGGGAATAATTAGCTTATACATAATGCAAAGATGAACAACAGCTAGCTGTTGCAAGTGTTTAGCTTAGAGAATTGTTAAAATACTAAGAATTCACACAACTGTTTTGTTCATAAACATATTCTAGGCTGCCAGTTGATTGAAGGGAAAGCTTGAAGAAGGAAAATAAGAGCCGCAAAAGCAATTTGCTTTATATGGCAACATACTCATGTACCAAAATTTCTAATGTGCAAAAACTAAATTGGAAGGTTAGGGGCCTGCCACACAGTTAGATGTGCACTTCTGGTGAATTTTGGGTGATTTTTTCCCCACAGTCTGTCTCAGCTACTTACACGACCCACATTAATGTGGTATCTGAGCAACTCACAAACTTTAACGTATTTATCTGCAAAACACCCCGGTGAAGCAGGACGATGCTATTATTCCCATTTCACAGATAGGGAACTGAGGCAGAGAGACTAACTGACTTGCTCAAGATCACACAGGAAGTCTGTAGTGGAGCAGGGGCTTGAAGCTGGGTCTCTAGCTACGAGAGAACAAATAACTATTTTTTTCCTGAATGTGCATTAAGATTGAAATTTTTGCAGTATGAATGGATTTGGAGACCTGATTCCCATTAATTGTCACAGGAACTGGACATCCAGATCTCTTAGGCAACTTCCAGAATCCCAGTCTAAAACCTTTACATTGCTTATTTAGACCAAACTTCACCAAAGTGGCCTCTGATTCTGGGTGCCTGTTTTTGGGCGCTCAGGTTGAGACACCTCAGACTTGATTATCCGAGGCACTGGGCATCACAGCTCCTGTTGACAGCAGCTGGAGTTGTGGATGCTCAGCACATTCTGAAAAATCTGGCCCATGGTGTTGCAACCTGAGCACCCAAGAACTGGGGTTCCCAAAATCAGAGGCTACTTTGGAAAATTGTGCCCCAAATAAGTTGTCCTTTGAAAGCCTATTACTCCCTTATGGGTTCCTCTTTTCATTCTTTGTCGTCCTATCCCCCTATGGCTTCCGTTTCCCCTGTCTGTAACTTTCCTCTTCTCATCCTTCCTGGGTTGTTTTCTTCCCTCCTGCCTTCCCTTTCTGTCCTAGGACTGGCCTCTGTGCCCATATTAAGGTACTTCTTCCAGCTGCTGAGCAGCCCTCTCCTCTGGCCCCTATTGGCTTCCTCTCTAAACTGCAGATAGCCTTCTCCCAATATAGCAAGCCCCCCACACTCCTGCAACTGCTTCTAGAGCTGGGCTCATCTTAGCAAGGCTGGAAGTGGCAGCTAGCTGCCAAAACTGAGGCTAGGTCTACACTACCCGCCTGAATCGGAGGGTAGAAATCGATCTCTCGGGGATCGAATTATCGCATCTTGTCGGGACGCGACAATCGATCCCCGAATCGACGCTCTTACTCCACCAGCGGAGGTGGGAGTAAGCGCCGTCGACGGGGAGCCGCGGAGGTCGATTTTGCCGCTGTCCTCACAACGGGGTAAGTCGGCTCTGATACGTCGAATTCAGCTAAGCTATTCGCGTAGCTGAATTTGCATATCTTAAATCGACCCCCCCCCTGTAGTGAAGACCTGCCCTGAGAGAAGAAGTTGGCAGGGGACAGAGGAGGGAGCTACTGAGCAGCCAGGAAAACAGCTGTTTAGTTTTTTAAAAGGCTACACACACCCCTAGGCAGGACTACAAGCTCTCAGAAGTGTCCCCGCCAAACCAGGGCAGCTGACAACTATGCATGCACACGTAAGGTGAAATTCACCCCAAGGCAAAGCACCCACAACTAACAGTAGTCACTGAAGTCAGTGTATACAGCTCCTTGCCATATGACCTTTTGTAATCCTGCCCTGCATCAGGTGACTGGAGCCAGATAATGAAAAGAAGAATCTTACCAGCATTCATGTCTACCATACCTTTAATACACTGCACCACCTATAAGCCCTGCTTCAAGTCTTAATGCAGGGGCTTAAGTGCATATAGGCTTTAGCTTTTATTCTGCACTAAGGTGAAAATCACCCACAAGGAGCCAAAATATTTCGAATGTTAAATGAATCCAGATGGCCTAAAAACAGTAATAGCCACCGAAAAGTTTGCTAGCTGGGAAAACGGCCAGAAAAGGGTCAATCACTTCAATTTATACACAGAACTCAGTTACAGCCAACTTGACCCCTCCCCACTTCCTAACAGTCATAAATCCACAGATGGGAGTGCTAAACTGAGACGGGAAGCAAAAATTAGCTCATGCTTTCAGCCGTAACAGCACCTCCAAACACCAGTTCTCCAGTCCCCCCCCACCACCACCACCCCTCAAAACAGCTACATGATCCAGCCCAGCCCACTAGTAAACAGCCTCCAGTCTCCAGAGCACCAGCCTGAAGTGGAACTAAAAACTAGTGGCCAGATTTCCCATTTTCTTTTTACTCCTGGGCAAAGTGTGTGTAATATACAACCATTCTGACCTGCCTTTTCCACACACCTAAATAACCATACATGATGCAGGCAGTGAAGAATTAGCCCTGGGTTCCAATTCTGGTTTTGTCTGGAGCTCTCTCTCCACTGGTATCTGTGTGTGAGTGTGAAAATCACATATCAAATTCTCAGTCAGTGCAGCTCCACCAGTGCTAGAAACTGTGGATGGTGTAAGGTAAAAATATACCATAGGTATTTGATGACCCTCTAAAAAGTTTCTTGCATCTTGTCCACATTACAGCTTCCACCATTGCTAACACTGATGGAGCTGCATCAGAGAAGAATGACAGGTCCAAATTTTCCTAATACAGAAATGCCCTGAGTGGTCACTAAACTGAAAATCTCTGTCCAAATTCCCCTTTGAGCTCATGGCTCCATCTTATCCAAGTTGTCCTCAGAAAATTGTGCAGCTTTCATGTACCAGAGTTTCAACATTGTCATTGTGAACCAAACACTATGGCTCCAGCCCAGTCCCCTACAATGGCCCCCATACACCAAAGCCAAGAGTTTCAAATGTGACTAGTGACTTTGGGTGCCCAACTTGAAACATCCGGTCCAAACCACACAGCTGGTCATACCCTGAACCTTATCTTCTGACTAGTATCAAGACAGAACAATTACAACCGGCCACTGTCTTGGACAGACTATTACCTCATGAAAGCAGTGTAAGACCTCAGGCAACAAGATCAATTATCCTGATTTGACCACGAAGGCTCATTAATAAACTCCAAAGCCTGCTAAAGGACAACAGCACCCCACTCACAGGATAAGGAATTGAGGCCCTACAGTGGCCTGGGCCATTGACATGCTGGCTCCCAGACAGCTCCTTCTTTCCCCTTGCCCACACAGATGTCCTCAGGTTTTTGATGCTGGATGAAGAGAGATGGGGTGGAAATTTGAATAGGGTGACCAAATTTCCCTATGCTGAATATGGGACACCTGGTAAAATTACTCATATTCAAGCAAGTTCAATGGCAATCAAGAAAAACTATGCAGTACAGATGTTCAAATTAACATCGAGTTGACTGAGCCCCTCTCAAAAAGAAATGCTGCATAGTTGGATTCTTTTTATTTACCTTCTTATCTTAAAGGCTTTAGGGTTCACACAGGGAGGGGTGACACACACACACACATCCTATCCCCCCCCCCCACACACACACTCCTCTCTCACACTGGGGGGAGTGGGGGAACTGACCAACTCGACCTGACCTGCCTGGCACTCTCCGCCAAGCATGCCAGGCTGGGCCCCCGGGACAGACCCACCTCTCCTGGTATCTGGCACCGCATCTTCCTGAGGCAGGGCCGGCTCCAGGCACCAGCTTCTCAAGCAGGTGCTTGGGGCGGCCGTTCCGGACAGGGGCGGCAATTCCAGGTATTCGGCGGCAATTCGGCAGACGGTCCCTCACTCCGCCTGGGAGTGAAGGACCTCCCGCCGAATTGCCGCCGCCAGAATGCGATCGCGGCTTTTTTTATTTTTCGCTTTCGGCGCCTGGGGAGGCCAAAACCCTGGAGCCGTCCCTGTCCTGAGGCAACACGTGGGGGGGCACACAGGGTCACATACCCCCCTCCCCAGATTCCAGATTTCTGCCAGAGTTCACATTAGAATGTGGCCAGCAGCAGCCTTTCGGCACTGTGTGGGAGGGAAGGGACGGGAGCTGCTTCCAGCCACTGGGGAGGAGGAGTGGGGGAAGGGAAGACCTGGCCTGTGTCTTTGCAGAGCTCATCTCTTCTCCCCCCTCCCTCTCCTTCCCACCCATGGCTGGAAGCAGCTTGTCTCTTCCTGATTGCACAGTGTTGAAAAGCAGCTAATACCTCCAGGCTGCTGCTGGCCAAGGACATAACCAGCCGCCTCCTGTCCCCTACAGCATGGGCAGGAAGGGATTAAGCCCTAAGGATGCACTGTGCACCAGGGCCCAGGGAATCTGACTCCAGGGGCTTCAGCGACCCAGCCAGAGAAGTGGCTCAGCAGGGGAGTGTGCCTAGGGGACAGAGCAGCCCCAGGCTTCCTAGGGGAAGGATCCAGGATGGGGGGGGACGAGGGACGAGTGACGAGTGAAGAGGGTGTTAAACCCCTGCCCAGGGGACTGCTGTGGAGCCTGCAGGTTTGGGGTGCAAACAGGCTGAAAAATCGCTTCCCTTCCCCCTCCCCCGCCACTCCAGAGCTTAGCTGAGGGGCAGAGTGGCTTCCTCGTCCCAGCACTGTGTGGGGCTTTGGCACACACAGGGCTTGGCTACTCCTGGCCAGGGCCCTGGGCCAGAGGGTCTTGGGCTTTCCCGGGGTGCCAGCCCAGTCAGAGGCAGTTGGGGAAGGAAGGAGCCTGCCAGAGAGCTGTTGGTGAGCTGATCACTCCGACCAGGGGCTGTTCTCTGCACAGCACTGGGAGTGAGATGTGTTTTGCTGGAGGGGATATGGAGGAGCAGTGGGGCTGGGGTGGGGGGTGTGAGATAAGGGGCAAAGCAGGGAGAGAACAGCGAGAGGGGGAGCATGTAAAGGACCGATGGGTGGGCAGCAGAGACGACATGTAACCGGCTGCTGCCTGGTCTCTGCCCATACACACCAGCTTCTGCAGCTCGCAGTGCACAGCCAGTGCTAGCCGGAAACGGGGCAGAGGGCGGGGCCCTGCTGGTCAAGAGCTGGCACACAGTGGGGGCTGTGCTGATGGACCAGCAGAGGGAGAAGCTGGCCCGGGCTCTGCATCTTTGTCCTGCCACCAGCTTTGCACATCCACCCCCATCGTCGGCCACTAGACCCCCCCAATCACTGCTGGTGGGCAGGCAGCTGGCAAGTAGGGATCTGGCCAGCAGCAGGACCCACCATACTGATGGGTGGGGAGCCAGAAAATATGGGACAATTTGCCCATTTTTTGAACATGTCAGGACATCTGCAGGTGGGCTTAAACACAGGACTGTCCCTTTAAAAATGGGACATCTGGTCATCCTAAATTTGAGCACTGATGGCAGAAAACAAAAGGCTGATTCTGACAGGATGAAATATAATGAATTCCTTAAAAACTATTGTAACTCAGACAGACCAGCTCAGTGTGATGCTGACAGACCAGCTCAAATCAAAGACATAGGCCAATTCTCTTGTGTTTGAATGGCAAAGAAATGTTAAGTGGTCCAGTAGGCATAGGCCAATTCACTTGTTAGAAAAGAACAAAGGAGTATGTTATCACATTACATTTACATGGCATATGCCCCAGTAATTCTATAAGAATGAACCCAGGGGTCGATCCTGTCTCACTAAACTATTTTGAATTCTAACAGGGTGGAATACTGAACAAGTGGACAGAGATCCCCAAAATTATTTTGTGTTACCCTGAAAAGACTTATGGAAAACTAGTAGATCACTACACTTCTGCTATCATTTTGGACTTATGATCTTTATCTCACCTGTTAATGTATTTTACCTGCTTTAACCTCTCAATAACTCTCATTTCTTTTCTTAGCTAATAAACCTTTAGGTTAGTTTACTAGAGACATTGGCTGCCAGCATTGTCTTTGGTGTGAGATCGAGAGTATCCATTGACCTGGGGTAAGTGGCTGACCCGCTGGGGTTGAGAGTAACCTAATATAATGTGGTATTTGGCATAAGGGACCACTAACACAAAGTCCAGTTTGTCTGGGTGGCGAGGTAGGCTGGAGAGCCTAAGGGGACTGTCTGTGACTCCATGGTAAGACTAACATAGTGATCCAGGAGTGCACATTTGTTATTGGCTTGGTGAAATCTAATTACAGAATATACCACCAAGTCGGGGTGTCTGCCCTGCTTTCTGATGGTCTAACCTGAAATTAGTACTCACGGTTGTGAGCCACTCTAGACAGCGTGACTACTATACTGGCCAAGAAAACCTTCCTATCAGCCTCCACTGAGGCTGCCAAATCCCACCCGGAGGAACTATCCAGAGTGATAAATAGCTTCATCGATCCTATATGCCTACAACTTGCATCAGAGCTGAGTGCCTACCACTAAGAAGAACTATTATCCTACTTGGCTGAAAAGACCATGCACATTCAGCATGGATCTGTTTCATCTGCACTCACCAACTGACAGCTCACCTACATTCCTCGAGCTGAATGCGTTCACTCATCAAGAAGTTCTGGACACCCTAAAGGAGTCCTGATCCAAGACTTGTGAATCCAACCAATGCCCTTAATGGCTGTGAAAGAGTATGAATAACTGGTGTCACTCCTGACCAAAATAGCCAACACCTTATTCAGAGAAGGAATCTTCCTTCCTCCTCCAAACATGCAATAGTCTGACCTACACTGAAGAAACTCACCCTAGATACTTCAGTCTTAGCCAATGATTGCCCAGTGTCAAACCTGTCATTCCTGAGAAAGCTCATAGAGAAGCTAGCCAAAGGCTGACTACAAGCTCATCTAACTGAAGCAACTGTCCTAGACCCAGAACAATCTGAATTTAGGCTAGGACATGGAACGGTAGCATGTTAGTGGAACTGATGGATGATCATCTTCTGTCAATGGATAGAGGGCAGACATCCATTCTCAGCCTGCAGTATTTTATACTGTTGACCATGAGGTTTTGCTGCCTCACTGGAGAGAGGTGGCAGGAGTCCAGGGTAATGTGCTAAAACTATACATATTGACTGGGTAGTACATATCACCTCAGGACGGGATGCAGAGATAAAATCTCTAGACACTATTAATGGCTGCTTCTTGTACCAGCTAGTCCTGGAACCCACAAGGGGAGAGGCAATCTTTGACTTAGTCCTAAGTGGCGCCAGGGCCGGCTCTGGCTTTTTGGCCGCCCCAAGCAAAAAAAAAAAAAAAAAAAAAGGGGG
>NW_020664463.1:20227498-20253556 GCF_002925995.2 Terrapene triunguis
TGGGGGGGAGAGGGAGAGGGAGCAGGCGGAAGAGAGAGAGAGAAGGGGGCGGCCAGGGCTACAGCAGGGACGCTGCCACACGGCCTCTCCCGCTGCGCCGCCTCCTGCCGCGAGGGCTCCGCTCCGGTCGGTGGGGAGGGAAGGAAGAGGATTGCCCTGCAGGGCGCTCCGGTCCTCCGCGCCGCCGCCGCCCCCTACAGGGCGGCCGGAGCGGAACAAAAAAAAAAAGGGGCCGTGCCGCCCTAGGATTGGGCAGAATGCCGCCTCGAACAATCTGCCGCCCCAAGCACCAGCTTGCTCAGCTGGTGCCTGGAGCCATTCCTGAGTGGCGCACAGGATCTGGTCCAAGAGGTGAATATAGCTCAGGGGCAGGCAAACTTTTTGGCCTGAGGGCTGCATTGGTTTCGTAAATTGTATGGAGGGCCGGTTAGGGGAGGGGGTCGTGGCCCGGCCCCCACCTCCTATCTGCCCCCTCGGGACTCCTGCCCCCCCCCACATCCCCGCTCCCTGTCCCCTGACTGTCCCCGGACCCCCTGCCCCTGACTGCCCCCTGCCACCCCATCCAACCCCCCCTCCTTCCTGACTGCCCCCATTCAACTCCCTGTTCCCCTCCCACCCCCTATCCACACTCCTGCCCCCTGACCACCACCCTGAACTCCCCTGCCCTCTACCCAACTCCTGCTGATCCGTGCCCCTTTACCGCGCTGCCTGGAGCACCGGTGGCAGCAGCGCTACAGCCATGCCACCCGGCTGGAGCCGGACCATGCCGCCGCCACCACGCAGCTCAGAGCACCGGGTCAGGCCAGGCTCTGCAGCTGTGCTGCCCCAGGAGCTCACAGCCCCGCCACCCAGAACATTGTGCCAACGGCAGAGCGAGTTGAGGCTGCGGGTGAGGGGGGGCAGCGGGGGAGGGGCCGGGGGCGAGCCTCCCGGGCCAGGAGCTCGGGGGCCGGGCAGGACGGTCCCGCGGGCTGCCGTAGTTTGCCCACCTCTGATATAGCTGAACCACTCAGTAATAACCACCATAATGCAATTAAATTTAACATTCTTTGAGGAGAGGAATATACCAAAGATGCCCTCAACAGTGGCATTTAATTTCAAAAATGAAAACTACACAAAAATGAGGAAGCTAGTTAAATGGAAATTAAAGGAACAGTCTCAAGAATGAAATGCCTGCAAGCTTCATGAAAAGCTTTTTAAAACCACTGCAACAGAGGCTCAAATACTAAGAGGACCAAAACAATGCCACCATGGCTAAACAGAATAAAAGAGGCAGTTAGAGGTAAAAAGGCATCCTTTAATAAATGGAACTCAAGTCCTACTGAGGAAAATAGAAAGAACTATAAACCCTGGAAAGTCAAGTATAAAAGTATAATTAGGCAGGCCAAAAAAGAATTTGAAGAGCAACTAAAACCCCCCACAAAACCTAACAGCAAACAATTTTTTGAAGTACATCAGAAGTAGGAAGCCTGCCAAACAATCAGCAGGGCCACTGGACAATTGAGGTGTTAAAAGAGCACTTAAGGAAGACAAGACCATTGCAGAGAAGCTAAATGAATTCTTTTAATGAGTCTTCACTGCAGAGGATCAGAGGGAGATTTCCACGCCTGAGTCATTCTTTTAGGTAACAAATCTGAGGAACTGTCCCAAATTGAGGTGTCAATAGATGAGCTTTTGGAACAAAATAATAAATTTAACAGTAATAAGTCACCAGGACCAGATGGTAGTAACCCAAGAGTTCTGAAGGAACTCATGTGAAATTGCAGAACTACTAATTGTGGTATGTAACCTATCACTTAAATAAGCTTCTGTACACCTGATGATTAGAGGATAGCTAATGTGACACCAATTTTTTAAAAAGGTTCCAGAGGCAATCCTGGCAATTACAGGTCAGTTAGCCTAACCTCAGTTCCAGGCAAATTGGTTGAAGCTATAGTAAACAACAGAATTATCAGACACAGAGATGAACACGATTTGTTGGGGGAAGAGTCAACATGGCTTTTATAAAGGGAAATCATGTCTCACCAATCTATTAGAATTCTCTGAGGGGGCCAATAAACATGTGGACAAGGGTGAGCCAGTGAATATAGTGTACTCAGACTTTCAGAAAGCCTTTGACAAGGTCCCTCACCAAAGGCTCTTCAGCAAGCGGTCATGGGATAAAAGAGAAGGTCCTCTCACGGATCAGTACCTATTCATAAGTGATGTGGAAAAAGGTTGTAAACAGTGTGGTGGCAAAATTTTCTAATGGTACTAAATTACTCAGGATAGTTGAGTCCAAAGCTAACTGCAAAGACTTACAAAGGGATCTCAGAAAACTGGGTCACTGGACAAGAAAATGACAGATGAAATTCAGTCTTGATAAATGCAAAGTAATGCACATTGGAAAACAGAATCCCAAATAGACATATAAAATGATGGGGTCTAAATTGGCTACCACCACTCAAGAAAGTTCTTGGAGTCATTGTAGATAGTTTTCTGAAAACATCCACTCAGTCCAAAAGTCTAGCAGAATGTTAGGAATCATTAGGAAAGGGATAGATAAAAATAAATAAATATCATACTGCCATTCTATAAATCCATGATATGCCCACACAATGAATACTGACAATATTTCTGGTCACCCCATTCCAAAAAAGATATATTAGAATCGGAAAAGGTACAAAGAAGGGCAACAAAAATGACTAAGGGTATGGAACAGCTTCCATATAAAGAGAGATTGAGATGACTGGGACTATTCAGCTTAGAAAAGAGATGATGGGGTGGGGGGGTATGATAAAGTCATGAATGGTGAGGAGAAAGTGAATAGGGAAGTATTACTTACTCTTTCACGTAACACAAGAACCAGGGGTCACCCAATGAAATTAATAGGCAGCAGGCTTAAAACAAACAAAAGGAAGTATTTCTTCACACAACGCATTGTCAACCTGTGAACTCATTGCCAGGGGATGTTGTGAAGTCCAAAATTAATACGGGGTTCAAAAAAGCATTACACAAGTTCATGGCATATAGGTCCATCAATGGCTATTTGCTAAGATGATCAGGGATGCAACCCCACACTCTGGGTGTCCCTAAGCCTCTGACTGCCAGAAGCTAGGACTGGATGACAAGGGATGGATCACTTGATAATTGCTCTGTTCTGTTCATTCCCTCTGAAGCATTGGCCATTGTCAGAGGACAGGATACTGGGCTAGATGGAATATTGGTCTGACCCAGTATGGCCATTCTCATGTTTAATGGTTTGAGTCCTTCCTAGACAGATGCACCCAAATAGTAGCAATTGGAAACTGCACCTCCACTGCTCAACCCCTCATTTGTGGGTTTCCATAAGGATCAATTCTCTCTCTGGTCCTTTTCTATATCTACATCAAATCACTAGGTGAACTGGCCAGAAGACATGAACTGAAGTGCCAGCAGTATGTAGATGATACACAACTCTACCTATCTATCACCACATATGACCATGCCACTACGATCAAGATGGCCCAGCGCTGTGATGGGATGAGCTCATGGATGAAAAACAGCTGGCTAAAGCTAAACTTGAGCAAGATAGAGGTGATGCTAGTGGGCAAAGAAAAGTATGTCTGAGGAGTTTGCAGTCACCTTTGATTGAAAGTTCACATCCACAATTGGTTAATTCATTCTGTAGTCTAGGAGTACTCTTGGATTCCTCACCGATGCTGAGCTCTCACATAGCAGCAGCCATGAATAATACTTTCTACCATCTCCAGTTGGTGAGGAAACTCCATCCCATCCTGGCAAACAAAGACCAAGCCTCAGTTATTCATGGCTTCATCGCCTCTCAGCTGGACTACAGCAATGCCATACATCTGAGCATGAAGCCTTCAGCACTTAGGAAATGCCAACCAGTACAAAACATTGAAACATTTCCTCAACAGCACAGGCTACCATGAACACAGCACACCTGTCCTCCACTCTCTAAACTGGCTTCCCGTGGAATTTTGAATTTAGTTCAAGGTGTAGGTCTTTATCTTCAAAGCGCTCCATGACCTGGGCTCAAGATATCTGAAAAATTGCTTAAAGCTCTGCGATAAAGCCCACGGTTGACAGGTGCGCTCCTCTGGCACAATGGAACTCCCAACATTAAGAGCAAAGTTTATCTGCATGGGAGACAGAACTTTCTCCAGGGGTGGTCTCAGACTGTGGAATGAACTCCCCCAGGAACTACAGACCATTATAAATCTCATCACTTTGTGATACAAGTGCAAGGTGCATTTCTTTGATCTTGCCTTCTCTAGTATAAAAACATAGCAACAGGTCTATTTAATAAAAATCCTACCAAAACAAGACACTCCGCATGCTTCTTCCTCAAGAGTGGGAGGTAGCGGGGAAGGATGAGAGAACAAATATGACAGATGTGAAGTCATGCTTAATGCACTACTGGAAGCTGCTCAGATACTATGAGGAGGAGCATGGTATGAGAACCTACCCTGTTTCCCCGAAAATAAGACATCCCCCGAAAATAAGATCTACTTCCAGTTTTGCCTCTCGCTGTAATATAAGACATCCCCCGAAAATAAGACCTCCCCGATAATAAGGCCACCCCGGAATATAAGGCCCCGAAGCTCCAGGAAAAATAAGACCTCCCCTGAAAATAAGACCTAGCGCATCTTTGGGAGCAAAAATTAATATAAGACACTGTCTTATTTTCGGGGAAACACGGTATATAGAATAGAAACACCTTAAAGAGTCCTGATTTTCAGGAATTGCTGCGCCGCCACCTTCTGAAAATTAGGCCCCTTCATAAGGCATACGTCTTTCAGCACCCCTCAATTCTCTGACCATCCCCCAAACATCAGGGTTCAAGCACAGCTATGGGCCCCACAGAGCAAAGAATGTTCATAACACTTAGCCTTATTTCAAGAGAGCGAAATATTGGTTTCTTTCAAGATGTGAATTTGAATGTAGCTTTTTCAACCTTCTGAAATAAAAGAGAAGAGCAACAAGAATGATTAAAGGTCTTGAGAACATGACCTATGAAGGAAGGCTGAAAGAATTGGGTTTGTTTAGTTTGGAAAAGAGAAGACTGAGAGGGGACATGATAGCAGTTTTCAGGTATCTAAAAGGGTGTCATAAGGAGGAGGGAGAAAACTTGTTCACCTTAGCCTCTAAGGATAGAACAAGAAGCAATGGGCTTAAACTGCAGCAAGGGAGGTCTAGGTTGGACATTAGGGAAAAGTTCCTAACTGTCAGGGTGGTTAAACACTGGAATAAATTGCCTAGGGAGGTTGTGGAATCTCCATCTCTGGAGATATTTAAGAGTAGGTTAGTAGGTTAGATAAATGTCTATCAGGGATGGTCTAGACAGTATTTGGTCCTGCCATGCGGGCAGGGGACTGGACTCGATGACCTCTCGAGGTCCCTTCCAGTCCTAGAATCTATGAATCTATATTGTGAGCAGGGCCGCCCAGAGGATTCAGGGGGCCTGGGGCAAAGCAATTTCAGGGGCCCCTTCCATAAAAAAAAGTTGCAATACTATAGAATACTATATTCTCGTGGGGGCCCCTATGGGGCCTGGGGCAAATTGCCCCACTTGCCCCCCCCTCTGGGCGGCCCTGATTGTGAGTAATGGAAGGGAATCATATTGTTCCCTCCATTTGATGAGATATCATAGCTGTTACTACACAGATATTTAATCCTACAGCCTTAAGTTAACAGATCAAAATGCAGTATGGTTTACTAGCAGTATGATATTTCTTTCTTTCCCCCTGAAATGTTACACATTTGTAGACATAATGGAAGCCTGGTCAACCTTGCAAGTTTGCTGGAAATGTTAATTGGTGTGCCACAGCTGTAGCCTTCTGTTCTCTGGTCTGTTGGTATATAACACGATTACTAAAACAAGGGAAAGGGTTTTTTTTGTTTGTTTTTTTAAGCAAAAGATGCATCTATGTGAAAACTATGTCACTGCAACATTAAGGCTCAGATTTTAATTTCAAAATAGTTAGAACATGCAGAGAATAATTTCTCCACAACAACATGCTTTACAATGCAGTCTGTCGTCACATTACACTTTACACAGAAACTCAGAGGCAATGTTAACTATGGAGGGGCTAGTAGCTGCTCCATCATATGTCACAGACAACAGCCTTCTTCATCCCGATACATTCCCAGACCACCATCCATCCTGTGCACTAAATGAAGCAGAGTGTATAGAAAAATAGTATGTGACCATGTACTTAAAGATTGAATTAGAATGTATACATACAAGAGGGTGGGGGAGAGGATGGGAATGAACGTTTGCGAGGACAACCTTAATTCTGGCATTTCCTAACTTCTGTGCCCTTGACTTTGGAATCTTAATGTAGTTTCTTTGTATGTAATTGCCTACATTTTGATAAAACTTAAAAGATGAAAAAAAATGAAAATTTCATCCTGTGGAACCATATCAGCATCACACATGGGTAAGCCCCTTCATTTTCAGTTTAAATGGTTTTTTACTGAAAAATTCCTGGATATTACAAAAAGCATTATTCAGTTTTTTTCTGATTTTCATCCTACTTTTGTATCATTCAAATATATAAAAAATAACTTGTTTTATTAGGAAAATACAATACAATGCATGAGATAGACTAATATAGTATCAGAATACATCTGTGTGTATATGCAAAGCTGTTTGTTGAAATAAGGCTGTGTATTAGTCTAGAAGATACACACAATAAACAAAACAGGCATGCACGCAAGCTCTGTAGTGCATGCGCATCTGAACGTACTGATGAATCTCACACCCACCACGTACATATTTCAAGCTATTATCAGTAAACGGTTTAAAGATTTGACACACTAAAATGGGAAGAAAATGAAAATCTGTATCAGAATACATTTCAGAACACAAGGAAGTATTCAAAAGTTTTACAAAAACAGGAGAAAAGGATAAAGTTGAGTGTATGCGCTGCAAATGGTGTGGCCCAATTATTAAATGTAAATGCTTATAGGCTAATAGTTCTAAGTTTACAACAGTAAACTGTTTATTCAAATGAAAAGTTTATTTGGGGATTAGAGAAATAGAGAATTAAAGAACTTAGAGGTGGCATTGTGTTTTGAGTTCTGTTTTAGTTCTGCAGCAAACCACATTGATGAATGGAATTCAAAGCATTAATCTACAGAATACTCCCCCCCTCGTCTTTCCATCCACCAAAACAAACCTTGCTATTTACCCAGAAAAATTATTAATAGTTTTTGCACTGATTTTCACTTGTTTTTGTTGTTGTGGTAATAAACACTGATAAATTCCCAAGAAAAACTAAATAAAATAAAAACTGAAAACGAAAGGCCGTACACATGGGTCATCAGCCAGGTTGGAATCTTTGGCTCCGCTGCACAGTCCCCTAGCACCTGAACAAACAGACAGTCCCCGGTAGCAATAGAAGGGAGTTATCTTTTATGTGCGCCTGCCACTAGAGGATAGAGACACATATTTTGCCAGTAGGCTTCACAGGTATTTGTTAGACAGCAAAGGAATGTTGAGATTCAGGAATAATGGGTTAAATTCCAGGGCCTGTAGAGGAGTGTGCTGAGTGGCTGGGCCTTCTGCCCTGCCCCTGCACCCTCTTCCTGTCCCATTCCGCTCCTATACCCCCTTTCCCAGCTCCTTCCTCTGATCCCTCAACCCAACTGCTGCCTCTGTCGCACCCGCTCATATCCACCCCAACTCCCAAATGCCTACCCTATTCCTCAGTTTCTGCCCATCTTCTAACCCTCAACCAAAGGATCCTACTTTTCCCCCATATCACTCTTCATCTTCCCTCATCCCCAGCTCTTAATTACCCTCCCCCAATCCTGCCAACCTCAAAGGTTCAAAAAGGCCCCCAAATCATGAGGCTTTTATAAAAAGATTCTCTCTTATGTTTTGGTCTGTATTCTCTCCTTGCAGTGCATGTGTGACAGTTACAGTGCTGTCAGTTCTCACAGACCTACAGTGAGGAATGCAATGTCAGCCCTCACTACAGGTGCTCTTGCTAGAAGTGCCAGCTAAAATCAGATTGCACAAGTTTTTATCACGTAGTGCCTGATGCTGCGGAGAGCTTACAGCTTCTCCCCAGACACCAAAATTCCAATTAATGTTGATGGGCTCATCAATTCATTTTGCACTCCCCAGCCCCACATCAAGTCTGCCTCCTGCCTCCTCTCCCCCCACATCTGCCTGTTAAATGAAAGTGTTTCATGCTGTGTTTATATAATATAAAGAAAATCTAGGGCACCACTTCAGCAGGTCCCCTGTAAGGGAACAGTAGCATTACAGAGTAGGGATTCCTCATGCAGACTGTAATACATTGGTATGTCCCTCCTGACACGGCTACCCTATAAAGACTTGCAACGTGGGAATCTCTTTTCTCGTCTCTGTCTCCACCAAATTATTTGACTCACTCTGCTCATCATTGGAACACTAAGACAGCTTTTGAATTTGAAGTCATCCGAACCAAATTAAAGTGCTGAACCTGCAAAATGGCCTGTGTGGGCAGGTCCCTTCTCCCCCCGATTGAACCTGACCAAAATGCATTGGGGCAAGGGTTAAATGTGTAAGGATCATTTTGCAGGACCAGGGTGAACCATCTGCCAGGAACAGGCACCCAAAAGAAACACCTCCTCTACAGCTGTTATGGTTTTTCATACCCTAAACGCAACCATATGCTTTCAATCTAGTTTAGATTAAAGGGGAAGGATGGGGAGCAAGAGAAAGCAAAATCAAAGTCTTCATGGAGGGAGAACAGCGTATTTATCTCCACAATAATCAGTTACAGCCACCCTGACAGCTAACATGGCTGCCTGACACTGCTCACATTTAAAGGGGCAGTACATAGAAAACAAAAGCATCACCATTTCATTGCCACATACGCCACAACTGCCCTCCAGATTCAGAATGCTGAAAGAATAAAATTAAGCAGAGAGATTAATACAGGGCTGAATACTATATCTATCCCGTGCCTACATTGCAATCCTATTGTTTTTCTCTGAAAGGTTTCTGGGGGGAGGGAAGAAAATCAGAGTTTTAAGGCACGGCCCAAAGGCTCTGAATCTTTGTTAGCTTAAAGTGGGACTATTGCCAGCTTAATTTGAAAGAGTAGATCGAGTATAATCTTTTGATAAAGTTTCCCAAGATCAGAGGATACTTTACTAGCCAAAGCCCCTCTTACAGAGAGTGTGCTGCCAACACAGGTATACAAATAACCATCTGAGACACAAGCCACCTGACGCAATGAACAAAGCTCGCTAGTTGCTGCTGGGAGAGGGAGTTTCATTAGTGGCAAAAGCAAGAAAAGCTCACTCTCATCTCATTCTGCTGCAAGTATCAAACCATAGAGATATGGTTTGGCATAATGCTGGATAAAACCAAGTGCTGATCTGTTTGTGCAACTCTCGGTAGTGAATTCCACTCCATCCAGAACATACCTCCTATTAGAGATGTTTACTCCATTTACATCCAATGATCTCTTACTGAATGCCAAACAAAGCATTAGTTGCACAGATGGGTCCTTAAGTAAAAAGGAACAAAGCAAAAAAGGGCATGAGCCCAATTTTTAAAAACTCCTTAAAAGACTCTTAAAGAAACCAGAGATAGCCCAGCTGTAATGTTCCTTAAAGGGAGTACAATAAGTCAGTCAGTTCAAATGAGATCGAACTTCCTCCCTTATAGTGGTTTGCAAGAATCATGTAATTTGTGTTTTCTTTGTAAAATAAGTGCTTCCCTGCCTTCCCCCCCCGTGAAAACACTAAAAACCCCCCCCCCCCCCCCCGTGAAAACACTAAAAAACCCCAATGGAAAATATCAATTCCAATAGATGACAAACAAGGGCCTGATCCTGCAAAGACTTAAACACATGTATGGTTGCAGGATCAGTGCTTAAGGCCCCAATTCTCTGCAAAGACTTACACCCATGCTTAACTCTAGGGACATGAGTTGCCCCACTGAGCACAAGGGGAATACACATTGTGATGTTGCACTCCATATGCTTTATGAAAATATGCTTATGAATGTGAATATGATGTAACTGGAATATGCTTTAGGCAAAAGGTCTCTTGTAAGGTATCATTACAAAGCTTATAATCTACTGAGTGTGTTTATCCTATTTGTTTGCATGTATTATTTCTATGTCTGGAGTTAGGAGAATAAGATATAAACTTGTATTACTGATGTAAACATATTAAGTGGAAGCCATTAAGGGTGCTTCGGAATCAATTAACTGTAAATGGCTCTGTTTACTTGCAAACCTTCCTGTGTACGTGTGGGCCAGCCCAGGAAGAATGGAGGCTGGGGTCTCACAGGACATGTGATCATGTCACCGGATACTGGAATCCATCTTAAATCTGGTATTTTTCCATTTAGAAGGAGGGGTGGGGACCCAGAGAGACAAAAGATTCCCACCTTGTGCCAAAGCTATAAAAGGGGGTGGAGCAGGAGAAAGGAGGCTAGCCATGAGAAAGCCCCCACTTACCACCTAAGATGTCTGCTGGAACTAACAAGTACTGTACCAGGGGAAAGGATTGGGCCCCGACTAGGAAGGAGTCTAGTCTGTGAAAGAAGCTTATTGAAACATCCCTAAGGGTAAGATATTACCTGTAATCAGTTTCTTAATGTATTAGACTTTGACTTGCATGTTTTGTTTTATTTTGCTTGGTGACTTACTTTGTTCTGTCTGTTATTATTGAAACCACTTACATCCTACTTTTTATACTTAATAAAATCATTTTGTTTATTAAACCCAGAGTAAGTGATTAATACCCAGGGGAGCAAAAAGCTGTGCATATTTCTCTATCAGTGTTATAGAGGGCGGACAATTTATGAATTTACCCTGTATACGTTTTATACAGAGTAAAATGGATTTAGTTGGGGTTTGGATCCCATTAGGAGCTGGGTGTCTGGGTGCTGGAGATAGGTAACCTGCAGCTTTGAGGGCATGGTCCAGACCCTGGGTCTGTGTTGCAGCAGGCTATCGTGTCTGGCTCAACAAGACAGGGTTCTGGAAGTCAAAAGCTGGCAGGGGAAAATGGGTTCAGAGGTAATTTCAGCACATCAGGTGACAGTCCCAAGGGGATCTCTGTGACCGAACCCATCACACACGTACAAAAAATTAAGCATATGTGTTAGTCTTTGCAGGACTGGGGCTTTAGGGCTAAAGCCTCAATCCTGCAATCACACATGATTAACTTCATTATGGAGTCCCACTGAGCTCAGTGAGTCATGTATAAAGTTAAACTCATATGTAAGCATTTTTCAGAGCTCAGCACCGATGAACAGCCCTACAAACAGGTGTACACAATCCTGCATTCATGAAAAACCTTATTGTAATAACGAAGATCCTGCAAACAGGTAGAGGGTGACTTTACTCATTTTGAGTATTCCCTCTGAAGTCAATGCAACTACACAAGAGAAGTAAAGTTATTCATGTGCATAAATGTTTGCAGAATTGGGCCCAGATTTTTGTGTAGCCATTCATTCTGAGCAACCCTGCAAACTCCTGTTTCTTACAACAGAGGTTTCATAAAAGGTTTTGAGAGAGAACCTGAGTTAACATGATTATTTTTAATGTCCATTTAATTAAAATGATGGATTGTATTTTTTTATTTGCTTTCTCAAGGCAGAATTTTTGCTGTGACATAACATTGCAATAAACATTAAAACTATAAAATATCTGTCCTCTTAAAAAAATGAAAAAGTAAGATTTTCATATTTTTAATAATGTGTAATAAAATGGCTGTGCAGTTAAATAATGCAGCTCTGCTGCCCCAGTTTTGACAAACATTTTTTACAGTACTCTAAGGCACTAAAAGGAATACATATTTTATTGCTTTTTATGAAAAATGCATATCACCTCTCCCATAGCAAAGCTCTTTAGCGGTACTTAAAACTGCTGCTACAAAGCAAATGAAGTTTTGCCATTGACTTCAATGGGAGCAGGATTAAGCGTTAGATTATTTTTGCAAAATGTAAAAGGGGATTTTAACGGAAACTATCTTTCAGGCCTAAATATGGGTCCACCACCATGTCTTCATAATAAATAACTGGAAAACGGAACTTCCAACTTTTGTTTGTAGAATACAGTGTATATAAAACTTCAATGAAGCCATGAATTAAAGCACCCCAGATTTTGGGAATGATCTGAACCTTAAAAAATAACAAAACCCACCCTCAAGCTCTCCCGCCGATATAGCGCTGTGCGCACACGAGCTCACGTTATGGCAACATAGACTGTGGTGTAGACATAGCCATAGTCTGACTAGCAAATCTGTGTAACCAAAACCACAGAGGGCAATTTTATGAGACCTGAAAAATAGCAAGCCTACCTGACTGTAATAATATTCAGGCATCTCTGAACTACAAAACCTTTCCACGCTTTTTAAAAGAAACAAAAACTAAAAATGTTTTTAGCAGTTTCACAGGATGAGGATTTCTCCCAAAGAAAATTATTACACTCAATTACAAGTGGGCCCAATCATCCAGATTTTACTCATTTGAGTAGTCCCATTGAAATCATATAAGCATAAATTACACTTAATGGGGACGTACTAAGCCAGTGGTAAAGGGGCTGCGGTTTTCGGGTTAACGTGCAGCACAAACCCAACTAACACCTCCCCCCCGACACACACACATCCAATTCTCTGGGATGATCACTTCACCGCTCCCCCCACCGCGTGCCTAACAGCGGGGATGATTTCTGTTCAGCCACAGGCAAACAGCCCAGCAGGAACAGCCACCTCTGAATGTCCCCTTAATAAAATTCCCCTATTTCAACCAGGTGACCATGAATGATATCACTCTCCTGAGGATAGCACAGAGAGATAAAGAATGGATGTTGCTTGAATGCCAGCAATCACCGGGACCATACGCTGCCATGCTTTGTTATGCAATGATTCCAGACTACGTGCTACTGGCCTGGCGTGGTAATGGAGGACGGAATAAGGCTGCCCTCCCCAGAAACCTTTTGCAAAGGCTTTGGGAGTACATCCAGGAGAGCTTCACTGAGATGTCACTGGAAGAATTCCTTAACCAGGTGATTGATAGATGTGAAATTCTGATCAGTCTTTTAGTACAGAATCTGCTATATAAATATTTAAAGAAGAAGATCCAATAAGGATGAAATGCAGTGAATATCACTTTAAATTCAGTAATGCATTATATTCCACCTTAACAGCCAAATATTGAAAGGGGCCTCAAACAGGCATCCTTTTTGCAGACACAAATTAGCAGATACAATTTTGTGGGCAAAAATTAAGCCATGTGAACATCTAGGATGGGATCCACAAAGGTACTTAAGTACCTAAAGTCCTGTTTTTAGGCACCACTGCAATCCACAAAATTCCCACTTGGCTGCCACCAAACCCTGTAGGCACGTATGTTTTTTCCTGTGGACATGTGCACTGCAGTGTCACACGAGGCCCCTCAGCACCTGAGCATATGCACTACTGCCTCATGATAGGTGTCCAGACACCTAAACCCCATAGCTATACACAAACTGGGAAAGACAGGCATTCAGCTGCCTAAGTCACATGCAGGGGCCCAATCCGGTAACTGACCTCTGAGCATGGCTGCCAGAACAGCCCCTCAGGCAAGATGCTGCAGCAGCTACTTCCACCGTATAACCCTTAACCTAGTGGTTTGGATATTCACCTACTATGTGGGAGAACCCCACTTCAACCCCACCTCTTGATGGGGAGAAGAGATTTGCCACCTCTCAACTAGGCTGTAGAGTCTTTCACTGGCCCAACTTTTAAGTTTTCCTTTGTTTAATTAAAGTGGAACAGCTTCAACAGGAGAGATTGACGGAGCCCCACCACCACCCCTGGCTGTTTTGTTTCAGGTTTGCACACAACATAGGTGGCAACTCATTCATTTTCCCTCAGGTCATGGATCACTAGCAGAGATAGGTGCCTCTGAGTAGCCCAGACTTAGGCGCCTCTCTCTTTGAGGGGGTGAGGCATAGCACACACCACTCTGGACAGTGTCTGCCATTTTCTATCTTAGGTATCTCCCTGCCAAGTGTGCTGGCTTTTGTGGATCGTATTCCTAGGTGACGATCTCTCTCCATTCATTGTATGGAGAGCCTAGGCTCCTAACTTGATTAATAATGAACTAAAGGAGGGTAATGTAATTAATACAAGTCAACATAAGTTTATGGAAAATAGATCCTGTCAAACTAATGTGATAACCAAATGTATTATCTCATCAAAAGAAGACGAGTAGAGATAATAGGGTTGATGTAATACACCTAGACATTTGACTTGGTACCACGTGACATTTTGGATTAAGAAAAACTAGTACAATATAAAATTAACATGGCACACATTAAACGGATTAAAAACTGGCTAACTGATAGGTCTCAAAATGTAACTGTAAACAGGGAATCATCACTGAGTGGGTCTGTTTCCAGTGGTGTCCCATAGAGGTCGGTTCTTCGCCCTATGCTATTTAACAATGACCCAGAATAAAACTCATAATCATCACTGATAAAGTTTGCAGATGACATAAAAACTGGGGGAATGGTAATAATGAAGAGGACAGGTCACTGATTCAGAGTAATCTAGATCACTTGGTAACAGGGCCGGCTCCAGGGTTTTGGCCGCCCCAAGCAGCCAAACAAAAACAAAAAAAACAAAAAAACAAAAAAGCCGCGATCGCGATCTGCGGCGGCAATTCGGTGGGAGGTCCTTCGCTCCGAGCGGGAGTGAAGGACCGTCCGCCGAATTGCCGCCGAACAGCTGAACGTGCCGCCCCTCTCCGAAGTGGCCGCCCAAGCACCTGCTTGGTAAGCTGGTGCCTGGAGCCGGCCCTGCTTGGTAAACTGGGCACAAGCAAACAATGTGTGTTTTAATACGGCTAAAAGTAAACGTGTACATCTAGGAACAAAGAATGTAGGCCATAGTTACAGGATGAGGGGATCTATCCTGGGAAGCAGTGACTCTCAAAAAGATTTGGGGGCCATGGTGGATTACCAGCTGAACATGAGCTCCAAGTGGCCCAAAAGAGCTAATGTGATCCTTGGATGCATACACAGGGGAATCTCAAATAGGAGTAGAGAGGTTATTTTACCTCTGTATTTGGCACTTGTGTGACCACTACTGGAACACTGCATCCAGTTCTGGTGCCCACAATTCAAGAATGGTGTTGATAAATTGGAGAGAGTTCAGAGAAGAGCCACACAAATTATTAAAGGATTAGATAAACTAAATAGACTAAGCTCCTTGAGTCTAACAAAGAGAAGGTTAAGGAGTGACTTGATTACAGTCTATAAGTACTACATGGGGAACAATTATTTAATAATAGGCTCTTCAATCTAGCAGTGAAAAGTACAACGCGATCCAATGTGTAGAAGTTGAAGTTAGAAAAATTCAGACTGGAATAAGGTGTAGATTTTTAACAGCGAGAGTGATTAACCATAGCAACAGTTGGCCAAGGGTCATGGCAGAGTCTCCATCACTGACAATTTTTAAATCAAGACTGAATGTTTTTCTAAAAGATATATGTTCTAGGAATTATTGTGGGAAAGTGAGCTACTGTGTAGCACAGGCCGTAGAAGATTAGATGAGCACAATGGTCCCTTTTGGGCTTAGAATCTATTAAACATGACCATTGTGGACCAAAGTGTTGTTCCTGTGAGGCTGAGCTTCATGGTGCCTAAGTCCCTTTGTGGATCCCACCCCATCTACCTGATCTGTTGGTAAAATCAGGTAATTAGATACCTGAGGTGGTATCTGCAGAAGCATTCAGTGTTGGTCTAGCTGCTCCTAGTTAAGACTTCTCCCACTGGTTCCAATGGGATCAGAGGTAGCTAGTGTTGAGTGTTTTTGAAAAATCTCACCCTTACATGTCATAATTTTCTCTCAAGTTTATTTGAAGGCACAATATTGTGGGCATAAAAAGAGATTTTGCAAAAACTGTCCCTAAATCTTTTTTTAAAAATGGCATCTTCTCTGAATTGATACTATGTAGGCATTCAATAGGTTTGTACCAAATACAGAGAGAGAGAGAGAGCAGAATCGTTGCTTTATCCAAAAATTTAAAATGCTAACATGAACAAAGGCTGACATTAATTTATCACCCTTCTTAGAAACTTTTAAAGATATGAAACTTTCCTATTAACAACTCTGACATTCTATATCATCCACAATACATGCTTAATTGTCCATCAATGAAAGAGAATGGAAGCCAGCCTTCTTCCAGAAAAGCAATCACATCTTATAGCCCTCTTGATATGTGCTTCTGGCAGGTTTCCATCTTCTGAAACTGGACTGTTCTCTTTCTAATCTTCTTCACATGCTCATGACAAGTCATTCATTTACCTTCGGATGGTCTCATTGGTTCCCCTCATTTATTAAAAGAGCATCACTACCACTCAAATAGCATTAAGTTGTTTTGCTACTGATGTTTCTCCGATGTTATCTGTAAGTCTATCTGGCACTTACTGATTGCTTTAGAGATAGCAGCTGCCATTTACTTGTGTAAGGGAAGGCCCATCTGCAGTTTATTCCTAAATTATACAGAAGATCATGGGTGGAGCCAGTTGACAGTGACCAGCCTTATTGGTGAGACTTTGCTGTATCACTCTACATGGACCGCTCCCTGTTGGTGAAATCATCTGGCCTTATAGACCTGACCAAATCATATCCCTGAGAAATGCCAGTCCCAGATTCATCACCCCAGGGTTTTCTGTGTGCTCTGCTTCATAATGGTCAGGACCGGCTCTAAGTTTTTTGCCGCTCCAAGCAAAAAAATTTTTGGCTGCCCCCCACCCCAGCCCTGGGATCCCCCCGGCACCCTCCTGCCATCGCAGCCCTTGGGCTCTCCCTCCCACTCCACCCACACCCCCTGCCACCCCAGCACTGGGCTCTCCGCCCCACCCCACCCGCACCCCCTGCCGCCCCAACCCTGGGCTCTCTCCCCCCCACACACACACCCTGCTTCCCCAGCGCTGGGCTCTCCCTCACCAGTGCTGACTCCGCCCGCTCCCCCCTCGCCTCCAGACGGTCCGGCGCTGGCAGGGTCGGGGTAAGCAGCAGGGCTCCCGGGCCGCGCCTCAGCCCAGGGTCCCTCCAGCCGGGGCTTCCGCCTCCAGGACCAGCCGGGATCCGGGAGGGCAGAGCTGGGGGACCGCCCAGCAGGGGGCTGAGGAGCTGTGGCAGGGCAGCCCCAGAGGGAGCGGAGCCCCGGAGAGTGGGACGCTCCGCCCTCTATGGCCCCGCTGCTGCTGCTGCTCCTGGCCGCCCTGCCGCTGCTGCTCCTGGCCGCCCTGCCGCAGTCCCTGGGTGGCTCGGGCCGCTTCACCCAGCCCTGGCTGCGGTGCTGGGGGGCAGCTGCCCTGCGGCACCTGCAGGCGGCTCCGTGAGCCTGCGGGGCGGCCCCCAGCCCGAGTGTCCCATGCTCGGAGCCCGCCCGGCCATAAGGTGCGGGCACTGCTCCCCCATGCGGAAAAAAAAAAAAAAAAAAGATGGCCAGAATGGAATGCCGCCTCTGAAAATGTGCCGCCCCAAGGATGTGCTTGGTTTGCTGGTGCCTGGAGCTGGCCCTGATAATGGTACTAAGGTAGTTACTTTGGGGGGGTACCTATCTGGGTGACTCTAGTCTGTGGTGTTCTCTGGAGTCCTCCATGTACCTGCCAAAATCATATCTTGTAAGGTTAACATGAGAGCAGCCTGGAAAATGGAAATCCCTTTCCACAAACAATTTCAAACTTTTAAAACATTTTCCATCCTGAGCACAGTAAGGGGTTTCCAGCAAAATTCAATTTTGGAATAACTGAAATGGAGTTTTTCACTTTGCCAGATACTCACTGGAAGACTCTTGTTAGTTTCACTTCCTGCCTGAAGGGAGAAAGGGAAATTGATAAAAGCCTTCCAGGCAGGCTGCCAGAGGCTGAACTCTTCTCCACATTTCTGCCTCCCTGCCCTACCAGACTGCCTGCCTGTCGGGCTCTTGTCAATTTCGCCTTCTCCAGGCAGGCACAAAGTGAAATAGGCCTTTTCCATAGGAAAATTCAATTTTACCCAAAACATTCACTCTTCCTATCAGGAAACTTGAAATGACTTCTGCCTGCTTGTAAGGCTTTTGTCAATTTTATGAAAAGACCTTTTTCTAATCAGAAAATTATTCCAGTGCAAAATTCCTGACCAGCTTTAGTTAAAATCACGTCAGACCCAAACCCATCATTTTCTTGGTTTATACCATATTTTAAAAGATCTGCAGCAGCTCTGGTCCCCAACTCCTTACATACAGGAATGTAAAGGAATCAAAGCCTCCAGCAAAAAAATATTTGCTTGGTTTTCTTCTAAGATGGTTTTCTGTCTAACTCAGCATCTAGACACTATGTCGATGGATGCATTCAAAATATTTAGGGCCAGACTATACTCTGTTACCCCAGTGTAAATCTGGAAAAACTCCACAGAAGGCAATGGAATTACTCTGGATTAACATTAGGATGACAAATAAAAATCTGCCTAAATTGCACTTCAGCAAACTCCCTTGACATCAATGGCAATACCACTACAGATCTGGGTCTCCCCTCCCCAGGGAACCCCCACCCTCTATCCCCACCTCACCTCACCTCACCTCTGACTATGGCTGCTGCCAGTCATCACCTAGCCCCCATGCCCTGGGGCAGACTGCAGTGTAAGTGCCACTCATCACCGTCAATGGGGGTTTGGACCTACTGCATTTGCTACCCCTCTGTAGCCCTAGTACCTGTTCTTGGTCTTTAACAAGGCCAGCAGTCCGGGGGGGTTCCCGGCCGAAGCTCCCCAGCTCCTCTGGCCTTCCCCCAGCCCTGCTCCAGTCTAGGTACCCTGCTCAGCTCCCAGGCAGCCAGGCCCTTCTCCCTCAAGAGCAAGAGGGAGAGTCCTGCTCTGGTTTCTGGCCCCAGCCCTCTTATAAGGGCCACCTGGGCCCTCATTAAGCCAGCTGCAGCCTGATTAGGGCATGGCCCCCAGCTGCGGCTGCTTCCCCCAATCAGCCCTGCTTTCCCTTCCCTGCCACAGCCCTCTCCCCAGGTTGTTTTCAGCCTTTTAAGGCAAGAGCGGGTGACCACCCCGCTACAGGGATGAATCTTTCAAACTCTGTGTGGAATAAGATGTGCAGTGAGTTTCACAAATAAGGGCTCATTTCCCAACACAGTTCAGGAGGCACAAATAAAGTGAGTGGACTGGAAGTATGATTCCCTGAACATATCCATTTTCTCTCCAATTCCATGTCTCCTTTATGCTCAAGAAGGTTGGATTCAGCATTGCGAGTTTGCTGGGACAGTCTGCAAACATTTTCTGGAAAATGTTCCAGAAATAATATACTACTACTACTTTGCATTTCAATAGCATCTTCTCTCTAAGACTCTGAAAGCACTTTGGAAACACTAATGGATTAATCTTCCAACCATCCCAAAGAATTCGATAAATATTAGAGCTGCTCAAGTCATGCAAAAAGCAATTTGCGAATATCCATCTATGTATGTTTTTATGTGGCCTTCTTCACATAGTAATTATTATTACAGTGACTATTATTCTTGGTCATATTAATTCATTGTTCATAATAATTTGAACTCTGCCTGTTTATTTATCCAAAAATTCATACCAGTGTGTTATTCACTATTCCTCAGTCATTATTACCCTGTTTAAAAAGTTTCAGTCATCCAGTCTGTGAGCAGAAACAGCCCCATGTGACTTAGGTGACCAATCACAAAACATAAATGGTGAAGAGTGGAAGACAGAGTGAATAGTTCATGAACACTCCATGGGATGACACTAGTTCACAAATAATTCAGTGAATAGTTACAAATAATGAATTCATTCAAGAAGTCAGGATCAGTTTGCAAGTGATTCTCAAAACAAAAGGAGCTAAATTCATTAGATAGTTTATCTACAATGAATAATTCAATCAGATGTAGACCAAGGCTTTGAAAGATGACCAGTGAACTTGAGAGGGTAAATGCTCAGCAGTTTCTGAAAATCAGGGCCCTTTAAATTATCTCAAGCTGAGCATTCAAGATCCGAGGTACCCCAAAATCATTAGTAACTGTTTAAATATCATCATCCCCGTTTTATGTATGGAGGGGGGGAAAGGCAGAGTTTTGGTAGCATGTCCAAGAACACTCAGCAAATCAGTGTCAGAGCTAAAAATAGCACTCTGGTCTCCTTCATCCCAGTCCTGTGCTTTAATCTATGGACTGTACTCATGCTCCCTTCACACGCGACAGGCACCATCTTGGCCGACACACTAAGGATTGAACCAGAGACCTCCAGAGCTAAAAGTGTGAGCTGATAGTGCCCTACCTACAGAGCCTCAACTCTTTGGCTCAAACCATAAGAGACTTATATCCTCTGTGCATCAGGTATAGTGGGAGGAGAAGGAAATCTGTAACACACACACTTTCCCATGGGTTACACATGCTCAACTTGGAGATCACCAAGGTACATGTGCCATTTGACCCTGGAGTTTAATTGTACTCTACAATCCTATATATGAATTACAATGCTCTTTTCATCCATTACTAATGGTTGGGGGAACTATAAGTAGACCATGTGGAAGAGAGGTATGCTGCCTTCAGAGAAAGAATAGATCTGAAATGTCTGTTACATCACAGCAATGGACAAACTAGGCCTGATTCGTGCTCTCACTTACGCCTGTGTCAATCAGGAACAGCTCCATTGACTTCAGGAGAGTTACAGCAGCATAGAACTGCAGTGAGAGCAGAATCAGACCCACTCTAAAGAACAAGCAGAAAGAATACTGTGTGACTCCACTCCCATTCCATAACTCACAACAACAGGATAGAAACACAGTGAAGCTACTGAGTCTGCTATGCTGTTCAGAGACATGAGCGAGCGTGTGCCAAGTATAGGTTTGTCATTTAATTTATGTTTATTTTGGTCCAAGGTTGAGGTCAATGAACAAAGAGGAGGTTATCAGATGACTCATATTAGCCTGAGCTCTGTGCTGTGATAAAGTTAGCACTGTGCCTAGTGGGAAGATGATGAGATTGTCAGATGGCCGGGACATATCTTTACATAATTCATTTCTTTTCTGATGTAATTTTCTTAGTCAAGTTTGAGCAGGGAGGAAATATTGTTTCACAGTAGAAAAAAATCTGAGCCTGATACATAATATGCACATCTGAAGTGACAGAGCTGCTCATCTAATTGCATTATTAATATATATATTTTTTCACGGTATAACACTCACCAACATTATCTGAAATAGAGTGATTTTCAGCCAGTGTAGTGCAGCCTGGGAACCCCAATTATAGGTGGGAACAGAGAAAGACCCATCACTTGAATCATTTGCATCAAGGACAGACAAGCCCTAGAAGGTATGCTGTAGGAAACACCCCTGCCTCTGAGGATGGACTAGATGGGACCTAATAGGAATTTTCCATCTACAATTTATATATGAATTAAAGTCCTTGAATGTTAGCCCATTCCTTGATAATGATGAATGGGCCTTCTGTGAGCAGAAACTAGCATGGACAAACAGAAAGAGAGGAGCACTTGTTTCTCCTCATCCTGCAGAAGCTTTTCCACAGAAAAACTTTGGGGCTGGAGTCTTCATATGCATTGGTCTGGGGCAGAAAGGAGTCGAGCCCAGCAACTATCTAGGTCATGGTCCCCTCCATACAGGGCCATCCCTAGCCATTTGGGTGCCCTATGCAGCCCCCCCCCCGGGGGGGGGCTGTGTGGGGTCCCAGTCCCCCCCCAGGTTCTGGGAGGCAGGAGCTGTGGGGGGCCACTTTTGGGGGCCCCACAGGCCCAGAGTGGCCCAGGGGATTAGCAGGGGGCTGGGAGCAGCCCGCACTGCTTCCCTCGCTCCAGCCCCAGACATGTCGCTGGGGGAGGGGCTTGGGGGAAGGGATCCCCCCCAAACACAAACACACACACACCAGCACGTATGGGAAGCGGAGCAGCCCGGGCCCAGTCTTTCCCCAATCTCCCCGCACTCATCGACGGCAGGAAGCGGAGCGCCACAGCTGGGAGCTGGCAGAGTAGAGCAGGCTGGGGCCGGGTTGCTCCGCTTCCCGCCACTGCTGGTGAGTGCGGGGTCACTGCGGGAATGGGGGTGGGCTGGAGGTGGAGCAGGGAGGAAGGGTAAGAGGCAGCGTGGAGGGACTTGTCCGGGGCCCATATTTCATGGTGTCCTACACAACTGCGTATGCCTAAGGATGGCCCTGCCTCCGTACAGCCACTGTGGGAGGCAGATCATGAAGCTGCACTGCGATAGGGGATGGGTGGCACTACAAACTGGCAACGAGTCTCTGTTGGTCCTTATTTTGGATAGTATTTTTTCAGGTAAACTATGCACTGACTGGTCTCATATTTTGCAGTACAAGACTCCTGTTACCATCAAAGAAAGCCTATAATTTGTGGGTGGAGAATCTACAGAACAAAATGGTAAAACATATTTTGGTTTTTAATATGATGGTCTGTAGATACTGCTTCATAAAAAAAAAAAAATCACTGAAGTGATCCAACCACGATAGACGCAGACTGAAATTTTATTAAAAGCTAAGGTACTTGTCCCTTGAGTTATACAAACAAGGATTTAACACACACTGGCTTTTTACTGTTTCTTGGCCCATCTATAAATCAAAAACATCAGAACTAATTTAAGTACAGCGTTGCCAAGGGTCTGTGCATGCCAGGCTCCAGCTTAGTTCAGTTTGAAATGGACAAATTACAAAGCCCAGCAACCAACTTGCAATGGGAATATGACAAAACTCAAGACGACTCTAATCCAAGCTCTGTTGAAATCAATGGCAATACATCCATTGGCTTCTGTGGGAAAAGAATAAGGCCTTTAGGTATCACAAAAATAAAAAAGAGACTCAGATAGGAGGTCAGGGAGGCTTGAAGCAGATGTTGAAGTCATATATTTGTACATGTGCCAATAGAGAATGCAGCCTAAATATTTTAATGAAGAGCAACTGTTCTTCTTAAGAAAACAGAAGAAGCAAATAGCAAGAAAAGCTATTTAAGTGACCTGCAAAAAGACACTAAATTATTGTGCAATAGAGCAATATGTTGTGACCTATACAGCTGACACAATAGTTCATAGCAGGTGACAGTATTACACAGAACACATTTCAGTGAAAGTGCAGTAGGAGAGAACAACAATGTACCTTATCACCAAAGCAATGTGTTTAGTTGTCCTCCTACACAGGTATTTTTCTTGTAAAAACTCCATAAATTGGACTTTTGGTCTTTCAGGTTTCAGTCCCATCATAATTTTGGGAATGATTATCTCATTTGAACATGTGGAGGGGGAGGGAGGGGTTGAGCCAGATGGATCCTCTGTCTTCTGGTTCCCATGGCATCTTAGTAATGCTGCAGGGATTGTTCTACCATTGCTTCCTTGCTGATTGGGTCTCAAATTCCCATCAAGTGAAGCTTCAGTGAATTCTGGGGGAACTTTAGGCTGTTTCCCCATGTCCCCTTCCTCCACCAGCCAGAAGAAAAGAGGTCATACACTTCCCCTCTTTTAACCTGGACCCAACTTCCTCTTCCTTATATATCCCATACAGTCATTTGATAGGCAGGACTCCCTTTAATCCCGTTGCTTTACCTTCTCACAGGAACTTATGCTAGAAATCTGAGGAACTGTCCCAGACTGAGGTGTCAATAGAGGTGGTTTTGGAACAAATTGATAAATTTAACATTAATAGGTCACCAGGAGCAGATGGTATTCACCTAAGATTTCTCACGGAACTCAAATGTGAAATTGTAGAACTATTAAGCATGCTATATAACATACCACTTAAATAAGCTTCTGGACACTTAATGACTGGAGGATAGCTAATGTGATGCCAATTTTTTAAAAAGGCTCCAGAGGCGATCCTCGCAATTACAGGCCAGTAAGCATAACTTCAGTACCAGGCAAATTGGCTGAAACTATAGTAAATAACAGAAGTATCAGAAATGTAGATGAACACCATTTGTTGAAGGAGAGTCAGCACAGCTTTTGTAAAGAGAAATCATGCCTCATCAGTCCCTTAGAATTCTTTGAGGAGGCCAATAAACATGTGGATAAGGGTGATCCAGTGGATATAGCATACCCAGACTTTCAGAAAACCTTTGACAAGGTCCCTCACCAAAGGCTCTTAAGCAAAGTCCTCTCATAGATCAGTAACTGGTTAAAAGACAGGAAAGAAAGGGTAGGAATAAGTGATCAATTTTCAGAATGGAGAGCGCAGGGGTGGCCCTAGACTAGACTAGCTGCCAGCAACTGGCGCCCCAAGGGCAGATCTAGGCTGAGGTTTTTGGTAAACTGGGAAACATTTTGCCCCTTTTTTTCCTTTTAATGTTTTTTAAGCTTTTTTTTTTTTAAACAGAGGCTTAATTATTCGGTTTGTCCATCCATCCATCCGTTCAACCAATGTTTCTGAGATCAGATAAAATAGAGACAAAATTTTCAGAATAGATTTGTACATGACAACTAGATGATATTTCAGTCCGATTTCAAATAAAAATGTATTAAACATGTTAATTATAATTTTTATTACAAATCCAAAATCATCCATTATGCTATCCTACTTTAATTGCCATTACCACCACATCCAATATAGAAAGAAAGAAGAGAACTCTTCAATGAACTTTAACCTGTATTTTACAAAACGCTCCGAATAAAAAAAACACTGTGCTCTTAAAACATGACTTTTCTTGCTTTAAGTTTTGAAAATTCAGTCATTAGTTCTTTTAGATCCAGCTTTCCAGCTATTTCATGTTCTATTGACATTGTGGCAAGTCCAACAAGTCTCTCTTGCACCATTGTTGAACACAGATATGTTTTTATCAATTTTAACTTTGAGAAGCTACATTCCACACTAGCTACGGAAACTGGCAAAGTTAAAAAAATGCGTAAAGCTATAAAAATGTTTGGAAAACTGTCTGAGTTTATTTTCACAAACAAACTTCAGTACTTCTTCAGGAGTAGGATGTTCCTTAAGTGGTCTTGAAAAAGCATGAAGCTCAGTACACAAATCTGTGAATAGCAATCACGTGAATAGCAGTATCAAGGACTGCGAAGTAGAAATTCACTTTGAACATTTTTTGGGTTCTGAATGGGTGTGTCTCATCCTTTATATGAAAACTGCTTTTCTTTTGCCGAATGCGAACTGGCTGTGGTTCAAATTCTGTCGGAAAGTCTATTTCTTCAGCAAGTTCAAGAGAATCTACCAGTGTTCTTTGGAACCCTTCATCACTTCTGAATTCCTCCAGAATATTTTTAGTTTGCTGCAGTTTTTGAATAGCAGAATGTATGTTCAAGTTCTTTTCCCAAAAGTGAGGTTAATCTGGAAAAGGATATTGTACCACAAAATGAGTGAAGTCACAAATTTGAACTTGGAAAGGCCATTTGCAAGAGCTTCTGCATATGAACGTGCCATATTGCCAAATGATCCAGTAAAGGTAGTATCAGAAATTTCAGTTAGGGCATCGTAAATGTTTACAAGTTCATAGCGAAGAGGCTTCAAAGCATCAATGCAACTCTCCCATCTTGTCTAAGTGTTTTCACAGTTAGAGAATTCACATGGTGAGTCAGAATCTCCCAACGACATGTTGAGCTTGAGAAAAAAAACAAACACGTTGCACCAGGTCAATGAAACTGCTTGCTTCCAAACAGCATCTAGCAGCATCATTGACAACCAAATTCAGAGAATGCGCAATGCAAGGAACGAAAAAGGCCCTAGGGTTGATTTCCATCATTCTCCTTTGCACACCATTGTCTTTACCCTTCATATTACTCCCATTATCATAGCCTTGGCCACATAAGTTTTCAACTGATAATGACATTGTTTCAAGCTCTTGTAGAACAGTTTCAGTCATAAAATGTTCCAGTTGTCTCTTTCAATGGTATGAAACCCAAAAAATGTTCCTTTATAAGCACTTCAATACTATCTTCATCTGCAGACTTTTCCATATCCACAAAATGAATGATCGTCATTTGTTCAACATGACTCACATCTGGTGTACAGTCCAGTATTATTGAAAAGTATTTTGCAGAATGGGCAGCTTCTACTGCTACTACCATACTACTGTGGTGATTTCAAGAGGTGGCTTAGCCAAGCCACACTT
>NW_020664463.1:20253566-20290494 GCF_002925995.2 Terrapene triunguis
TTGCAAGGCTCTTTTCAAATGCATCAGTATGGTCTAATAAAAGCAGTAGAAATTTTCTTTTTAATGGCATTTGCTAGGATTTGAATCAGTTCATTATGCATATTTTTTCCTAAGTAATAAACCTGTGTTATTTTACGTAGATGCTCCTTCATGACTGGATCAAACAAAGCTAGGTATTCAACAAATTTTAAAAAAAAGTTTCCATTACCTGGAGTGCATAATTTTTCATTTCTACTGCAGCTGTGGAATGCTAAATTTTACCCACTGAGAACTCACTAAAGCAATCAGATGCTCTAATATTTGTTGCCAATATTCTTCTTTCCTTGATCACACGTAAATTTTCTTCAGATAGTTTCTTTTTTCAATCGTAATTCAAGTGCTTTCCAATTTTGAAAATATTCCAAAATGTTCTGTACTTCTTTCGTGTGAAGAGAGAATTGAAGATATGTTTTTACAGTCTTTCGAACCATTTTCAGTAAGTGATGTATCAATTGCATGATTTCTAAACAACTTGCAGCAAAAGCAAAACACAGAGTCCTTCAACACTGAATATTGTAACAAGTTTCGATGAATTTCTACCCCATTAATGAGTTTCCTCTTGTAATGCTGAGCAGAAAAATTTCTTTTATTTCCATCCTTAGGGAAGGGAAATTCATGAACTTGTTCAGGTCCGTGTTCCATGAATATTTGCCGCACACTGTCATCACATCTGGGCCATGAAGCTGGGTCCCCATACTGTAACTTGTTTGTAATTTCCTCATCCTTTCTTCCTTCTACTTCATTTACTTCAATTTGTGCATGTCTCTCTGAAGGTGAATAAATGTTCTCCACTTCCATATCAGTCTGATGCTGTGAGCTGCCTTCATCTAGAAGTAAGTTTCCATCATCTTGAGTTTCCAAGCTGCTTTTTGTGGATGTGAGCTATCCTCATCTCGAAGTAATATATTTTCATCTTGATGTTCCAAACTGCTTCCATGCGGATGTGAGCTAACCTCCTCTCCAAGTAAAAATCCTTCATCTGGATGCTGTGAACTGCTTCCATCTTTATTTGGATTAAAGTGAAGATATTTCAGGAAGGATTCCTGCTGTTTTGCTTGGTCCTTTTCCTTCTCAACCTTTCATTTACGATACTCAGCTCCTGAGGGTTTTCTTTTTCCTCTTTCTGCCATGGGGCATTTGAATATTGTTATGTACTGTGCTCCCGACTGCAAGCATTATAGCATTAAGGATGACTCACACACCCAACACATGGTTGGTGATTTATACCACATTGCAGCCATCCCAACACATCTTTTCACTGCTTAAAGGTTCAATGATTAGTAACATACACTCACTTACCTATCAAAACAGTAAGTTACCGCGTTTACATGGAAACAAAATGACCTTTTTCGATGTTATGACCCAACATCGGTTGTTTGGAAAGTAAACCCCTTCCTCACGGTTACCTGCTTGGAGTGTGATGTCATCACTTTCATAGTCTATTAAGCATTAACATTGTTACTTTTCTTTTATGGACCTTATTTATCACATGTGAACCAGTTATAACAAAGAAAAGTTCATAATTATACAGCCCGATAACGCTAAGGTTTAATAACGCTTCAAGATATAAATTCAAAATGTAAGTAATTCTGAAAGACGTTATTCTTTATTCATTGGCACCAAGAAACACAATTTTTCACAGTATTCACTCTATTCTTAACCACCTGGGACATGTGTTAAAATGACCATTTGACATGTATCAACTCGTGGTATCTCTGCTCTACATAAATTTCCGGTTACGCGACCTTGATGTATATTCGAGTTAAGTGTCACTAGCATTGCAACTCTTGCCGCTGGCAGATGTGTTTCATTGTGTCTGAGTTATTGCTTATCAAAATTGCAGAGTGGGTCATCTTGACCCTATGTCGCAAATTGAAAAAAAAATTCACTAAAATGTTATTTATTTTTGCAGTAAATAAAAGATTTGACATATTAATAAATTCTCAGAAATGTAGAGAAATGAATTAAAATTTATATTCCCTCTGTATGCTCACGGGAATTGAAATAATGACATCTTCATTATTTTATTTGTATTTTTTTCATCTTTCATTTTATTTTTTTTTTTTTTTAATTTGACTTTTCCTGCAATTTGGCACCCCATTTAACTTGGCACCCTAGGCTACCACCTACTTCACCTATATGGAAGGGCCGCCCTTGGGGGAAGAGGTAAATTGTGGGGTCTCCCAGGGATTTGTAGTGGGATGAGTACTGTTCAACATATTCGTAAATGATCTAGAAAAAGGGTAGACAGTGAGGTGGCAAAATTTGCAAATGATACAAAATTACTCAAGATAGTTAAGTCCAAAACAGATTGTGAATAGTTACAAAAGGATCTCACAAAGCTGGGTGACTGGGCAAGAAAATGACAGATGAAATTCAAGATTGGTAAGTGCAAATAATGCACATTGGAAAACAATCCCAATTATGCACACAAAATGATGGGATCTAAATTAACTGTTATCACTCGAGAGATCTTGAAGTCATGCAGCTAGTTATCTGAAAACATTCACTCAGGGTGCAGCAGCTGTCAAAAAAAGCTAACAATGTTAGGAACCAGTAGGAAAGGGACAGATAGTAAGACAGTAAATATCATAATGCCATTATATAAATCCATGGTATGCTCATACCTTGTATACGGACAGTATTTCTGGTCACCCCATTCCAAAAAAAGATATATTAGAGTTGGAAAATGTACAGAGAAGGGTATGGAACAGCTTCCATATGAGGAGAGATTAAAAAGACTGCAACTGTTCTGCTTGGAAAAAAAGATGACTAAGGGTGGGATATGATGCAGGCCTATAAAATCATGAATGGTGTGGAGAAAGTAAGTGTTAAATAAGTGTTATTTATCCTTTCACATAAAACCACAAACCACTAGGGGTTACCCAATGAAATTAATAGGAAGCATGTTTAAAAACCAGGCAAAAGTACTTCTTCACACAACGCACAGTCAACCTGCAGAACTCATTGCCAGGGGATGTCATGAAGGTCAAAACTATCACTGGGTTCAAGAAAGAATGAGATAAGTTCATGGAGGATAGGTCCATCAATGGCTATTAGCTAAAATGGTCAGGGATGCAACCCCATGCTCTCGGTGTCTCTAGCCTCTGTTTGCCAGAAGCAGGGACTGGACGACAGGGAATGGATCACACAGTAATTTCTCTGTTCTGTTCATTCCCTGTGAAGCACCTGGCACTGGCCACTGTCAGAAGACAGGATACTGGGCTACATGGACCATTAATCTGACGCAATATAGCCAATGTGTTAATCCTTGCAGGAGGAAGACAATGCTGTGAACAGTAGCTGGCTTCTGTAAGACTGGAGAGCATGCCCTGGAGCTGAAATTTCCTACTTCAACCTCATACTGAAATCTGCTAGCTTGGATTTCTTATTTGTACATGCATGTGAATGTACTGATTTAAATAATATGAAAGAAGAAGTGACTTCTAAAAATCTGTGACAGAATATTACCCATTACGAGTATTTATTTGGATTACAGACCTCAACTGATATCAGCATCCCATTGTGCTAAGCACCATACAACACACATAAGATAGTCCTTGCTGTAAAGAGCCTACAAACTAAATAGACAAGAGACAAAGCAATGGCTTCAGTTGCCATGATGCAGAAAGGGCAGTTGCCCCAGCGAGCCCATCCTATCTTGGTTTGAGCCCTCCCCTACAAACTTTTCATAGGTCTACATGCTCCATTAGATCTTCCACTTTTTGCCCCTCTCCACCGCAGACTTTGCAGGCTAATATAATCTAATTTCCCAAGCTATATAATCAATTGTAAAGTTTTCTTCAAACATATAAAAGTACAGTTTCGCAAACGTCATTTTTTTATGATTAACCCTACAGAATACAGTCACTTGCAATGGGATGTAATCACACATGCTCTTCCCCCTTTGTGCCACCCTTGGGCAGTCATTCATCTATTTTTGCCCCCCATCCTCAAATTTTCCTGAAATGGTGCCCTTGAGAAAGAGGGGTAGGGAAAAGGAATTATTAATATCTGCATGTTCCAGATGGGGAACTGGATAACAGAGAGATTATGTGACTTGCCCAAAGCCACACAGAGTGTTTGCGACCAAGCCAGGAATGAACCACTCATATCTCCTGTGTCTTAATCCACTGCCTAAAATACTACCCCAGCCTTCCTACTAGCTCAGGATTACCTGTATTTTAGGTCTTTTCTAAACTAGATTTTCTTTCTTAAAATTCACCACTTTTGCTTCCACCATTGGTGGTAACACTCAGAGGTGACCCGTGCCTGATGATAGCGGTGTGGGAAGAGTGAGGGCAGCTGGCTTCAGCAGTGTTACTGAGCATGCTCAGTCCATGTAAGCCTGCTCAGTACAAGCCAAGCAGCAAAATGGGGTGGGGGGCACATGACCCTGTACACCCTTTGCCCCCACGCGTCACCTCTAGTAACACTGGAATCGCTAGTGGAGACTGGCCTCTGGTATTATGGTTACTCTGCCATCTCAATCTATTCTAAGAGCATGTCTACACTTCAAGCTCAGGGTTTGAATCCCAGCTCAAGGAGACATACCTGCACTAGCTCTGAGTGAGCTTGAACACTAAAAATAGAGCATAGCCATGGTGGTGCAAGTGCCTAGCCGTCCCGCTGATTGTGCGGCTACGCTCTGTTTTCAGGGTGCTAGCTCAGAGCTTGTGTGGGAATGTCTTCTTGAGCAGGGAGTCACACCTTCGGCATGAAGTGCAGGCATACACCAGATAAAGTTAAGCTGCTGGCATTGTACCATATCATCCCAATCTACACTCTCACTCCCACCATTGCTACTGGCAATGAAGCTGCACTGGCAGTAGCAATAGTGGGAAAAAGAGTCTAAGGATATGTCTACATTACAGCAGCACAGCTCTGGGTTTTCCCATTGATGTAGGTAAGCCACCTCTCAGAGAGGTGGTAGCTAGGTAGATGGGGGAAAAAGCCTCCTCCCTGCATCTACAGTGGGGGGTTAGGTCAATCTAACTATGGCACTCAAGGTGGGAAGTTTTTCACAGCCCTGAGGTATGTAGCTAGGTCAACTTAAGTTTTAGGTGTAGACTAGGCCTAAGGTATGTATTATTTATATCACGGTAGAGTCTGGAGTCCCCAGCCAAGGTCAGTATCCATTATACTAGGCATTAAAGTAAACACAGTCTTAGTATTTGTGTTGTTTAGGAATAGGTGTCAGCAGCTTTAACTCCAGGTTAACATTTTTCTGTGAGAAAATGTTATTGTGCTTGGCCCTTTATTGAAGGGTGTTGCTACCCACTCCAACTCTACTGCCACAAAACTAAGGCTGCTGATTTCATTTACCAAACAATAGTCATCCTCCATGTCTCGTGCAATGCTATGGGGCTTTATGTCCTCTGCCAAAATCTGAAGAGTAGTGAAGAACAGTTAATAGGTTCCTGCTTCTGAAGCCTTTTTACATGTTAAAGCTTATAACAAGCAAAGGGAAACCTCATCTGTGTATATCATTATGGACAGCCCATCATTAATGAAAATTCTTGCAGTACAGGTTGGTTAATATGGTGATATTGTTGCAACTGATTACACTTGATACATTTGAACCAAGAAACTCTATTATGCAGACCCGAAGCCCCAGGTTACTCCTAGTGCTGGGGAATGGGCTCACACATTAGTTTTTTGTAAACTTTGACAGATCTGTGGTGGCTTTGAATCCCATAGCCTGCATTCATAGGGTGTGGAGAGGCTTTAATGAAGTAGCAAGCTGTGGAGGCATTCTGCTGGCCTTAAAGTCTGCCCAAAGCCCTTTGAAACCAATGGCTCAGGATCATAGGGCAGATTACCTCTACCTGTGCAGAGGTAGAGCATGCCAGAATGGCCAGTGCTACATCTTTTTGCTGGGTGCAACATGCCTTCTTCTCAGATAACTCACAGTGGCCTTGGTCTGACAGCTGGCATAGCAGGGGAATGGAACCAAAGACCCTTTTGGGAAGTCTGGTGCTATCAGTAGTGCTGTGATATCTACTCTCTCTCCAACAATACAGGTGGCTAGGGATTGGTATTGAGGATACCTCTCCACCCTCTTTACTCCTGTCACCCCCATGCAGTTCCAGGCACAATTTAGCCCTTAAACTTGCAAAAAAAAAAAAAAAGTTGGCGTTGGAACCACATTTGTGGAATCAGTATTTCTATGGGGGAAAATCAAGGGTGAAAAAAATAATCTCCAAACCCCAGAATTGTTCTTGTAAGTGAAATGGTACCGTTTTTAGGTGTACAATTGATTGCTAGCCATTTGATTTTTGTTGACCTCACAAAGGGGCTGACCAGAAGACAACCCTTATAAATATATCTCCCCACATTCCTCTATTTTTATTGCTCTTTTCTTGCTTCCTCCAATTCATCAGTTTATTGGCTAGCCACCTGTCTATCAAGAAGAGTTTAGAGATGATAAAAACTAGTCCTACTATGATGTTGAGAGAGAGAGAGTAAGTAAATAGCCTAGTAAACCTTCTCATCCAACACAAACAAACCTATGAATTACAGTGGGGCTAACTTAAACCCACAACCCTGATCCTGCCTGCACAGAGCCTCTTGTGGTGCCCAAGCGGCTCAGCTCAAATTGCCCTAGTCTCCTCTTAGCTGTTACTCCTTCGCTCTGCCATTCCACATTTAAAATTGTTTGGGAAGAAGGAAAAGTAAAGAGTCTTACCAGGAATGCATGGCGAACATCGAAACTTCCTTCCTGCTGAGAAATTCCTTGGGCAATTTTCTTGACATTCTTCAGATACTGAATATACTTTGCAAGTTTTGTAGTGGAATGAGTCACAGACCAGGAATATAAAAACCACAGAGATGCTGACTCAACTGTCCTTTTCAATAATTGCAAATAACCTACTCTCTGCAGTCCCAGTACAGAATGAATTACTTTGACACACAGACTTTCCAAGCCCTTCACATCCTGAGTGGCAGCAGAGAGGAAGATTCAGTTGTCATTTGTGCTTTACATCAATTTTTATTTGGGTTCCTAACAAAAAAAAAAATTAAATTAGGAGACATTGAATATTCTTTAGTGTGTTTTTCATTGAGTAAAAGAGCAGTTGCACAGCAGAAGGGGGAGAGTGCTGTCTCATTACTAGAAGCTTGGGGGAATTTTGACAAACGAGTACATTGCTCCTGAGTGGAAGGGTGTGTGGAGGGAGGAGGCTCATTGTCACTGAGGAATTTAAAGAAAGATTTTCAGACTGAAAATATTTTGGAAAAAGTACTGCAGATTGGTGCATGTAGAAATAAATCTGGACTCCTAGCAGGTAGGAGACCATCTCAACTTGGAATAGCTCCTGAGAGGACCAGCATCAGGGAGGTAGGTATGGGTTTTCAGAGACACTCAGTAGAAACACCAAAAAGGACTGTATCAGAACTAGACCTGGTTGGAAAGTGGGGGATTACATAGTGGAAAAATTCAGTTTTTGGGAGAAAAATCAAATATTGAAGTATTTCAGGAAAACAAAACACAAAAAAAATCCACTCATGGGAATTTTAATTCAGCTGCCTCATATCCCCATTCTACTCTGTGACCAGACTACATCTCCCAGGATGCACGAAAACTTTCCTCTTGGAGAGGGGAGGCATTGCATGGTTGGAGGCCCTGGCCACAGTACTTTGTGGGAGATATAGTCTGGTCTATAGAAGAGAACGGGAACACGAAGCAACTATACTACAACTTACATGAGGCATTGTGGCAACATATCCAAATCAGAATATTTACAGTTTTGGCCAAAATATTTAAGTTTTGAAATGTTTGGATTTTCAGAAAAGAAAAATAAAACTTCAGTGGAAACTGTTTTTTCTCAACTGCCTTACTCCTTCAATTTGTTTTGTTGGAGTGTGTTGGCTTCAGTTGGAGATCTGGTACCCCAAGGAACCAGTACATCAGACCTTTTCATCTTTTCCAGAAAGAGGTGGGGAAGAGGAGGGGCAGCAGTGGAGCAGGGGTGGGAAGAGATGCGGCAGGGGTGGGGCCTGGGCTGAGCGGATGGCTTGGGGGTCCGTGAAAATTTTTAAATAAAATGTGGGTCCTCAGGTTGCTAAAGTTTGAGAACCGCTGATTTAATGAATAATTAAGACCAAGGCCCTGTACGCAAAGTGACACATTCTGCAGCTAGGCCCTCTGATTTATGTGGTAAGGGAATTGTGGCAACTCTAGGAGTTATGTAGCAATGTTAAACTTATTATAAATTCATCTGCTAAATTGATGTTACTGAGATCATTCTAACACACCTCAAAAAGGAAGATGGATATCTATCTTTGAAAGTGAAATAAGTTACTTGTTTAACACATTTACACCAATGCAGCATGTATAAATTGAAGTTTTGCATTATATTACAGTAGTGCCTAGGAACCCTTGGGAGAGGGGTGTGGTTTACAATGGGTAGAGATAGGATGAACCAAATGGGGCTAGTCACTCTGAAAGGCAATGGGGTGCAGTGGATAGCATTGGGTTTGTCCTTTTAGAAACCCAGGTTTTGTGCCTGCAGTGATGTCATGAAAGTTCTTCAATTTTCTGTTTATTTATGTATTTTAAAAATTTGAGTGTGGGGGAGGAGACGAGGGGAGGGTTCAACAGCTCTTCTCCACCTGCCTTCTAGATTGGGGTGGATTACCTTAGTCAGTTGCATGGGAATCTAAACATCTATCAAGAGGTGAGATTTGAACTAATCATCTCTTTCACAGCTTCAGAAACTTTCCCCTAAGCTTCCAGGGCATTTTAACAAGTGTTTGCTACAGGAGTTAATGTGAGTGAAATCAGAGTGGTAGCAGTGTTCGTCTGTATCGGCAAAAACAACGAGGAGTCCTTGTGGCATCTTTTGTAGTCTCTAAGGTGCCACAAGGACTCCTCGTTTTTTCCAGAGGAAATGTACATCTCTTTTGACTCTGCAGCTTTTTAAGGCTCATTTCACAAATGGAAAAAATCTTGGTATGTTGAATGGCCATGACCCACTAACCCCCATTGTATGACCGTAATATTGACACTGGGTATGTATCTGAAAATAAAACTGAATGCAGAAAGTGAGGAATGAAAGTATGTGAAAGTCACAAATCTAGCATTATTTTTCCTTCAATGCCACTTTCACCTAAGTCACTTTTAGGGCATTGATCAGTGCACAATCTACATTTAGTTTGTGGAAGTACTTTAGCAAAATGGTTTTTTTTTTTTTAATTGATTGTTTGAAACATTCATTTTTAAAAATATTTTTCCAGGGCTCTTTGGAAAAATCAGCCAGAAGACATCAAACACCACTTTCAAAGCAAGAACGTTATTTTGTGAAAAAGTTTAGGGCTGGCCCTGGTGTTCTTCCTCTATTTCTGATGTTCAGACACAAGACATATTGTGAAACCAAGTCAATCACTGAGAAAATTTGCACATGTTCTGGGAGATAGTTAGGGTAGAAGTAAGGGAAGAGGGGAAGGTATAAACCAACCCATTACAGAACCTCCTGCACCTCAACTACAAATCAGATAAGAGAAGAATGAAAATAATCACATAATAGAATCTGAAGCTAAGCTCCAGTTTGACAAATTCCAGTTTAAAACATCTTCTAACATTCGTTTGTAACCCAGTCTGCTGATAAGCTATTGTATGTTTCCCGTTTTTACCAAGTTCTGATTTTACTTAAGTTTTGGGTGTCCACGGTCTCCTAAGACTTCTGTAAAATTAATGTTCACTTATATTCTCTAGTTTACCTTATTTAGCACCCAGAGCATGCTTGGGTACTAAATACCTATTGGTAGATGAGAACATGGTCCCTCCCAGAATGGTATTGACAGAACAGTTCAAGAGACAGGCCAAAGTTTTCACACATGGCTGCTTAAAGTTCAGTACTTAAGTCTATGTCTAAGCACTTCAATAAAAGTGGCCCGATTTTTTTAGAGGTGCTGGGCAACCACAATTACTACTGATTTCAATGTGTGCTGTGGGTGCACAACAGCTCAGAAAAAAATCAGACCACTTGTTTATGTGCCTAATTTTAGATCCCCAGATTTGCAAATGTAGGCTGTAGTGCACAGGCTGAGGAGGTGGAGGTGCACCCTCAGAGCAGCATATATTTTAAAATGATTGCTGTTATGGCAGGAATCACCAGATGGTGCTGTTACCCATCGTTTTACAAGTTCTTTTTCCGAGCTTGTGAGCAATGTATGGTCCTTGAAGAAATGCTGTACTGTAGTTCAGTTTTGATTATTTAGTTTCTGAAAGAGGGAACAGTTATATAGAGCAGAAGAGTTTGCCCTCTGCCTTAATCTCTCTAACTAGACTCAATTCTTGGGGCAAAGTTCTTATGCTTTGAAAGACACACATAGAATTTAAAATTCCACTGTCTGAAGCACCAAGCCATATATGAACATGTCATGGAACGCATATATTGGGACAGAACCTCACACATGCCTATGCCCTGTGTCATAACTATGAAGGGAAGGGTAACAGCTCTCTGTGTACAGAGACTCCAAATCCTTTTACCTGTAAAGGGTTAAGAGGCTCGGGTAACCTGGCTGACACCTGACCCGAAGGACCAATAAGGGGGCAAGATACTTTCAAATCTTGGGGGGGAAAGGCTTTTGTGTGTGCTCTTTGTTTTAGGGGTGGTTCGCTCTTGGGACTGAGAGGGACCAGACATCAATCCAGGTTCTCCCCATCTTTCTAAACAAGTCTCTCCTATTTCAAACTAGTAAGTAAAAGACAGGCAAGGCGTCTTAGATTTACTTTGTTTTCTCAACTTGTAAATGTACCTTTTTACCAGAGTGTGTATCTTTGTTTGCTGTACTTTGAACCTAAGACAGAGGGGGGTCCTCTGAGCTCTTTAAGTTTGATTACCCTGTAAGCTATTTTCCATACTGATTTTACAGAGATGATTTTTACCTTTTTCTTTAATTAAAAGCCTTCTTTTTTAAGAACCAGATTGATTTCTCCTTGTTTTAAGATCCAAGGGGGTTTGGATCTGTATTCACCAGGAGTTGGTGAAAGGAGGGTGGGAGGAAGGAGGGGGGATGGTTAATTTCTCCTTGTTTTAAGATCCAAGGGGGTTTGGGTCTGTGTTCACCAGGGAATTGGTGAAAGGTTTCTCAAGGCTTCCCAGGGAGGGAATTCTTGTGATGGTGGCAGCGGACCAAAGCTAAGCTGGTAGATAAGCTTAGAAGTTTTCATGCAGGCCCCTACATTTGAACCCTAAAGTTCAAAGTGGGGATACAGCCTTGACACCCTGCATCTGAGAAGAGGGAGGGATAGGTAGCTTTCCACCCATCCTGAGCATGAAGGCAAATGACATGCCAAGTTAAAGCAGCCACAGAGCTGATCTAACTTGGGCTAGAATAGCAGCCGCCAAGAGGCTTCCATCAGTGAGGATCACCAGAACCTAGTGGACTCATTTCTTCTGAATGGGGCAAGAGAGGATGGGGGAAGAGTTATCTACACTGGCTGTGTGCTGCCATGGGAATCACTTATGCACAATTAATCCCCAGCAGGCTCTATAAACCAGCTTTCTGTAGCTCTCTAGTGACACTAAATGGACAAAGGGCATCGATTTGGGCTCAAATTCTGGCCCTTTGTCTAATCCCAGCATTAAATACCCCTGCATTTCTTTCAGCAGGGAGATGTGGCACAATGCAACAGGTCTCAGCATTAGGCAAACAAATACATGAATGTAGCACTTCTATGGGCCTGATTCTCTACCGCTTAGGTAGTCACTTACACTCTTGCAAAATAAGGACAGTGAATATAAAAAGCTGCCATTCTCACCTCATAACATTTTACTCCCACTTTGCAATGGTATAAATAACTATACAAGCTGTAAGCAGTGGAGAATCAGGTCCTATGTCTTTATAGCATAGTACAAATAACTAAGTGTGTATCCAGCTGAAATTTCCTTTTTGCTCAATCCTTCCCATCACGGCTACTTATGCCCCCTTAAGTCTCCACCAACAGACTACCTCTACCTCCTTGGTGTTTATACCCTTCAGTTATCTATAAATGGTGGAGGACACAGGGTTCCAAGACGGCAGGGACAGAACTGTGTAGTAAGAGGCATAGAGCACGGAGGTAAGAGATGTGTTGCCTCTGTACATGCAGCCCCTTGGGACATGGTAACCCTAACTGCATTGTGTCAAGTATTGGGGGTAGCTGCGTTAGTCTGTATCCACAGTCTCTAAGGTGCCACCGAACTCCTTGTTGTTCTGAATTGCATTGCCTTTTATTTATTTGCTGCCATGCCCTATTGCTGGCTCCCTTCGACTACTTGCTCTCATCCCCAGATGTTTACTTAAAGTACTTCCAGACAAAATAAGCAACCGCATTGTCGGTTCTTGCCATAGCGCTGATGGCACAAGGTGAGTCTCCATACCCGTACAGTCTCAGCTCTGGTCAATGCCTTTTAGTGATGTCCGCTCCCACTTATTTCCCTGACCCCACCCCACTGACCTATGCCAGAGAATATACCAGTGCATTGCTCCCTCCTGTACAGGTGTTTAAGCAGCTACTCAGCTCAGTACAGTGATAGCACTCCAGAGCCTCCATGGCTAGAGGAGATGGGAGACAAAATGGAGAGAGGGTCAAGTTTCGAGAGACTAACGGGTCAGGTCAAAGGTAAAAAGTGCCTTATCTCCAGCCAGGTCTGATAAAAAAGGTAAGGCCTTCAACCCTCTGAATAGCTATGGAGTGGGAGGGGCAAACATAGCCACTGCCACCAAATGTGCACAATTCTAAGTCATGTTGTGCCTATGAAGGCGTTCTGCTCCTTTCCCCGCAGCAGTTCCGGGGATAGCCCTGCAGTTCAGGGCTCTCCCGGGAACTGCAGCAGGGAAAGGAGCAGAACGTGGGGCCGCCAGGCAGCCCCATGCCAGCAGTTCCGCTCTGGCGCGGCTGTACCGCCTCCAGGCTTCTCCACCCCCACCCCCCAGCCCTGTTCTTCGGCATGGCTGCTGTACAGACCCCAGGCAGGACGACTCAGGAGACACAGCTGCATGGAAAGGTTGAGGGCAGGGTTGGGGGTGGTACAGCAGCCATGCCAGAGGAGCTGCCAGCCTGGAGCTGCCCGGCAGCCCCACGTTCTTCTGCTCCTTTCGCCGCTGCGGTTCTGGAGAGCCCTGATCTCCTAGACACTGCACTGGCGAAAGGAGCAGAACGTGGGGCCACCGGGTGGCCCCACACCAGCAGCTCCACCGGTGCTGCTCTACCGCCCCCAGCCCTTCCACGCAGCTGCGTCTCCTGAGTCATCCTGCCTGGGGTCTGTACAGCAGAAGGCTCTGGCACAGCAGGAGAAGGACAGAACCCTCCCACCCCCAGGTAACATGGGATGAATGTGGATCATGGGGAGGAGATGGGGAGAGTGCAGGGGCCCTGGGCTGGGAAGGAGTCACATGGGGGGGGTAACATGGGGAGGTCACATGCCCCTCCCCCCCTTTGTGTCCCTCCCATGAGTGCAGCGTACCAGCAAGAAATTATTTCTGCTTGCACCACTGATTCAAACTGGATTCTTCAGGGACCAAACAAAGGGGAAAAAAAAAAAAAAAAAAAAGGATGTGGGGGTAATAGCTCAGGGCCTTTGTCTTGATCCATCCACAGAGGGCCTCAATCCTTTGGGAAGGTTTGGAAGGACTGAGCCTACTGAGGTCCCATAAGACTGGAGCTTGTTCTGAGCTGAAGCGGTGACAAACTTGAAACCACAAAGAAACTTGTGGGGAAGGGAGGAGGAAGGTTTGAGGAACTGTTCCTGCCAGAGCTTACAGTTGGGGTGATCTCTAGTTAGCTTATTAACATGCATGTAGGTTTATTGTTTTTAAGATGTTTTCTCAGTAGGGCTTCTACTTTAATAAAATAGGCTTACATAGGAAGTGCACTGTGGTACCTTATAAACAGTGGGCAATTACATTTTCTTCCGAGACTAATAAGGGTAAGCAGACCAGCTTAGGCAAAATCTCTTTCTGGGATATCACAGTATAGTCAGGGGTCTGTGCAGCCTGGAAATACCCCAGTCAGAAGGGAATGAGATGCAAGTCTTCACTCAAACATGGTGATGGCCAGGGGAGCTGGAAGCCTAGAGTGGGTGCTCTTGCTGGACTATAGAAGGGGGATTCAGATGCAGTTACTTGAACTGTGACAATGGTAAAGAAAAAAAAAAGAGAGATGGGGAAAGAAAGGGACAGTAGAGAAAGAAAATGGGGAAAGGAAGAAGGGGGAAAGAAAAGGGGAGCAGAAGAGAAGTTGGAGGAGGAACAGAAGAAGGGAAGAATGAAAAGGGATTAGAGAAGGGAGAGGTGCAGGGTGGGAAATTCCCTTCCCCCCGCCCCACAGCCTGCCCACAATCAATCGTTCCCAAATGTCCCCTCCTCCTCCTCCCCCCCCCTTCTTCTGCCTTAAGTGTATTGCAGATAACAATCCCTGCAGTTCCAGGAGGTGGTGGAGCCCAGGGCTTACCCCCTGAGAGAGAGAGAGAGGGGACCCCTGAGAAGGGCTGTCACACTGAAGAGGGGTTCCTCCCAGGTACTGTACAGAGCCGAGAGAGCATGGGGCCTGTGAGTCAGTGACAGTGGGACACCTATCTCTGAGGGCCTTTCACTGCCCCAGTGGCCTGTGCAACAAATAGAGGGAACTTGTCCCCAGTTGTGATTGGCAAGGTATCCCCCATCTCCTCCCTCTCCACTTGGAACCCTTTGCTATTCTTTCACTGTAGGTCCCTCCCCAGGATCAGAACAAAATCTGCAGCTGATGTTCGCAACACCTGTACTAACAATGGTGCAGAGATACTGTGATTAGCCTGGCATGTGCCTATTAAAAGATATTAAAGTGTAAGATCTGCTGAAGCAGCTTTTTGTCCACTTAGTAAAGTAAGAAAGCTTTGATGTTTATTTGATGCACATGAAGGCAGGGGCAGATAACACTGGTTACGAGCACATACAGTGTAAGCGTCCCTCTTCTACAGATGTACCATTTCTGATCTGCAGTACCCCTGTTACTCTAGGCCTGGCTCCCCACACAGTTCTGCCAAATCAGTTCCATCTGTACTCTCAGAACCAGTTGCTATGCTAGTCCAAAGTGCCTCCCGACACAGAGTTTTGCTTCTTTGCCTCCATCCTGACCTGCAGCACCTTTATTATTCCAACGAGGGCTCAAACAGCTCTGCCAATGCACCTAAAAACACTGCAGAGAATCCAGAGAGAGACAGATTCTGAGTGGAGAGAACCACATACTAGAATCTGTGGGAGCAATGCTATACTACCAGCATCCTGATCGGGGAAGAGAAATGGACTGCACAATGGAGAGAGAGAGAGAGAGAGATCAAAGAGGCAATTAAATCTAGCAAACAGTACTAATTGTGATGTAACAGGCCAGCTACCTCCTATGCTCCCTCTCCTGGCCTAGGGTCACATTACAGGCACCCTACCTCTGTTTTCTCCCTCTTCAGGGCCCTTTAAGAACTCACTCCCCTCCTGGAGATCAAGTTACTGAGTCCCCTCTAGGCCCCAAGCCTAATTCAGAGTCTCTCCCCCAGTGGTCTACAATACCATAAAGTCTTTGAAAATAGAACACAAACTTAGGGCTGGTCTACACCCAGCCGCTAGTTCGGCGGCTGGGGATCGAAGTTCTGGGTTCGACTTAACGCGTCTGGTCTGGACGCGATAAGTCGAACCAGGAAGTGCTCGCCGTCGACTGCGGTACTCCAGCTCGGCGAGAGGAGTACCGCGGAGTCGACGGGGAGCCTGCCTGCCGCGTGTGGACCGCGTCTGAACCGCGGTAAGTTCGAACTAAGGTATGTCGACTTCAGCTACGTTATTAACGTAGCTGAAGTTGCGTACCTTAGTTCGACTTGGGGGGTTAGTGTAGACCAGGACTCAGTGTCTCTATCCCAGGCTCAGCTAGGCACAACCCCACCTCCTTGAGCAACAGTCTTTCTGCTTCCCAGCACCTCCTGCCTGGCATTTGTCCTTCTCCACAGGCTTACCAGCTAGGCCTCTGCAGTCTCTCCTAGGCTCCAGGCCTGGAGAGTTTTCCTCACTCACTCCTGTTTCTTGAGCTTTTCCCCCTGCTGACTCAGGGCCCTGCAGGAGTCTTCTTGCTCCCTGCAGCATCTACAGACATAAGTTTCCTTCACTGCAACTGCCTGCTCCTTTTGTACTGGAATCACTTGATTCCTCCCAGATGGGGCTTATCCTGTAATCAGGGTTGGCTTAGCCTGAAGCTCTGCAGCCCATGGGGCAGGTCACCTCATTACAAATGCCTGAAACTATGCACATATAATAGGGTCAATCTCATGATGGGACGAGGTGTAGAGAAGTAGTTCTTGGATACAAAGAATAATTGCTTCTTGGAACAGCTAGGTCTAGAGCAGAGAAGGTTGAGACTATACTCATCTTAGTCCTAACACATAAGGCTTGGTTCAAGAATGACACTAGAGTTGAGCTACTGAGTAATATTGACCATAGTATAAATTCATTATATTTGGGGGGGAATCATACCAAAAAACTAGTAGGGAGAGATGGGGAATGTCTAAAAGTGAGGAAGCTCATCAAAAACCATCCTAAAATCAAAAGTAAGGAAATTAAAGTCCTTAGACTCACGGAGGAATTTATTGAAGCCAGAATCACAGAAGACACGCAGACTTCTAACCAAGAAAAAAGAAGAAACTAATATAGTAAACAACAAATTTCAAGTGGTTATTTGTGCCAAACAGCTATGTTTCAGAAAACAGTAATCCAATCAACTTGAATCCAATAGAAAAGAGCATTAACTACAGTAAGTGGAATGTAAGACAGAAACTAAGAGGCCTAAGAGGATATTTGAACAGGAAGTAGCCAGGCATAAGAAAAAGCAATTCCTTCAGTATATCTAAGCAGGAAATCTGCAAGAGAATCAGTGGGTCCATTGCACTATCAGCGAGATAAGGGAGCACATAAGACTTAAGGACATTTGAGAGAAGCAAAATGAATTCTTTGCATCAGTTTGCACCAGAAAGGGTATCAGGGAGATAGCTACCCTGAGACTACTCTTTTTTCAGGTAATAATTATGAGTAAGGCTACAATTTTGGCATTAGCATTTTTATTAAAAATCACGGAAGCCCGGACCCCCACCGCTCAGGGCTGAATTATTGGAATTTTTAGGAAGTCACGGAGGTCTCATAAAACCATGGAATCCATGACCTACTCGTAGCCTTAATTATGAACACCTCCAAAATACAAATGATTAGTTTACAGAGCTGGGTGGGAATTCTCCCCAAAGAAAATTTTGGCTTTAAAAAAATGATTTTTTTAGTTCATATTTTGTTTTAGAATATTTTGTTCTTATTGAAAAAAAAATTAGAGGATTTTCGATGAAAGCCTGATATTTTTCAAAAGCATTTTTAATGAAAATTACCATTTCACAGCTTTTTTCATGGAAAAAAAAAGTTTTGATTAAAAAAAAAAAATCCAGCTCCACTACTTTGTGATGGGCTGACACAAACCAATGTGTCCAAAGTAAAGGGACTTGCATCTTTAGCATTAAACTATCACTCCAATAACCATTAATTCTAAAATCTGATCTGCTCTCCCCGCCCCCATGTTTGTTTACAAAGTACACATAATTCTTATATCTATACGTTTTTGTCTTGTCTATTACTTGCTAATACAGTGTATGTAAGCCTTGTGTTACAAAGAATTGTACTGTAAGTGGAGACAGACAGCCCATCATTCACAAACTCGAATGCTATGAAAAAATGGACACCACACACAAAAGGATCCTTCCATAATATTTTTTTCCTGTTTGGTATCCAAGCAGAATTTCCTGCTATCTTGAAGGTATACACAGGACTCCTTTGGTAATCAGACGATGCTCCATACCCAGCCAGAGGAGTCCCTTTTGAGATACATGAGGCATTCCCTGTGTGGAGGCAGAGCACACTCTGTCTGCGGCATCAACAACTAAGGAGTGAGGTCATAAATGTAAATGAAGCCTAGATTTCCCACATATCAGCAAAATATCCTAACCATGAGGGCACTGTGTGGCCTCTGCAAACACACCCAGCCCTGCTGATCCCAGTGAGCCGGAGAATGGGTCCCAAGAATGGTAAAACTAGCTAGCTAACTCCTATGCTAATAGCTCACACCCCATATCACTTTCTTTAGCCCCTTCAATCAGTGTTGATTCTAAATTCGTCCACTTCTCTAATGCATGAGGGCTTCAGGAATCCTTTGGTCCTGAGTGGATGCTGATAACATCAGTAAGCAATTTACAGTGCAAATCCATCTCCTTATCTACCTTCCCAGATTTCTGAGAAGGTGGTGAATTAATCGTTTTGAAGGAGGTGGGGAGGAGGGGGATTTATAGCCGATGTTGGACAAAGAAATATTTTTTATGGAACAATTGTTTCTATATAGCCCAAATAAACAAACTAATAAATTACCCCCTTATCTTTCAACTGCACCAGATCTACCCTTTGGAATTGTGACTAGGGTCCGGGGCGGGGGTGGGGTGGGGGCGACGACAACGACCACACTGAGGTGACGCAATTAGGGCAAACTGCAAACAATGAGGCAGACAATCCCCAAAGCTGGTGGATATTCCAATACTTAGATTACCAAGCCAGCGCTAAACAGCTTCTATAATGCCTTACTGGTTACACACCAAAACCACAGTTCCCTTATAACAACCCAGCCTTGGGCTCCCTCCCAGACAGCCAAGTCAAATATGAAAGTTCTTCCAATCCCAAAGGATCGGGCACATTACCTCCCAGGTTAATAAATATTTCAGATCTTACCTAAATACATGCTTACAGCCAATTCTTATTAACTAACCGAAAATTATTTTAAAAGAAAAAAAAGATTATTGGTTAAAAGACCATTATACATACAGACATGAATACAGTTCTGAGATCAATTTCATAGTACAGCTGGTGAGCTTTGGAGCTGCAAAGAGTTCTTAGAATTAGTCCATAGATTCAGTCCAATGTTCCATACCAGGGTAATCCAAATTAAATTGGAGATCCCAAATTTACTGCTCAATGGTTCCCCCAATAAAGCACAAGCAGATTTGAAATAAAAAGGATCGGGTTCCAAGTTTTTTTAATACAGTTCCTGGGCAGCACAGAGTCCTTGACTGAACAATAGGCCTTTCATGTAACCTTCTGTTTCCCAAACATCACCAGTAGTTACTACAGGGATTAACATAAGGTAATTTATTCATTAAGCAGTTTATCACAAACTTTAAAGAGACATATAGACAATGACATTATTTCACCCAAGGTTCATAGAGATGTTAATATTGCCTTTTGATCTGTGAATCCATAGCTATAGTAATAGACAGGAACTGTCTGTTTACATGGCTAACATCTAACAAGATATAAGTAAACACATACAATTAGTATCACCTATAATTCTCTAACAATACAGGTTTGCATTTCAAAGTTCTAGCCTATCTAACATGGAATGGCCCTAATTACCATTTATATACTTTTCTAACATGTCTCTAAAGCAGTGGTGGGCAACCTCCAGCCTATCAGGGTAATCCGCTGGCAGGCTGCCAGATAGTTTGTTTATATTTGCACAGCCGCCCGCAGCTCTCAGTGGCCACAGTTCACCATTCCCGGCCAATGGGAGCTGCGGGAAGCGATGGCCAGCACATCCCTGTGGCCCGCGCCACTTCCCACAGCTCCCATTGGCCGGGAACGGTGAACCGCGGCCACTGGGAGCTGCGGGCAGCTGTGAAAATGTAAACAAACTATCTGGCGGCCCGTCAGTGGATTGCCCGCGGCCCGCAACTTGCCCACCTCTGCTCTAAAGGTTGAATCTGGATCATTTACCCTGCCAGTTGCTTAACCCTTTCTGACCCAGCGTCACAAGAATTTACAAAGAACACAAAGGAAAAGAAAATAGACGTTACCAGCTCCTTCCTTACAGTCTAACTCAGGGAGCAGCAAGACTCTTTACACAAAGGTCAAAGTTTTTATTTCAGCTGACAAATGGTAACAGTCCTTTTTAAGCTTGATCCAGTTCTTTGGACACATTTGCCTCTTCACAAGAAAATATATGTCTAAACTGAACAGATTTCTGTGTCACTGAGTGTGAGTCTTTTAAAATGAGGTCCTCTGACCCACAAAGCATCCTGGGAGGTGCAGGTCCTGACTGTCAGCTTCTGGTACACTAGCCCCTGATTGTGCACCATGGAGGGTAAATTATCGCTAATGAAGAGCTGGCAGGCTGTCACTTTCCTTTTTTAAAAAACAGTTTTGTTATATTCTGTCCCTTAGGAGAAGAATGAGGCAGACAGCACCTCAGCCAACTTTCTCACCGAACAAAACCGAACACCCTTGCCCAGCCCCTTCTCCGAGGCCCTGCCCTACTCACTCCATCCCCACGTCACTCGCTCTCCTCCACCCTCACTCACTCATTTTCACTGGGCTGGGGAAGGTCCCTTTTCAACCGGGTGTTCAGTTGAAAACTGGACACCTGGCAGCCCTATTAAGGGGTTTATTAGTGTACCCCTTTATATTTATATACTTACCTACACAAAAGTGGTACCAAACTAAATTGCTCAAATAAACTGGTTACTTTGAAAGGCAATTCCTTTGTTTGCTGCTTCCACAGCTTTTGTCAACATTTGGACAAGTAAGGAAGGAAGGGAAACCAGTAACCTTTGGGGTCTGCACACATAGATTTTGGGTTGGTTTTTTTTTAAACCCATGAAATAAAACACCCACCTAAGCTCCCTTCCCTCTCCTCAGCTGGTTTCTCCTTCTGGCTCATCCAGATCAGGTCCAGCTGGTTCTCAAAGAGCTCCTGGCTCTCCAAGGTCTTTACATCCTCCGCATCTCCCTCCTAGGTGAGTTCTTTGTCACTAGCCACTGCTGGGGTTCCTGTCTCTGGGTCTCCCAAGGTGTTCATTCTCATTCGTGGGGTGGTGGTGGGGATCCTGCCTAGTATGGCATCCAGCTTGTAGGAGCAGGATTTTATAATTGTACTATGAGAATTAATGTATGATTTGATTTCATCCTGTCAGCCACCCTTTTTGAATAGCAGAAAGGAATGACCCTCTGGGACTATGGGATTCTGTTTCCCATATGCATTACAAATTGGGCCCTTTTTAGTTCTTTGTTTTAAGGTTTAGTTAGTAAGAGACAGGATCCTGTACTACGGTATGTCTATGTTAAGTAGATTAGGGGAACGTTGAAGGCCTGGGCCTCAGTGTGAATTGTTTTGGTTGTAAAAACTTAGCAAGATTTAATTTACAAATGTCTTTTTGCTTGATATAAAATACTACTGTTTGTATTCTCAAAGGTCTCTGTAAAAGACTGTGTGAATGAGGAATGCATGCATCAGGAAAAGATAAGGTGTGAAGGCCATTGTTAACCAGATGGTCAAGAAAGGAGGAGCGAAGACACTTATAGAGACTTATTGACTCCAGAGAACCATCAACATGTATCCATGATTGAGGAAGGGCAGATTGACGACCCTGAGGTGGAGGCTGGCACCCCTAAAGACAATTGATTAAATCAAATCCGGGACTGGATGACCCTCTTGGAGGTGTTTTGGAATGTTTATATCAAAAGATAACACCAATTAAGGAGTAACCAGTCATAAACTGACACAGCAAAATCCATAGACTTCAACAGAGAAAAAAAGACTATAAGAACAGGGTGCTTTGCCATGGGACTTTGGGTTCGTCTTGCCATTACTCCAGGAGCATTGGATCGTGACTGACAGAGCCTGGCTCCTCTCTGCGACCAATCAGGCTGGCCACTAGATTGATCCAGACTCTGGACTGGTAACTATAAACATCGACTGGCGGGACTGTGTGGATGGTGTGTGTGTGACACTGAAAAGCATATACTAACTGCTGTATTCTCAATAAATGCGGCGTGTTGCCTTCTCCCCTATAAAAGATCTTGTGTGCTTTGTTTAAGCATAACAAGCTCATCAGAGAAGCAGCAAGTCTGTGGCATAGCCCCAGATTTTTTGCTGCCCTCCATTGATTTCTGGTACAAATGCCTCTTCTCCTGGCATTGCTGCCCATTCCAGTCATACCCCAGCTGCTACATGCCCTCTACTATGTCTAAATAGACATCTTTATTTCTGAATTTATTCTCCGACTGGGCTTGTACAACCCCTTCTCCCCACAGCCTCAGGAAATCCAGGGCATCTTTACTGGACCAGGGAACAGCATGAGGTTTAGGTGTAGCTGTATGTGAATCTATGGACCTGTGAAGTTGCAAAGGTGGGCTAGCAGGAAGAGAAACATTTTTAAAACATGCAGCAGATTTAAACTGGGTGGGTGGAGGAGGAGAGTGGCCTTCCAGTCACTGTGACTCTGAACAGTAGAGTTCAAGTTTGTGACCTGAGTGGTCGTTATCACAGACATGGGGAGCTTTGTGGGACTGTTGCTGGAGGACTATTTTTACCAATACAAAAAGAACAGGAGTACCTGTGGCACCTTAGAGACTAACAAATTTATTAGAGCATAAGCTTTTGTGGGCTACCAATACAGTATCTACACATGCATTTTACTGGCAGAACAGTTTGATAGAAAACTGATGTCATGCAGAGAAGAGGTTTTCAGCCACCGACAGAAAGTCAGGTTTTTAATCAACAGGACTCAAAATTGAGTCTGAATGAATGAGAAGATGTGGCAAAAGTAGGCAAGTTTTAAGGGTAAAACTTTGTAGTGTAGACTAAGCCCAAGGTTGCCTGCACAACCTTAATTCACTCCAATTGCACATGCATTAAGATATAATCTTTATCACATACTATTTTTTCTACCAGACCCCTGCCTCATTGAGTGCACACAATGGATGGTGCTTTCTGAATGGGTAGCTATTCAATATTTCTTCTTATTCTGATCATTCATCATGTGGTCTTATCTCTTATATTTCCTGCCCACCACATAAATGATGCACTGAGTATGGAAGAATGAATGTCCTTGTAGTCTTTTCTACAACCCTCATTGTTGGGATATGTTAGGGTTAAGTAAAGGCCTAGGAAGCAGCTGGTATGCTGACATGGCATTAGGGAAGAAAGGCACAGACAAGCAATATTTCTTCGTTTGATACGTAAGTTGCCATTCTTTTCCCTTCCCTGTTGCTTGTTGAGAATTGATAAGCCTTGCAGCTGCATGAGAAATGTAGTTGTGTAAAGAATACCCTTTGTGTAAAAGAGGTGTTATCTCCCCCTCCCTTCTTTCCCAGCTATATAAGCGAGCCCTGGGTCATGGCCCCTTCCTCCCTCCCCTGAGAACTGCTGATTAAGGGAACTTGTACATAAGAACATAAGAATGGCCATACTGGGTCAGACCAAAGGTCCCTCTAGCCCAGTATCTGTCCACCGACAGTGGCCAATGCCACGTGCCCCAGAGGGAGTGAACCTAACAGGCAATGATTAAGTGATCTCTCTCCTGCCATCTCCACCCTCTGACAAACAGAGGCTAGGAACACCATTCCTTACCCATCCTGGCTAATAGCCATTAATGGACTTAACCTCCATGAATGTATCCAGTTCTCTTTTAAAAGCTGTTATAGTCCTAACCTTCACAACCTCCTCAGGCAAGGAGTTCCACAAGTTGACTGTGTGCTGTGTGAAGAAGAACTTCCTTTTATTTGTTTTAAACCTGCTGCCCATTAATTTCATTTGGTGGCCCCTAGTTCTTGTATTATGGGAATAAGTAAATAACTTTTCCTTATCTACTTTCTCCACATCACTCATGATTTTATATACCTCTATCATATCCCCCCTTAGTCTCCTCTTTTCCAAGCTAAAAAGACCTAGCCTCTTTAATCTCTCCTCATATGGGACCCGTTCCAAACCTCTAATCATTTTAGTTGCCCTTCTCTGAACCTTTTCTAGTGCCAGTATATCTTTTTTGAGATGAGGAGACCACGTCTGTATGCAGTATTCAGGATGTGGGCATACCATTGATTTATATAAGGTGTGACAGATGCAGACCAGTGGGGTACAGGAGTCTGGTAGAGGGCAAATATACTGGTCACTGGATGAGTAGTTTTCTGTTCCCTGAGGGACCAGAGAAGGGGCTGCACTAGAATAATCAGGAACCTGCTAGAACCAGTTAAGGCAGGCAGGCTAATTAGGACACCTGGAGCAAATTAAAAAGAAGCTGCTAGAATCAATTAAGGCAGGCTAATCAGGGCACCTGGGTTTTAAAAGGAGCTGACTTCAGTTTGTGGTGTGAGTGTGAGGAGCTGGGAGCAAGAGGCGCAAGGAGCTGAGAGTGAGAGGGTGTGCTGCTGGAGGACTGAGGAGCACAAGCGTTATCAGATACCAGGAGGAAGGTCCTGTGGTGAGAATAAGGAAGGTGTTTGGAGGGGGCCATGGGGAAGTAGCCCAGGGAGTTGTAGCTGTCATGCAGCTGTTACAGGAGGCCCTATAGACAGCTGCAGTCCACAGGGCCCTGGGCTGGAACCCGGAGTAGAGGGTGGGCCCAGGTTCCTCCCAAACCTCCCAATTGACCTGGACTGTGGGTTCTTCCAGAGGGGAAGGTCTCTGGGCTGTTCCCCAACCCACATGGTGAATCTCTGAGGCAAGAAAATCCGCCAATAAGCACAGGACCCACCAAGATAGAGGAGGAACTTTGTCACAAATGGCAATAATATATTCTCCATCTTAGTCTCTATCCCCTTTTTTAATGATTCCTAACATCCTGTTTGCTTTTTTGACTGCCTCTGCACACTGCATGGACGTCTTCGGAGAACTGTCCACGATGACTCCAAGATCTTTTTGTAGCAACAAATTATTGCAAAAAATGTATTTTCAAGGTGAAGATGTGTGTATAATATGTGTAATGCTGTAATCAGTCAAGAGGGGTGGGTATGATCATAGTATGGGAGTTTCTATTACTTAATAATGGGTTTGGGGATGTTGTAGCAGATGTAGGCATTTACATACTAACTCAAATAAAAAAAGTGTGCTGTAACTAGTCCAGTGCTTACTCGACAATTGGGTCAAGGGGAACAAGTACCACAATAAAGAAGCCCATCTACTCAAATCTGCCTCTGGGTCAACCTGCTCCTTTCTTCTAACACTCATCACCAGAGTATCCAAGTGCCTCAAAAACTAACAAATTTATCTTCATAGAACTCCAGGACAAGCATTATTACCCCCATTTCTATCTCTGCTGACGTTGTAATATTCCAAGTAGCCATGTTGTGCAGCAGGCTGGCAATTTTAAAACCTTCAGTGGCTGCAGATTTGTTAAACTGTTCTTTATTATTATTCTATGGTGACAATATCAGTGGAGCATAGGAGTTGCCATGTCCCATCAGACCATTAGTCCATTTAACCCAGTATCCAAACTCCCTACTTCAAAAGATAAGAATTTTGGGCTGTACAGTGTGGTGTTCCAATGCCAGCAGTATCCAGTTCTTGATGCTTCCGGCAGGGGATTACACTCTCATGCTAAATGACATCAATTATGCAATGCTGTACATAAGGAGAAGAAATTCTTTCCTCTTCCTTGTGTCAAGCTACTTGCCCTGAAGCATAAGGTTTGATTGCCTCCATCTACTATGCATACCTACAAATGTTATACTAGAAATATGAGTCATCAAATTGTCCAGCCCACTAAATCCATCCTCAATACATGACTTGATGACCCCCTGACTGCCCACTAGGGCCCAAATTGATCTTGGCTATAGTGGCCATTATTCCATTTAAGTCAATAGAGGAGGACTTGCTCATGACAGGGTTGAATGATGCTAAAGATACAGTGTTAATTTCTACTGATTCTGAATTCATTGGTTGCCTTTTAACTTCATCATGTGACCCTTTATTCTGTTTTTATAGGGTTGTGTATAAAGGACCCTTCATTATCTAGAATATCTTAATCCAGTTCCTTCTAACTCTTCTCTCTAAAATAAAATAATCCCAGCCTGGCTTGTCTCTTACCCGATCTTGCTTGATGCTCTTTCCCCCTCTGCTAATACCCTCCAGTAATAATAATATATTGTCACTGCTATGTAGCCAGGCACCAAAGCCCTTAGCACAATTTATCAGCAAATAGCTACGAACAAGACTACACTCAAATAAACCAATGTACCAAGAGAAAAATCCAAGAGCCACGCTCACGTATCTCCAGACAACAAAACTAGCTCTTACACTACATGGCAGTTTCCTAGGCAGCTGGCAGCTCACTCCCTGTAGTAGTTGGGAGAGAAGTTACATTGGGATGGATAGTCGAGTAAGAGTCCTAGCAACTGAAAAATGGGTTTGGATGTGATTCTTGCCTGGAGCAAATCCCATCCTGCCTGATCTTCTCCCAGACTGTAAATCCTCTCTTATCCCTGGGGAACACATTGCCCATTCCACCTGCATTCCCAGTTCCCGAAACCCTCCCCAAATCACTGAACATGTGCTACCCGATGTGACTAGGTCCTTGGACGTACATTTCCCACGTCACCACTTCCTTGTTACCAGACACCCTCCCTAGTCCCCAAGAGAGGTGTTCCCCATGCCACCTGCTTCCCTACTAAAGTAAACCATCCCCATCTCCCTTAATATGCATTCCCTATATCATCCTCCTTCCCATTCCTGGAAATCTCATATTTCTGGGTTGTACAGCTGTGTTGGTCAAGTCTGTACAACTTACAGCAATTTTTATAGTAACATCTTCATAATATCACCAGAATTTGTATAATTGAATACCTCTGTTTGTATTTGGATTCCACCCATTCCAACAAGGCCTGTGTTGCTCTTCTGACAGATCAGGGACAATGGAGAGATGTTAACCCTAACAACTGTACTTTGACCAGACAGTTAGTGTATTAAGGAGGTTGGCTGAAACTAATTACTCCGACTACCTTCAAGGGAGATGGGGAAGTCAAGAGAGGAAAATCACCAGAAGGGGAACAAAGAACATATAAACTAGAGAGACTCATGGGGACAGAGAACTTTGGCCAGGAGAGAGGAAGGGCATGAATCAGTCAAGGTCAGCGAAGGCTAGCTGGGCTAGGGATCCTCCATGAAGAGAAGTCATGCACCACAGGAGGAGGATTCTGAATGGCCCCAGAAGATTCTGACCCAAGCACAAAGAATGCTCTAGAGTGGTAAGGAAACTGAGGCAGGAAAGTGCAGGTAGGGGCTATTTTGTATTGACCTCTGTATTTCTTTTGTGATTAAGTAACAAGCAATGGTGTATTAAAATCCTGTGCAAAATCTGCGTGAGTTATTTGTTACACCTATCACATGCCCTAGGACAGTTAACCTGTGGACCTGGAACACACACATGGCATGGGAGAGGGTGTGTTTACACTTTGGGGGAATCTGGAGGGTCAGTACTGGACCCAGGGCTGGAAAGTTGAACTACAAGGTTGTAAGTCTCAGGAGGGGTGCTAGACAGAGGATCTGCACCCTGAGAATGATCTTAGAGACCTCAGGCTAGAGATAGAACATGGGACTCTGTTCAGACATTGGAGACTTAAAACATGTGGGACCCAGCAGCTGGATCCCCTCACAGGAGTCTGGTGAGTAGCTAAGAGGGAGCTCAAGGGGATCTGTGACAGCATTCTAGGCAGCCCATCTTCTATTCACCACCTGACAACTGAGACAGGTACTGGCGGGGTAAAGCAGGCTGTCCACAAGCATATCTCTGGGTGGGTGTAGTCATGGAGAAGACCAATGGGAAGAAGAGGGCCAGATCCTAACCTTTGTGCAGGTCCAAAACAGATCACAGTGGCCCTAAATCTAGCCCAGCTGGCTACTGAAGGACTACTGCAAGTCGTGAAGTAAAGCTAAGCAGTATCCCCTACAGCACTACTCCACCTTGCCAGGACAGAAAGAGTGTGACCTGGGCTCCTGAACACCCTGGATCTATTCTGAGGGACCACTGGTAACTAACGTATATTAGAGTAGCCATTAGGCTGCTCTAGTTTATTCCAAGAACAAGGCATTGACCAAATAGCCCCTGGATTGGGGGATAGGGTGAGAGAGGGGGCATAAATGTAGCTAAAAGCCACCTCTGCACGCCCACACATATAAACACAGCCACGCCTCCAGACTTGTATTAAGTGCTTCTTCATCTCACTGAAGAATCAGGGCCAGAGTGCTCACAGAGTGAAAGAAGCCAAGGGGAGAATTGGTTTTGTGGGCGGACATACTATACCTGCACTTCAGCAAGGCTTTTGACACAGTCCCACGTGCCATTCTGATAAGTAAGCTGGAGAAATGTGGGCTTGGTGGAACTACCATTAAGTGGATACATAAGGGTTAGACAACCGCAAACAAAGAGTAACTATTAATGGAATGATGTCGGATTGGAGGGAGGTTTCAAGTTGGTTTCCACAGGGATCCGTTTTGGGTCCAATGCTGTTTAACATCTTTATTAATGAGCTGAATGTAGCTATAGAAAGCATACTGATCAATTTTGCAGATGACACAAAGCTAGGGGGGAGTTGCCAGTACTTTGGAGGATAGAGCTAAGAGTCAGAGGAATGTTGATAAATTGGAGAACTGGGCTACAGACAACAAAATGAAATTCAACAGAGACAAATGTAACATGTGACACTTAGGGAAGAAAAACCAAAGGCACAAATACAGAATGGGGAATAACTATTTCAGCAGCAGCAGTGCTGAGAAGAATCTGGGAGTTGTGGTGGACCATAACCTCAACGTGAGCCAGCAATGCAATGCTGTTGCAAAAAAAGCAAATGCAATTTTAGGTTGCATTAACAGAGGCATGACATGCAAGTCATAGGAGGAGATAGTACTACTCTCCTTGGTGCTGGTTAGACCTCAGCTGGAGTACTGTGTTCAGTTTTGGTCACCAATGTATAGAAAGGATGTGGAGAAACTGGAAAGGATCTAGCGTCAAGCGACAAAGATGATCAAAGGGATGGAATACAAGCCATAAGAGCAAAGGCTGAAGGAACTGGGTATGTTTAATTTGGGAAAGAGGAGATTAAGAGAGGGACATGATAGCAGTCTTCAAATACTTGAAACGCCGCCACAAAAAGAGATAGAGAAAAATTGTTCTCTCTTGCCTCAGAGCGCAGGACAAGAGACAGTGGGTTCAAACTACAGCACAGCAGATTTAGATTAAATCTCAGGAAAAAATTCCTAACTGTAAGAACTGTAGGACAATGGAACAGACTGCCTAGGGAGTTTGTGGAAGCTCCTTCACTGGAGGTTTTCAGAAGGAGGCTGGATAGCCATCTGTCTTGGATGGTTTAGACACAACAAATCCTGCATCTTGGTGTGGGGGGGGACGACAGGGGTGTTAGATGAGATGGCCCTTGTGGTCCCATTTAACTCCATGTTCTATAGCAAGGAGGGGGGGTGACCTTCAGGCAGAACTGAAGGAGAGTAAGGGAACTGGAAGAATCCCTTTCTAAAGAAAGAGGAATCACTCAAGGGAGAGGGGGCAGGAGGGGGGTCATAGTCAGAGCTCAGAGGGTTAAAATAAGAAGCAGTTTTGAGCCTTTTGCTGCTTGTGGCACATATTTGCTGTGGCATGTAGTACCACACTTTATTCTTCTTTACCCCGCCATGCTGTGTCCCCTGAAGATTTTCTCCCCACTGCCATAGATGTTCAGTACATGACTGAGTGTAAGAGCTGGCACTGTTTTTTCTAACTTCCCCCATACACTCGGTGTCCCAGCAAACTAGAAATACATGTTTTTCCAGCAGGCGGATTTTGGGCTGTTCCCCCCGGTTTTCCACATGACACATGAAAAAAAAAAAAAGATTATAAACCAAAGGCAACAATGAAGGGAATTTCTACCTGTCTTGAGAAGGAAGTAGAAGGGAGGGGGAAAGGGTCAGGCGTAAAGTATATAAAACAGAAGCACAGAGAGCGGCAATGAACAGATCCTCCTGCACTTCTTCGACAAACCAGGTAAGTACAAACTTCTTTCCTCGCTCAAATTTACGGAGGGAAGAGACTAGAGAATAAGGTACATCTACACAGGGATAAAAAAAAATCTGCAGCTGCCCAAGATAGCTTGCTTGTGCTCATGGGGCTTGGGCTGTGGGGCTAAAAAGTGCTGTGTAGACATTCGGGCTTGGGCTGGAGCCCGAGATCTGGGACCCTGCAAAGGCAGAAGGTCCCCAGAGCTAGGGCTCCAGCCCAAGCCCAAACGTCTACACAAACCATTTTTAGCCCTGCTGCCCGAGCCCTGTAAGTCTGAGTCAGCTGACATGGGCCAGACACAGCCATACCACAGGTCTTCTCTCCCTGTGTAGACATACCCATAGAGACTCCAAAGCTAAACCTGTTTTACAAATTCCACATTCATAAAAACTCTTTAATTTAAATGGTGTTTGTGACCCTGCCTGACAGTTGATTATTGTGTGTTCCCTGATTTTAGTGGTGTCCTTGTGTTTCCCCTAAAGGGACTTAGGAGCCTAAGGGTTAGATCCACAAAAGGGCCTAGGTGCCTGAGTCTAAGATTTAGGTGCTACTGAGATCTTCAAAATCCCTGCTCAGCTTTTCTAGTGGCACCTAAATGTCAATTGTCAAAGTCCCCGGCCTATCTTGCTTGTGGGGCCTGCTCTGGTGGGTATGCTCAGAGCATGCCTAACCCCACACCAAACAGGAGGAGGAGGCAGCTGCCTCCCTTGTATCATTTAGCCCAGTAGTTAGGGCAGTCACCCTAGTTCAGTTCTCCCCTCTGCCTGATGTGGAGGAGGGATTTGAACTTGGATTTCCCACCTCCCAGGTAAGTGCCTTATGTGCTGGAATATGGGATAGAATGGCAGGGGGGGGGGTCTCCCAATTGCACCTGGTAAAGCTGTTCCGTGCTGTATAAATATGAGCCAGACAGAATGAAAATGAATCTATAGTCAAAGAACACCAGTGATTTTATGACAAGGAAAAATTAAGAGCCTGGATCCTGCAAACCTTTACCCAACTAAGCAACAATGTCTGACAGGATCAGTCCCCTGGGCTTGTTTAGACTAGAGTCAGATCATGTTCAACATTGTGTTCCTTCTCATGTGACTTTACCATGCTCTCCATCCACGCCAAGAGTCCCTCCACCATGCGTAGACCTCGCTATGTTATGATTTGTATGTCAGGATGCCTCCTAGAGTAGATCATAACTGAGGCTGAATCACATCACCTCAGCTGTGTTATTTCTGGCTTCTCTAGTCAAATAGTTAACTGCCAATGCCTAAAGGAGGAAGCCACTTTGACAGGAAGCTAAACTACCAATTTAAAGCTGAGGTTTTCAAAGCTGTCTACAGGATTTAGATGCCCAGTTCCCATTAATTTTAGTGACAATTGGACATTCAAATGCTTTATACAGCTTTTAACATTTCAGCCAACATTTTTTCCAAGTAGAGATGTAGGTCCTAGTTGTGAGCTATTTCCAGGGTGGACAAATCTTTTTGGCAAAGCACTCTCAATTCATCAGCTACAGATCTGACCAAAATGTGTCCGTAAAGGCTACTCACAAGAATAAGGATTAGCAGGATCAGGCTAATAGGAACACTAAAGGCCTGATTCGATGAACACGTGTGAGTGCATAAATGTTTACAGGATCAAGCTTCACACTATGTACATAGCGCATCAGACTGCACTTACCAAAACATTAGGGTGGGGATTTCAAATGTGCAAAAGTCCAGACATTCCAAAGGTAAGGATCCCACTATGGCATTATCTTGGCACACTGTGTACATACATTATGCAGGTGTATGTTTAACTGCATAATATAAACATTCTACATGGAAAGGGACTGAGTTAACACTGCCTGGAGAGCCTCAACTTTAGACTATTCAGACTTTTGGGCATTTCAAATTCTCAACTTTAACAATGAGATTAATTTTCTTGTTTGTTTGTTTTTAAAACATACATTTGATTCCTTGGGCATTGCCATAAATGCTCCAGTGTATGAAGCACCTATATAATAAGCAGTTTACGTCTAATTGCTGCACCTGTCTTTATTTCAAGGGGGAAGGATTCCCTATTCTAAGAGATCTCATCATTAGGAAACAGGATAACAAATAAATAATATCAATACAAATGCTAAACATTTATACAGAACATTGTCTTTTAAGCACAGTACAAATACTAACTAATGAATGTGATATCCAGCAGAATCCTCGTTTTCCTCCACTTTATTCCACAGTAATCCCCTAAACAATACCTTTAGGCCTACATCCTCCCATTTTTTCAAGATTGGAACCATGTTTCCCACCAACTTTCAGATTGTTTACTCAAGCTACTGAGCATTTACCTCTTAATCTTTCCGCAAAAGTCAGCCCCTCCAGCCCCTGATGTTTTCGCTGCTCTCCTTTGCATTTCAGCTGCTTTCGCAGAGATCTTTCTTGTCTCAGATATTCCATTGTGGTAATACCAAAGCCATCTAGTTAGGGGCTCTCCCGTCCCTGCTCCATATAAAACATCTGCCTTCCTCTGCATAAGTAGTTCCAGAATTGCATTGTGATATATTTTTACTGCAGTGTCCTACTGCAGACTCCCCTAACTGACTGCTTGCTCTCATCCCCAGCTGTTTTTAAGCGTTTCTGGACAAAATGAGGAACCTCTTAGTGTGTTTTCTCACCCTAGCACTGATGGCACAAGGTGTGTCCTGATGCATGTAAAGCCTCTCTCTGTTTATGGTTCATGCCCCCCTTACTGTGGTATCTGAGTACCTCACAATCTTTCATGTATTTATCCTCACAACTCTGTCAGCATGTGATGGGGTGTCCACCCCCTAGAATGCTGGAAGTAGGGTTGCCAACTTTCTAATAGCAGAAAACCAAACACCCTTGCCCTGCCCCCTGTCCCGAGGCCCCACCCTGCCTCTTCCCTTGTCCCTCGCTCTCCTCCAACCTCAATCACTAGCTCATTTTCACTGGACTGGGGCAGGGGTGTGGGCTCTGGAGTGCAGGAGGGGGCTCTGGGCTGGGTGGTTCAGAGTGTGGGGGGTGAGGGCTCTGGCTGAGCATGTGGGCTCTGGGGTGGGGCTGGGGCTGGAGCCAGGGATGAGGGGTTTGGGGTTCAGGAGAGGGTGAGGGCTCCAGCTGGGGATGTGAGCTCTGGGGTGGGACTAGGGATGAGGGGTTTGGGGTGCAGGAAGGTGCTCTGGGCTGGAGCAGAGGGGTTCAGAGTGTGGGAGGGGGCTCCGGGCCAGGGTGCGGGCTCCAGGAGGGAGTCTGGGTGCGGGAGGGGACTCAGGGCTGGGGCAGGAGGTTGGGGTACAGGCTGCGGAAGGGGCTTTGGGTGCAGGAGGGGGTTGGGGCATGGGCTTTGGGCAGCGCTTACCTCAGGCAGCTCCTGGGAAGCTGCAACATGTCTGACTCCTAGGTGGAGGGGCCAGGGGGGCTCTGCGTGCTGCCCCCATCTGGAGGCGCCACCCCCGCAGCTCCCACTGGCCGCGGTTTCTGGTCAATGGGAGCTGCGGAGCTAGCGCTTGGGGTGGGAGCAGTGTGTGGAGCCCCCATGGCCGCCCCTACTCCTAGGAGCCAGACATGACAGAAGCTTCCTGGGAGCCATGCGGAACCAGGTAGGGAGCCTGCCTGTGCCGCCAAATGGTCTTTTAATAGCCCGGTCAGCAGTGCTGACTGGAGCTGCCAAGATCCCTTTTCGACCGGGTGTTCTGGTTGAAAACCAGACACCTGGTGACCCTAATTGGAAGGGATGAAGGTGGCCAGGTACGCCTATTAACTCCAAAGCATGCACCTGGAGGAAGAGCCCGGGGATGGGATTGCCAGCAGTCTCTCATTACAAGGGATGTCCCTTATTTCTTCATCTCTGTACAACAAGATTGAGAGTTGCAGAGTGTTGCAAAAAGCAGCAAGAAATTCCACTGGTGACTATAGGTGAGTGTTGGTGCTTATTATTAATGATAATATTGAGAGGAGGGGTGGGGCAGGGATGCTAGGAAAACAGTCCCTTATTTTTGACATCCCTAGCAGGAAGTTGGGGTGACTGCTGCTGGGAAAGGGCAATCATTCCCTGGGAAGAGGGAGGAGTGTTTGGAGGCTGCAGGGACACACAGGTAGCAGTGACTTCCTGGGAAGAGGGTTTGGACCTGGTACACTCAGAGAAAGGAAGGGAACCAGGAGAGGTAGGAAGCAGTTCAGGAAGGAGCAGTGAGGGCTGGGAGAAGAAAGCCCAGAACATCCCAGGGAATGACTTCCCTTTCCCAGCAAGCAGCCCCTGGCTCTTGCCAGCTTCCTGACTTTATAGGTCCCGCCTGTTCCTTCCCAGCTGAGCCTGCTTGCAATCAATCCCTGCTCCCTGGCTGTCCCTCCAGGGGCAGCCTGTGGAGTTAATAGGCGTCCCTGGCCCCCTTCATCCCTTCCAGTGCTGTGTGTAGGATGGACACCCCATCACACAGCACTATCATCTCCATTTTATAGATGGGGAACAGAAGCACATAGAAGATAAATGACTTGCACAGGGTCACCCAGGAAGCCTGTGGCTCTCTCAAATCCCAGGCTAGTGCCTGAAATACTAGGTACTCCTTTATCCTTCACCTTCTCACGCTCCTTCATGTTTCTCTGCCTGGCCTATGGTTTAATATGAGACTGAGAAACAGAGAAGTGAGATTGAGCCAGCCTCCCCACATAACTGCCGTAACCAAAAAAACATAATTCTGTTTGTCCTTCTCCACAGCTATCAGAGAGTTTGGAGGGTCCTGGCTGGAGCTCAGGCCCTTTTTGCTTTTGACCTGACTCCCCTGGCTCTATTGAAACTTGACCCTCTCTCCTTTTTGTCACCCTTCTCCTCTAGCTGTGGGGGCTCTGCAGTGTTATCATTGCCCTACCGGAGGAAGATGCTTCAGCACCCAGACCTGCAGAAAAGGCCTTAGATTAATGTATGACCATGTTTTTTCCTACCCTTGGTAAGCAGTGGGGGATCAAAGGAACAAGTTGGGTTCAAAGACCTCCCTAAAGAGTATGGATTGCAACTATGGTGGTGTCAGTAAGGCCTAAGCTTCTTCCCCAACTCCACAACCACACACTGGGGAGGACAGGGGGCTTAACATAACGAGTGTCCCCACCTCCTACCTGAAGGAGGAGCCATTTGATAGTGGAAAATAATGTTCAATATTGAGAAATGCAAAGCAATGCACATTGGCGGGGAACATTTTAAATGACTGTTGCAACTTACAAGGTTTTAAATTGATGTATCAGCTCCAGAAAGGGACCAGGGCATGATTATAGACAGCTCTGCAGTAAAAAATAGCTAGCAGGGTGTTTGCAGCCATAAGGAATGAGCTGGAGAAAAATATCATAATGCCTTTATATAAATCAATGGTGCAGCCTCAGCCACTGTGCGCAGTACTGGTCACACCATCCCCAAAAAAGAGTATTGCAGAAATAGACGGGGAGGGGGGAGGGAGGCATTCAGAGAAGGGGCAACAAATATGAGGAAAGGTCTAGAAAAAACTCCCATATGAAGAGAGATTGAAAAGATTGGGATTGTTACACCTTTGGAAGGAGACAAATAAGAGGGGACATGGTAAAAGTCGATACCATAATGAATGGTCTAGAAAAGGTACCGTGGGAGCTTCTGTTCACCCTGTCTCATCACACATGAGCAAAGGGACATTTGATGAAATTAGCAGTTTGCATATTCAAAAACTGGTAAACGGAAGTACTTTTTCAAACAACGTGTAATTTACATTGTGGAACTCATTGCCACAACAAGTCATCCAGGCCAAGAACTAACAGCATTCAAAACAGGACTGGGCATGTATATGAATATCCAGAGTTTCATAATTATAATTAGTTATGATAATTTTTTTGTGGAAGTTAAATCAGTTAAATCAGTCTCTAACTACGAGAGATGAAGATGAGACCCAATGTAAAGGCAGATTATCCCCCATATGCATATTTCCAAGGCTACTTACACCTTCCTCTGAATCCCCTCGTGCTGGCCATTGTCAGAGAGAGGTTACTGGACTAGGTGGACCACAGGTCTGATCCAGTATGGCCATTCCAGTGACCCTGTCTGCAATGGGGACCACAGAAGGCAATGTGGTGTGCAGATGTGAAACAGAGAGAGAAAGCAAAAAAGGAAGTGGCAGGAGAATAAATGCAAGTCCAGAGAATGGGAAAGAACTAGGAGAGAGAAAAAGAGAGAGGGGAGGAACAGAGAATTAGGGAAAAGGGAAGAGCAGCAGGGAAGAATGAAAATGGAGCAGAGAATTGGGGTGCAGGGAGAACAAAGAAGGAAACAAAGAAGAGGGGAAAGTGGGATGCAGATGCCCCAGTACATGTTCAAGTTTCCTTTCCCTTCCACCCTACTAAACCAATGGCAGCCATGCCCCACCACTTCCCAGCCCTGGCCTCTTTCTCTCATGTTCTGCTGTACTGGGTAGTAAGCCAGGGGAGTCATCCCCAAGAAACTGGTGACCCTGTCCCACAGATGCCCAGTCAGACAGCCCTCGAAGCTCTCCCTCCTAATCAGTTCTCTCCTCTCTCTCGCAGCTAAATACGCCAAGCGATGTGCCTCTCGGTATGAGTGCGACGTCATGAGGGTCATGGGTGGATCAGTACTGAAGGCTGTTTGCTGCGGCACTAATCTGTGCAACAGATAGACAGGAGCTCCTCCACATGCAAGACTGGCAGGTTGTTATCTCCTTTCACCTCGCACAGCGACTGGACCCCTCACTAAGGATACTATGGATACTTTTCTGCTCTCTCTCTCTCTCTTTCTTTCCTCCTGGAATTGGAACAAAACTTGGAAGCTGATGTTTCCAACATCTCTACTTGTAACTCCCTGGAGAGACCCATATGCCAGGATAGTGATGATGCAAAATATTAAAATGCAAAATCAGCTGAAAAAGTTGTTTATAAGTAAGGGTTTATAAAACGTAACAATTGTTCAAGCTTCAGTGATACACAGAAAGGTGAGGGGCCGACAGGTATAGTGCAAGCCTCGTTTGGTCAGTTCTGACCTACAGCACCCTGTTATGTCATTCCTGGATCCCAAAAACAGTA
>NW_020664463.1:20310494-20347387 GCF_002925995.2 Terrapene triunguis
GAGCAAATAATTAAGCAATCAATTTGCAAACACCTAGACTATAATAAGGTGATAAGTAACAGTCAGCATGGATTTGTCAAGAACAAATCACGTCAAACCAACCGAATAGCTTTCTTTGACAGCGTAGCAAACTTTGTGGATACGGGGAAGCAATAGATGTGATTTAGTTTGACTTTAGTAAGGCTTCTGATACTGTCTCGCATAAGCATCTCGTAAACAAACTGGGGAAATACAATCTAGATGGAGCTTCTATATGGTAGGTGCATAAGTGGTTGGAAAACCATTCCCAGAGAATAGTTATCAGTGGTTCACAGTCAAGCTGGAAGGGCATATCAAGTGGGGACCTGCAGGGATCAGTTCTGGGTCCAGTTCTGTTCAATATCTTCATCAATTATTTAGATAATGGCATAGAGAGTACATTTATAAAGTTTGCAGACGACACCAAGCTGGGAGGAATTTCAAGTGCTTTGGAGGATAAGATTAAAATTCAAAATGATTTGGACAAACTAGAGAGATGGTCAGAAGTAAATAGGATGATATTCAATAAGGACAAATGCAAAGTACTCCAGTTAGGAAGGAACAACCAGTTGCACACATACAAAATGGGAAATGACTGATTCGGAAGCAGTACTATGGAAAGGGATCTGGGGATCATAGTGGATCACAAGCTAAATATGAATCAACAGTGTAACACCATTGGAAAAAAAGCAAACATCATTCTGGGATGTATTAGCAGGAGCATAATAAAAGACCCAAGAAGTAATTTTTCCCCTCTACTCCGCACTGATTAGGCCTCAACTGGAGTATTGTGTCCAGTTCTGGATGCCATATTTCAGGAAAGATGTGGACAAATTGGAGAAAGTCCAGAGAAGAACAACAAAATGATAAAAGGTCGAGAAACATGACCTATGCGGGAAGACTGAAAAAAAAATGGGTTTGTTCAGTCTGGAGAAAAGAAGACTGAGTGGGGACATGATAACAATTTTGAAGTACATAAAAGGTTGTTACAAGGAGGAGGGAGAAAAATTGTCCTTCTTAATCTCTGAGGATAGGAGAAGAAGCACTGGGTTTAAATTGCAGCAAGGGCAGTTTAGGTTAGACATTAGGAAAAAATTCCTGATTGTCAGGGTAGTTAAGCACTGAACCAAATTGCATAGGGAGGTTGCAGACTCTCCGTCATTAGATTTTTAAGAACAGGTTAGACAAACATTTGTCAGGAGTGGTCTAGATAATACTTAGGCCTGCCTTGAGTGCAGGGGACTAGACTAGAAGACCTCTCAAGGTCTCTTCCAGTCCTATGATTCTGTGGTTTTATGGCTAATGAGGGGTGATCTTCCTAACATTTGCTTATCTCTGCAGTGACAGAAAGCAGAAGCCTGTTGGAATTCCCTTCGTTAGCTTGAATATTTGATATAATTAAGCAAATAGATCTATACTTCTTAGGTACTTTTCAAGAAGCACCATCTGTATGTAAATAATGATAAATATATCCTCAACTTCAGTAGAGGCACAGGCAACTTTAATGACCTATTAATAAAATTTATCATCATTTTTGTATTAATACTGTATTGAGGTATCTCCCTACACCTGGCCACCAGAGCCTTTCCAGACTATGAAGACCAATTGCAGGATAATCTGGCTTCAGGGGCATACAGCTGTGCCATCTCCATGCTGAAAGTATTCAAAATGGTACCAGTGGGATTAAGCAAGAGGAACCAGGCTAGTTTGACCCCTGTTTCCACAGGGAAATGGTAGTTGCCTGCTTGGTAGATTCATCATAGCAGTGACTAGAGTTGAGTTGCTGGAAATCTTTGAAAAAATAAATTTTTAAACATTTGTGTTTATGAAAATGTGGAAAATTTTGACCAGTTCTAATTGCTAATGAATACATTCTAGGATTCACAAAGGTACAAGATGTTAACTTCTTCCTTCAGTTACACTAGGGCAATTCTCCTTGATATAAGTGGGAATAGTTTGCCTGACTTGATGGCAGGAATGAGCCCTTTTCCTTTGTGTCAAGGAGTGAAAAATGTCAGTCTTCCCTTTGATTTAACTTGTAAAGCTGGACATATATTTCAATTTCCAATCAGCTGTGGCCATTCTGTACATGACAAGATCTCCTGTGAAACTAGGGAAACTGTTTTACAGTATTTTAAAGAAAATGCATCCAGTCTGCAGTAAAAGCATTCTTTGATCTTTATGAAGAGTTTGAGGACAGATCCCATGAGAAAAATATCATGTGTAAACATCTATATAAAGAGATAGCAAAGTAATCAATATTAGACCATTCACATTTGTTGAGGAAGCTTAGTGTTTTCTGGGAAATGTTTACAAAATCCTATTACAACCTATACTCACATATTCTAGCACTAAATGGCATGTGAATATGGGTTGCAAAATCTGGTCAATAAGTAAACGACTGTTTAGAAATTCATGTGTTTCTAAATCTGGGTTGTTTATTGAAGTATAGATGCATAAGATGAGTAGTTACACAATCACTGAAATACAAACTTTATTGAAAACAGAACCTATACAAAAAGGTTGGTCACTAAAATATAGTGGAGCATTACAATAATGAGTTTAGGGTAGTCATATTCAATGATTAATTTGTAATGAAAGAGGTGCTGGGGCTCAAAGAATTCTGTGCTGGGGCTCAAGCAATTTTTTTACATTCATAACCGATGCGGCAAACCCAGAGGTGCCAAGGCTAAGAGCTACCAAGCTGAGAGGCGCGGGACCTGGCAAGCCCTGGCACAAGTTAAGCACTGGGCATATTAAAATGCAGAGATATACTACAAAATGCTATGTTTGTATCTATGGTTGTAAACAAAATGGTAAGATATTGTATTATTTAAGCAATAGCAAGTAATTGAAGGCAATGAGTAGACACAAGGGGACAGAACTGAGATTCAGCTGAGTTCAGGAGGATGCAGCTACAGTAACAAAAATAGTTTTTATACCATAGTCATCACCGTAGCATCTGAGCTACTTTGAGTAGTGCATTGAGTGCATACTGACACCACGTCTGTTTACACACTGTCTACTTTGTTTGTCTTTGCTCATGGTTCTTCTTCAGGAAGACTTCTGTCTTTCCCTCTACTGAATGTGAATGAATCTCTCTTACCTCCCTTAACCAAGCTGGCCACCACCATTCTCACTCATGCTGACTTTAGAGTGTGGGTTACACGGGCTGGTAACAGCTTTTCTGCTCCCCATTATCATTCTCAGTTCATATAACCCCTAGTTAATGCAGTGTATGTGCTGTTCAGACTATGTTGCAAGCTCCAACGTCCCAGGAAATAGGATAAGCTAGGACAAGCCCCACAGCACAGATCAGACATGTTAGGGAGGTATTGCTAGCTGCTATGGGGCTGGCGTACACATAATTTAAGCACTGATTAACTAAACTATGGAGGAGCGGCTCTTCTGGTTGATAATCTCAAGGCCTGGTGCGAGGAGAGAAGATGGATTTTAGGAAGATGGGTCCCATCAACAGCCCCTGCACAGCTGGGGAACACTAACTGCTCAAACCCTTCAGTGACGTGCTGTACATTGCCCCCTGTCACCTCCATCACAACACTCCACACTGCGGCTCTCCCAACACCAAGCTGGTTCCACACTGACAAGTAGCAGCCGTGGCTGGCAATCTTCCACATGGTAATTGCCATGCTGAGGGGCCCCCTGAGCCTCCTGCTCTGGTATACTGTAGTGTTATGGTCAGCTCAGCACACAGACACAGCAAAGTGCCATTCAGCATCCTGAAGTCTCTGCTGGTCATCTCAGGCCTGAATAACTGCCTGGTCCCACCATTTTGTGCTCAAAAGGCCCCAAAGCCGTGCTCTGTCGAGTGGAGGTCATCAAATACACAGACTATACAGACCTGTGCATGGAACCCATCACCTGGTCCTCCATCATTCCAACTCCTGTAACAATCCTGCTGGGTCTAGTGGGCTGCTGCAGATGCCTCATTGAGGCCTCTCCAGTACAACAGGATCTGCTTTTCACAGTTAGTAAGGGACTGGAGCCCAGTGTTCATATGTGCCACCTCCATGCTGAAAGTGTTCAAAATGGCACCAGGGCACAAATGAGATTAAGCAAAGGAACCAAGCTAGTTTGACCCCTGTTCCCACAACTCCCTTGGCCATTTGAGAGGTATCCCATTATCTGCTATGAAAATTGCCCAGAATGCAGCAAGCCTGGAAGCAGTGCAAGGCATCCTGGGAGATCGACCTAGACGGCACACTGCTGTGTGAACACATGGTTTCTAATGTGACAGGGGTTACACCAATGCAAGCACTACAGTGTGAACATACACAGTGTATCTAAACAGGTATAATTAGACTGATTTAAGCTACAACTGTGCAAATTTTAAGTATAGACATGACACCAGTCAGTGGTCTAAGCACTAAAAAAAGAAAATGTCATTTTTGAGCCTTAAGCATTTGCCACAGATTTGCTGTCATGGATAGCACCTCTCTTTAGTTTTGTTTACTCCATCCATGCCAGGTTCCCTGAATATTTCTTCATGTCTTTGGAAGATACACTGTATAATTTATACTTTGTGCAAGAACTGGCACCACTTCTCCCAACTTTTTCCATAAAATCTGAGTCCTAGCCAAAAGGAAGTGTTTCAACACTAGCTTACTCAAGGGTGCTATTGGGTGTTTTCCCCTCTGTTTTCCCTATGCAAAGAGATCGTAAAACCAAGTCAACAATGCAGGAAGTTCCATGTCTTTTGGGTGGCAGCAGAGTGGAGTGGGAAAGGCATGTGGGGAAGTATATAAACCAATTGCGCTACACAGCAGCAATGAAACAGATCGCCCTGTGCTTCAGCTGTAAACCAGGTATGTAAGGTTTTTTTCCCCTTGCTTAAACTTCAACAGCATGAATAGAATGACAGAGTCTAACGCTCGGTGTCACAGATTCCAGTTTCATAAAACTCATTTTAATCTAAACTATGTTTGTGACCCCAGCCTGAAACTCAATTGTGTGTTCCCTGGTTTTACTGAAGTTAGAGGTTTTTTTCTAACAGTTCTGTAGAGCACGAATTCACAAGTATGTTATTTAGCACCCACAGGATGCTTGGTGCTGTACAGTGTATATTAGTAGATGAAGACTAATGCCAGGTTTTTAAAAGGTATTTAAGCACCTAAATATGCAGATAGCCACCTAGTGTGATACCTGTTCTTTAGGCAACTAAATCCCTTTAAGAAATCTAGTCCATAGTCTCTGTTCCAAGGAGTTTTACAGACAAAACAGTTCAGGACACAAAGGCTAACATTTAAAGTATGTGGCCCTAAAGGTAGGTAACTAACTAAATGTGGCAGATTTTCAGAGATGTTGAGCCACTCCAACTAATGGGGAAGTCAGTAAGTGCTGTGCTGTGGGTGCTCAGCACCTCAGAAACTCAGCCCACCTGTATAAAAGTGCATTAATATGGACTTGGCCATCTAAATTTAGATCTCTGTGTTTTAAAATATAGGCCCTTATGCACAGGCTGAGGAAATGAAGATCCACTGTGAGCGCCATTCATATTGTATGTAAGGGCTTACTGGGGTAAGTCGACCTAAGTTACGCTACTCCAGCTATGTGAATAATGTAGCTGGAGTCGACATAGCTTAGGTCGACTTACTGTGGTGTCTTCACTGTGCAGCGTCGACGGGAGATGCTTTCTGGTCAACTTCCCGTACTCTTCTCAGAGAGGTGGAATACTGGGGTCAACTGGAGAGTGCACTGCCATCAATTTCGCGGGTCCTCAGACCCACTAAATCAATCCCTGCTGCATCGATTGTAGCAGCATCAATCTCCCTGGTAGAGAAGACCAGCCCTAAATGTTGTATTTGCTTTGGTGGATTTCCATTAAAGACTGGACGGGAGGAGTGAGTTTTTAGGAGGTATCTGAATGACAAGACAGTGATTTTCTAGTACTTTATAAGCAGGAGTGTCAGACTCTCCTTCATGGAACACCTCATCATGGCAAGACCCAGCTTTGCAGCACTTCTACCTCACCCTCCTCCATTGGACTCGGGTGGGCAGGTCACACTCACCCCTTCCAGGGTCACAGTGTCCAAATTCAAAACTCTTCCACCCTTCCCAGGCTTACTCCTGCACAACCTCTTTGCCCCTTTCCCAGGCTCTGCAAAATTCTTCCTCACTTTGTTACAAACTGCTGCCTTCCAGGACTTTCTCCATAGAAGCCCAGCTCCTATCAAGCCACTAACCCTCATGGCTTCTTCTCTGGAGTTCTTCTCCCAGGCCTGTTTCAGAAGTCTCCTTCTCCCCAGCTGCCCTCTCCCTTCAGGGATAGTCCCAGGATACCAGATCTTTCCTACAGGCACTTCCGTGATTTCTTTCCCACAGAAAGAAAAACTCCCACCTACCTGTCTCCTGAGTCTCCTCTCCCTAGTGCCCTACAGTCCTTTCTTTATAGGAACCACCCAGTTTGGTTCTACCCAGAAGGATCCACTCCAGAATTGTCTGTCTCCCCTCCATAGGGTTGCCAACCCTCCAGGATTGGCCTGGAGTCTCTAGGAATTAAAGATTAATCTTTAATTAAAGATTATGTCATGTGATGAAATCACCAGGAATACATCCAACCAAAATTGGCAACTGTACCCCTCCAGGTGGTACAGAATGGGCTAGTTGGACTCCTCGGCTCCCCTTAAACCATCACTTGTAATGTGGAGTTTATAAATTCCATCACAGCTTAATGTGGTCTGATGTGGCTCACCACTGTGAGCGTGTATCTCAGGGCAGACTGTCAGAAAACAAGGGCAGACACCCCAAACTGGTCGTATGTTCTATACTTAGTTTTCACCAAGCCAGTGACAAATGTGAACTCCTGGATCACTATACCAGTCTTACCATGGCGTCACAGACAGTCCCCTCAGACTCTCCAGCCTATCTTGCCACCCAGACAAACTGAACTTTGTGATAAAAGGTCACTCAAACCAAAAATCACATCAGATTTAGGTTGCTCTCAGTCCCAAGAGACCAGTCACTTACCCTGGATCAGCTGGTACTCTAGATCTTACAGCAAAGACAATGCTGGCAGCCAATTTCTATAGTAAAATAACTATAGGTTTATTTGCTAAGAAAAAATAATGAGAGTTATTGAGAGGTTAAAGGAGGTAAAATATAATAATGGGTGAGTCAAAGTCTGTAAGTCCAAAATAGTAGCAGAGATGTAGTAATCTGCCAGTTTCCCAAAAGTCTTTTCAGGGCTGCCCAGAATAACTCCGGGGATCTCCATCTTCTTATTCAGTTATTCTACCCTGTTAGAATCCGAACAGTCCAGAGATGATGGATTTCTTCCTTAATCCATATTTATAGCTTTTCCACACAGAAAGCAAGCGGTTAGTGTCTTTACCCACATGGGTTTTTTTCTTTGATGACTGATAGTGAGGAATGCACTTAGAGTCCTTGACCTCGATCATCACACACAATGACCACTTACTTTGAAATAAGCATTTTCTGTTAAAGTTCTTAAGCCCTTCATTAGCATTTCACAAGATTTCTTTGATGGATAATTTAGTTACAGGGATATACATAATGTACGTGCCTGCCATTACATTATAATAGGAATAGATAAGTGAAAACAAAACAGTTAATATCTCCTTTGATCTCAATTAACACACAAGCGAATTGGCCTGAATGTATGCTAATACATTTAACTCCTTTGATATTCACACAAAAGTGAATTGGCCTATGGTTCTGGCCTTAGCTGGTCTGTCAGCATCAGACCCCCAACACAAACCTGGTATAGAAAAGGGTCTTACTGATGCACCTGAATAGACCTTAGGGTTCCCCCATTCTTGATAAGGCATCATCAGCCATTATATTCTCCTTTCCTTTGATGCGAATTATATCCATGTCAAATTGCTGTAGGGCTAGTCTCCAACAAAATAAACGAGAATTGGTTCCCTTAGCTTGGTGCAGCCATGTCAAAAGGGCATGATCGGTTAAAGCAATAAATTTTGTGTTACACAATTAAGATTTAAGTTGCTTAACAACCAAGATAGTGGCATAACACTCTTTCTCAATGACAGCATAATTTTGTTCAGGGGGCAAGGTCAGCTTTTTGCTTAAGTAGGCAATGGGGTGCTTCTTACCCCCCACTCCATCTTGTATCAGTTCTGTGTCCAACCCAATGTTAGAAGCATCAGTGCACAGCACAAATGGTTTGCTGAAATCAGGGCTGACCAAAACAGACTCCTTAGACAAAGTTTCTGTTATGTTCTGGAAGCCTTTCTGACAGACCTCTGTCCATACCACCCCAGTCTGGCTTCCCTTATTTTGTAAGGTCTGTTATGGGGCCACAATGTAACTAAACCCCTTTACATACCTACGGGTAATAGTTGGCCAGACCAATAAAGGATCTGACCTGCTTTTTTGTTCTAGAGCCAGGCCAGCTTCTAATGGCCTTTACCTTTAAAGGGTCAGGGTGAATCAACCCACTGCCCACCTTGTGTCCTATGTAGCATACTGCTGCAGTTCCCATCTTGCATTTGGAGACCTTGATAGTGAGGTTGGCGTCTCTTAGCCTTTGTAACACAATTCCCTCATTATTTAAGTGGTCTTGCCAGGAGCTACTAAAAATAGCCAAGTCATCTATAAAGGCTCTGGCAAATGTTTGTAACCCCCGCAGCACCTCATTAACAAGTCACATAAAAGTTGCCCCCAAATTTATCAATCCAAAAGCCATAACTTTAAACTCATATAGTCCAGATTCCCACTATAAAAACAGATTGTTCTTTGGGCATCAGCATCTAAGGGAATTTGCTAGTACCCACGAGTTAAATCCAGTGTGTTTATGAATTTTGTGTCCGCCAATAGGTCCAGTAAGTCCTCTATTTGGGGTACGGGGTAAGGATCAGGCTGGGTGATACCATTTAGTTTCCTATTAAAAAATCTCATTGATTTTGTCCTTTTTAGGTACCATTACAATAGGAGATGCCCAGGGGCTTTTTGACTTAGTGATTACATCCATTTCAGGCATGCTTTCCACCTCCTCCTGAATTTGCTTCTGCATTTCCCTGTTAGCCCAGTATGCTCTGCTTGGAACTGGGCGAGGCCCCAAGTTTTGAATGGAGTCCACAATCTTTCAGTTAGACCTGGCTGGTTGGAAAATACCGGTTTGTGATAAAAAACCTGTTAAAAAGGCCAGAATTTCCTGCTTTGGGTTTGGACTTAAACCATTCCCAAACGCAATGCTTTCTAGAGGAGTTTATTCCCTGCTTTCTTTGACTAAATCAATTAAAGTTGCAGAAAGCATTTCCAGATCAGCACAATAGATCATTTTTACTGCTATCTCCTTTTCATGGTAAGCTTTAAATCTATTGATATGCATTGTTTGCATGCTCCTCTGCCATTGGGCTTCCTTACATCATACTTGACTTTATTCACTCTTTGAATCACCTCAAAAGATCCTTCCCAATAATCCTGCATTTTCTTTTTCCTCATGGGAATTAATATTAGCACCAAATCACCAATATCAAATGACCTTTCTTCACTACACCGATCATACTAAACTTTGAGTTTCCTGACTTTTCTTAAGGTTCTGTTGCACTAAATCCATCATAACCTGCAAATTCTCCTTAAAATGAGTGACATACTCCCCTACTGGCTGTCCTGTTTCCTCAATACTGCCTTCCCAAGAGCCTCAAATCAAATCTAAGGGTCCCCTCACCTGCCTCCCACACAGGAGATCAAAGGGGGCAAAGCCAGTAGACTCTTGGGATACACTTCTGTACGCATATAGAAGAAAAGGCAGCAAAAAGTCCCAGTTGTTTTCATGCCTGGTGACATACATTCTCAGCACAGCCCCATTTAAAGTTCCATTAAATCTTTCCAACTCAAGATGGACTTTCACTAGAGGAACAGTCACAGAAAAATCAGCCAAAGCTAAAATATTTAGACTTTTGCCAGGAGGTCTGTCCTCTGCTCTTACCACACTTTGTTTAACCTAAGTGAGACTTGTGATGCCGTGTCCCTCCATCCTGTACACTCAATGCCATTTACTCTTGCACTCTTAATAAATTCTTCACTACCTTCCCAAGACTCAGTTCTAATATAGTTTACAAGGCTATTCTCCTCCAGTACAATTTCCTCTGCAATCAAGGGGGTAGCATTGGCACTCTCGGTGGTAGCATTGGTGGGGGTTGTGGGTGCAGATTCTGGGGGCAACTTTAAGTTTTGGGCAAGTTGGTTTTATATGGCCAGGAGCCCCAGAGTGATGGCAGATTGCCTGTTTTCCCTGAGAGTAAGAGATTTTAATATCTGGGCTCCCTTGAGGTTTTTTAACAAAGTTGGGGTTAGGTTTATTCCTAGACCCAGTCATCCCCTTTGACCTGGGGAGCAGAGGGATTACCCTTCCCCTGAAAGTTTACATTCCTCCTCAGCCCTTGACTCAATATACTCATCAGCAATTTCTGTTGCATTCAAAACTGTGGATTTTTTTTGTCACAGATGGCCACTTTTATTTCATCAGTGAGTCTCCATAACAACTGCTCTTGTGCCATTAAATCAAACAGCTTGTCATAGCGACCTTCAGATCCTGCCAACTATCCATTTTTTCACAAAACTACGCATCATATACACATATTCCACATGAGTGATATTGTCAGACATTTTAAGATTTCTATACTTCAGTCGATAGGACTCAGGAGTGATCTTCAACCTTTTCAATACGGTTACTTTAAAGTTCTTATACATCATAGCATCACTAACCTCCATTTCATTAAAAACTTGTCTGGCTTTTCCAGTCAACTTGCTTAAGAGGATAGGCATCCATTTATCCTCTGGAATCTTATGGATTTGTCACAGTCTCTCAAAGGTGGACAGGAATTTTTCAATGCGGTCACTCTCATGATAAATTGGACAGGCTTTCTCCCATTCCTTGCTGTTCAGAGGGAATGTTGCCACAGTCTGAGGCTGCTCCTTTTGCTTCCCCAGGAATGGGAGCTTCTTGCTCAGCTGTTACCTGCTCCATGCGTCTTTGGTGGGCTCTCTCCTCAACTTCCTCAATTTCTTTCTTCTCCTCGATTTGGTGTTCCACCATCCCTTCTTCATGCTCACTTGCTTGCTCAGCTTTCAGGAGTCACAGGCGGGCCAGTTCCGCTGCAGCAGGGGAGTCTTTTGATGCCTAGTCATGGATTATGAGCAAAGCTCTCAGTTCCTGATATGAGTTTTTCTTCTTAAAATATAACCCCCTTTGTGAGCAAAACTCCTCAAGGTCTTTTCTCCCAAGACCCTCATATGACTGTGATTCATTCATTTCACTAATCTTTAACCCTTAAAACTCTCAATATCAAATTTAAATTTTCATCTTTAAGTCCAATTGATTCGTAGCATGTGAATTCTGTGCCATGTGAATTGGCCTACGGCTCTGGCCTGAGCTGGTCTGTCAGCGTCACAACAAGGAGGTTAAAAAGAGGCTGAATAACTACAGGGGAAGTTTAGAGAATGCCTATGTCCTTGGGGGGGCCACTTAGGGATCTGGGGCAAAATCACTACTTGGTCCTGCTAGTGAAGGCAGGGGGCTGGACTCGATGACCTTTCAAGGTCCCTTCCAGTTCTAGGAGATAGGATATCTCCAATTTATTATGAGGGCCTTTTTCTGCAAACCTTTGCTCAGCTCAGCATCCCTAATTGGCAGAAGTAGTTCTACTAGTCTAGACTAAACATTTTCATCATTTTCCAAACTGAGCATTTCCTCTAGTGTGACTGTGATACCCTGTACTGCATGTTCTCCACTTTTGTATGGTTATGATATATTTTGTGCAAAGTATGTCTTGTGAGGTATCATTTGAAAACTCAGAATCTGCTGAATATTATTATTTTGTTGAAATGTGTGTAACACTGCATGTAAAATTATGAGACTTGGTTATATGATTGTTACTGAAACATGTTGTGGTTCTGGGTAATGCCCACAAACCCACTTTTCAGAGACAAAGACACACTGGCAACCCCAGACAACAAAGTCAGGTGAGCTATCACATACTTAACTGGCCAGCTGCCAGCAGGGGAGAAGGTATAAACCAGACATTTATATTGCATCCCAAAGACAGTTCGAATCTCACGTACACAGGGGACTTTTTGTCTACACGCCAGTGGAGGGCCATCCTCAAAGAGAGGAGGAGGGTATAAAAATAAGAGACAGTGACCTCCATGTCATCCCTCTCCTCCATCTCTCTGCTCACGGCATGAAGGAATATCTGAAGAACATTCAACTGGGTGTAGATGCCTGTATGAAAGGAAATCTAGTCTGTGAAGTGTTGCAGCTTATGGTGAGAAAGACATTTTGCTTTTAAGTTCAATTAGGTGTTAGCTTGTGGTTTTATCTATTTTTCATGTAACCAATTCTGACTTTTATGCCTTACCACTTATAATCACTTAAAATCTATCTTTCTCTAATTAATAAACATGTTTTATTGTTTTATCTAAACCAGTTTGATTGAAGTGTTTGAGAAATCTCTACTTAGGTCAACAAGTCTGGTGCATGCTCATTACCCAGTGTTGGAATGATGGACTATCTATGAGCTTACACTGTCCAGGAAAGTACTGAACAGTGTAAGACACACATTTCTGGGGCAGCAAGGCTGGGACTGGGGATATACTGGTCTTGCCCAATATGTAATTCATGGATGGCTGGGCATAGCATTCATGTACTCAGCTGGGGATGACTTTAAATACTGGTGACCGTGAGTGAGAAGAGCTTGAAGTGGTTGCTGCTGTTCAACAGCAGAGCAAAGTAAAAGGCATCCCAGGCTGGAGAGCTAAGAGGACACAGCAGTCCATCAGTCCAGACTGCACCCTGGGGAATGTGAACAGTGACTATAGTCCTTTTACAGACTTTACACATCCTGTGTCCAAATACAAGAGTGCTTCACCATGAGTAGATTGTGCAAACATTCAGGCAATGTATCCTAGGGTCCCCCTATGTTTAACAACCACCAAGACTGAATTGCATTGGCTCAGTTGTGTTATTCTGTGTGACAGTCTCTGGTGGACTAAAGCAACAGTACCCTGTGAACTGCAAGAATGGCATCTAGTCACATACTGAACTACCAATGTCCTGGAGAGGAAGCCTTTATAACACATGTAATATCCTTAAAATACAAGACAAATATTAATTAAAGCATAGGATGCTTAGCAGAACTTTCTCCCATCACTCTTTGTTATGTCCCATTACAATCCCTAAAAAATTCGCTCTACCTCCATGGTGTTTACACATTCAGTTGTGTAAAGACTGTTACCATGTTCCCCACCCAACCCTTTGTCATCACTAACCCCAGCTCTGTGTACTTAGCTCTTTTGAGCTTTCTTCACTGGTCAGTCCCTCATCCCCTGAGGTTTTTGTGGCTCTTCTCTGAATTGCTGCTACTGACTCGGATATCTTTCCAGATCAGAGGTGAACACAGGGTTCCAGAATGGCAGGCCAGAGCTGTCTAGTAAGGGAGTCCCACCTCCCTGCTCTGAGATGTGCTGACTCTCCACATGCAGCCCACTAGTTACACTGCCTTTTAAAAAAAATGTGCTGCCATCTCCTAACGCCAGCTCCCCAGACTGACTGCTCGCTCTCATCCCCAGGTGTCTGTTTAAAGCCTTTCTACACAAAATGAGGAACCTGACTGTGTGTGTGCTCGCCCTAGCGCTGATGGCACAAGGTGAGTCCCCTGCTTATAAAGCCTCAGTTGCTTCTCGCCATCCTTCATGTTTTCCTTACCCTTTTGTTCAATAAGAAACCTTAGAAGGGAAAAGTTAGACAAAGGTAGTTCTACACTTACAGCGGGGTGTAGGGTACAGACGCTGTACGCCCAGCTAGCTCAGCTATAAACAGCAGTGCAGGCAGTGAGACACTGCTTATGTGAGTAGAGTGCTCTACACACCTGAACCCTAGGGTGTGTACACTGCACAGCTCTCTCCTCGCCCAAGCCATGCCTCCCTCATCTACACTGCTATTTTTAGACATTATTGTCCCACTGCCTCCCTGCTGTGGAGCTTTTCTCTGCTGCACGGAAGGACTCTGCTGGTGGGAAAAGGCTCTGGTGGGCGCCTTTCCCCACTGCCTCCCCCTGCCAGAGCTTTCACTGCTCCGTGTAGCTACACACCACAGTGGGGGTGCACCCTGCCTTATGCAGCTTGTTGCTATGCTATGCATACCCCACATGTTACCACAAGTTCAGACAAGTGTAGACAAGATCGGACACAGATCCACCCTTCTCTTGCCACCAACGCTGCATGTTTCCATAGCTAGATATCTATCTATGCTACTTATAATCACCCCATTTCCATAGTATCCAATCACCTCACAATCCTTGATGTTTTTACCTTCACAATACCCCTAGGAGGCAGGGCAGTGCTATTATCCCCATTGTACAGATGGGGAACTGAGGCACAGAGTCGCTAAATGACTTGCCTAAAATCACACAGGAAGTCTATTGCAGGCCAGAGAAATGAACCCAAGTCTCACAAGTTCCAAGCTAGTACCCTACTGCAGGGCCACCCTTCTGTTCTATCTCCCCTGCCCCCACAAAGAAAAATTGGTGGGAAGGCCTTGCATTTCAATCACTCCTGAGTGGAAGAAGGGACCTTGGCCTTCGTCTTGTTGAACCTCTGTGTTTTGTCTTCTGCCTCCTTTAGCCGTTGTGTCTCTGGAGTGTTATTACTGCCCTAATGGAGGAAGATGCTTCACCACTGAGAAATGCAGGATGAACCAGGATCAATGTATTACAATGTTCTTCCCTTCCACTGGTAAGTAGGATAGAATCAGTGGAACAGGTTGGGGTCACAGACATTTCAGATTATAGACTCATAGACTTTAAGGTCAGAAGGGACCCTCTTGATCATCTAGTCTGATCTTCTGCACATTGTAGGCCACAGAATCTCACTCACCCACTCCTGAAATAGACCCATAATCTCTGGCTGAGTTACTGAATTTCTCAAATCTTGGTTTAAAGACTTCAAGTTACAGAGAATTTACCATTTAAACTAGTTTAAACCTGCAAGTGACTCATGCCCCATGCTGCAGAGGAAGGCAAAAAAATCCCCAAGGTTTCTGCCAATCTGACCCGGGGGAAAATCCTTCCTGATCCCAATTATGGTGAGCGGTTAGACCCTGAGCGTGTGGGCAAGACCCATCAGCCAGACACCTGGGAAAGAATTATCTGTAATAACTCAGAGCCCTCCCCATCTATGTCCTATCACTAGCCATTGGAGATATTTGCTGCTAGCCATCACAGGTCAGCTACATGCCATTGTAGGCAGTCCAATCATGCCATCCCCTCCATAAAGCTCAGTCTTGAATCCAGTTAAGTTTATTGTACTCACTACTCCCCTTGGAAGGCTGTTCCAGAACTACACTCCTCTGATGGTTAGAATCCTTCATCTAATTTCAAGCCTAAACTTGTTGGCCAATTTACATCCATTTGTTCTTCTCCACATTGGCGCTTAACTTAAATAACTCCTCTCACTTCCTGATATTTATCCTTCTGACGTATTTATAAAGAACAATCATATCTCTCCTCAGCATTCTTTTGGTTAGCCTAAACAAGCCAAGCTTTTTGTGTCTCCTCCCATAAAGTAGGTTTTCCATTCCTCAGATCATCCTAGTAGCTCTTCTCTGCAGCTGTTCCAGTTTAAACTCATCTTTCTTAAACATGGGAGACCAGAACTGCACACATTATTCCAGATGAGGTCTCACCAATGCCTTCTAATGGTACTAACATTTCCCTGTCTCTATTGGAAATACCTCTCCTAATGAATCCTAGGACTACACAAGCCTTTTTCACAGCTGCATCACATTGGCGACTCATAGTCATCCTGTAATCAACCGATATACCCAGGTCTTTCTCCTCCTCTGTCATTTCCAACTGATAGTTCCCAGCTTATAGCAAAAATTCTTGTTGTTAGTCCCTAAATGCATGACCTTGCACTCTGCATTATTAAATTTCATCCCATTTCTATTACTCTGGTTGTCAAGGTCATCTGGACCTTCTTGTATGAGATTCCGGTCCTCCTCTTTATTGGCAATACCTCCCAACTTTTTGTCATCCGCAAATTTTATTAGCGCATTCCCACTTTTTGTGCCAAGGTCATTAATAAAAATGTTAAATAAGATTGGTCCCAAGACCAATTCCTGAGGAACTCCACTAATAACTTTCTCCAACCTGACAGTTCACCTTTCAGTGTCACCTGTTGTAGTCTCCCCTTTAACCAGTTCCTTATCCACCTTTCAGTTCTCATATTAATCCCCATTTTCTCCAATTTAATTAATAATTTCCCATGTGGAACTGTATCAAATGCCTTACTAAACTTCAGGTAGATTAGATCTACTGCATTTCCTTTGTCTAAAAAATCAGTTATCTTCTCAAAGAAGGAGATCAGGTTGGTCTGGCATGACCTACGTTTTGTAAAATCATGTTGTATTTTATCCCAATTACTGTTCACCTCTATTTCTTTAACTACTTTCTCCTTCCAAATTTGTTCCAAAACCTTGCATACAATTGAGGTCAAACTAACAGGCTTATAGTTTCCTGGATCACATTTTTTCCCTTTCTAAAAAATAGGAACTATATTAGCAATTCTCCAGTCATACGGTACAACCCGGGAGTTAATGGATTCATTAAAAATTCTTGCTATTGGGTTTGCAATTTCATGTGCCAGTTTCTTTAATATTCTTGGATGGAGATTATCCGGGCCTGCCGATTTAGTCCCATCAAGCTGTTTGAGTTGGACTTCCACCTCAGATGTGGTAATTTCTGCCTCCATATCCTCGTTCTCATTAGCCACACTGCCACTACACCTAAGCTCTTCATTAGTCTCATTAAAAACTGAGACAAGAGACAAAGTATTTGTTTAGATGTTGGGCCATGCCTAGATCTTCACCCCATCCTCAGTGCTTAGCGATCCCACTTCTTCTTTCCTTGTTTTCTTACTAATATGGCTGCTGAACATTTTACTATTGGTTTTAATCCCCTTTGCAAGGTCCAGCTCTACTTGGCTTTTGGCAGGTCTCACTTTAACCCCACACTTTCTGACCTCTGAGAGGGAGCTTTCCTTGCTGATCTCTCCCATCTTCCATGCCTTGTAAACTTTCTGCTTTCTCTTAATCACTTATCTGAGATCCTTGTTCATCCAGCTTGGTCTGCAACCCTTCCCAACAAATTTTTTACCCTTGCTTTGCATGCAGGCTTCAGATAGTTTCTGCAACTTTGACTTACAGTAATTTCAAGCCTCCATCTCATTCAGATCCTTGAGTTCTTCAGTCCAGTCCACTTCCCTAACTAATTCCCTTAATTTTTTGAAGTTTGCCCTTTTGAAATCAAGGATACTAGTGCAAATCTATTTTTGTTTATCCTTCTATTTAGTTTAAACTGAATTAGCCCATGATCACTTGAACCAAGATTGTCCTCTACAACCAGCTCTTCTATGAGGTCTTCACTACTAAAATGGCATCACCTCTTGTTGGTTCAGTGATTATTTGGTAAAGAAATCTGTCAGCTATCACATCCAGGAAAATCTTGGTTCTCCCATCTATATCTGGGAAGTTAAAGTCTCCCATAATCACACAATTCCCAGTAGTATTTTTTTCATTAATTACATTAAAGAGGTTTCTATCCATATCCAAATCAGATCCTGGTGGTCTGTAGCACACCCCAAGCACTATCCCAGGGAAACCTCTAGTAGCTTTCTTCCCCAAAGTGATTTTGGCCCAAACAGACTTTGTCTTATCCATTCTATCACTCCTAATTTCTTTACAGTCTACCTCATCGTTAACATACAATGCTAGTACACCACCTTTGCCTTTATTTCTGTCTTTCCTGAACAGCACATACCCTTCAATACCTGTAACTCCAGTCATGACTACTATTCCACCATGTTTCTGTTATCCCTATAATATCTTGTTTCACTTCCTGCACCAGTAGTTCTAGTTCCTCCATTTTGTTACCCAGGCACCTTGCATTGGTGAACAAATATCTTAATTGTTGATGCTTGGCTTCGCCCACATTCCTCGCCCAACAGGGTACAGTCATTCTATTGCCAGTATTGCCTACCTGACTGTTAGCTTCACTGGTATTGGCACTATCTTTCCTCTTAATGGCAATTCTCCTACTCACTGTGGTTCCTTTTTCCATTGCTGTATCCTTTCTTACTTGATTTTTCTCCTGCTCAATGACAGAATCAAGTGTGGAGATTACATGAGCATCTCCCAACCATCTTCCCCGAGTTCCTAGTTTAAAGCTCTTTTAATCAGTTCTGCCAACCTCCATCCCAGAAGTCTATTTCCCTCCCCACTCAAGTGGAGTCCATCCCATGAGAACAGTCCTCTGTCCATGAATGCCTCCCAGTGGTCAAACATCCCAAAGCCCTCCTTATAGCACCACTGCTTGAGCCATCTGTTCATCATCATAATCTTGTCTCACCTTCATTTTCCTTCTCTAGGGAAGGGAAAAATCCCACTAAAGATCACCTGAGCCTCCATTTCCTTAGGCATCTTCCCTAGCCTGTCATAGTCTCCCTTGATACATTCCAGTGTGAATCTAGCTCTATCATTTGTTCCCACATGAGGAGGAATCAGTGGAGTCTTTTCTGCTCCCGTTAAGATCCTCTTCAGTCTCAGGTCCACAGCCTGTGTCTTAGCTCCTGGCAGACAGCACACCCTTTCTGTTCTCCACGTCAATTCTGGTGACAGGCCTGTCTGTTCTTCTTAATAGGGAGTCCCAGTCACGTAAACCGGCCTCTTCCTGGTCATGGTGTGATTCTCTGACCTTCCTCCTGTTCTTTCTGTCTGCAAGTCCTCTGGTCTTTTGTTCTCCCTTGCAATCTTCCGTGAGTCAGCCTGTATCCTCCTGGTGCTCTGCACTTTGGGTATCTACATTGACTCTTCCCCTCTTCTTACAGGTCCAGCCACTCTTCTCTTCTTCCTTGCCCTCCCTCCTTCAGTTACTGCCTGCTGTGCCCCTTCTTCATTGTCCAAGTCAACAAACCTGTTCCTGAGCTCTATTTCTCCTTCACTAGCCAGTCTTTTCCTCTGCCTGGTTCTCATAGTCATATGCTTCCACTGGCCACTTTCCTCACCCAGCAGTCTCCCCTCCGAGTTCTTCAGTCCAGCTTGCATCTGCACATTTTGATTTTTCCCTTTAGCCTTCTCTCTCCTTCCCTCCATCACCTGCTTGAATGCCCTTCGAAACTCAACCATAGTTTCCACCTGCATCTCCAAACCTCATATCTTCTCTTCCATCAGCTCTATCAGGCAGCACTTCATACAAACAAAGCTTTTTTCAGGTACTCTCCAGGATCATGTACATCACAGAGCTTCCACATCCAGTCATTTTCATTGTCTCTTCCATTCCTTCAATCGCCACCACTACTACCTCTGTATCCATCATAGTCTTCCCACCTAAACTCCTGTCAAGGAAAAATAAAAACAAAAAAACAAGACCAAAAACCCAAATACCAAAACAAAAACAAAACACCACATGCTCCCTTCCCCAAAGTCCCACTCAAACTCCCCTGTTTACAGCTCTGTTTGCTGGCTCCTGTGATATGAAGCTAAGTGTACAGCAGTCATGATGGGTCAGGCCTAAGTCTTTGACCAAGTTCCCCAGCCATGGATGAGTGTGGGAAGGGCCTGAAGAGAATTAACATTGATCCAGCCCAACCCTGCCCATTGTACCCAGAAGGAAAGCTGCTGGATAACCGCTATGGTGCCACAAGAGGCAATTAGGTGTGAAGATGGGAAACCGAGAGACAAAGCAACAAGGGAAGAGGGAAGATAAACAGGGAGAAATAGCAAGGAAATGGAGAAGGAAGAAGGGAAGAAAAGAGGAGCAGAGGAAGGGGATAGAAGAAAGAAGAAAGGTGGAGAAGCAGAAAGTGAAGAGGGAATAAGTGGTGGCATCACCCAAGTATGCCCAGTCACAAAATCCCTGGAGGTATTCCATCTCCCTCTCTCTCTCTCTCTCTTCCTGTCTCCCAGGTAAATTCGCTAAGCGATGCTCCTCGACGTATGAGTGTCAAATCTTGATGGCCATAGGGGGGTCTGCAGTGCAGGTCATTTGCTGCGGCTCAAACCGGTGCAACCAATAGACAGGAGCTCCTGCCCTCTCAAGACCAACACCAGCAGGATGTCCCTCACCCCCTGCAGTGTGACTGGAAATCCTCACTGAGGGGCCTTGTTATCATCTCTCTCTCCCACTTTATTCTTATTTTAGAGAAGAACATGTATTAACTGTGGATGTTTTCAGCAGCTGTACTAGTGACTCCATGGGCAGCACTAATAATAAAGGATGTTACAGCCCCAAATCAGCTGCAGTGACTTTGGCTTTATGTCCGTTTACTAACAGTTTTTAAATGTGACAACCTTTCCCGTTTAACTGGTGCACATAAAGGTGGAGGCTAATAATGCAGGTTACAGACAGGTGGTGCAAGCTTTCCCCATACACAGCGCTGTCAATTCTGATCTGTAGCACACCTGTCATTCCACTCCTGGATTTACTGTATTTCTGCCAGCTTATCTCAGTCCTGTGCCATGGTATCTCCTGTTATTCAGTAACTTACATAAACCAACACAGGTTACTGCTAATTCCTTTTATTCCTGCACTGGGGAAGTACCTGCTATTCCAGCCCTGGAATCCTCACACAGCTTTGCCAATGACCTTCCAACTTGCCCTGGAATAGCCCCTGTTATTCCAGTTCTTGCCTCCCCACAGATATCTGCCAATGCCCCTCAGTCCTTCCCTACCGTATCCCTTGCAGTTCTGGGCTCCCCACCCAGCTCTGCTAATGCATGTGGAAGGATTCCATGAAACCTACTGAGATAAAATTTCTGAATGAAGAGGACCATACAGCAGAATACAAGTTTCAAGTGAAGTCTTCCCTTAAGAATGGTAGGACCTAGTGGTTAGCCCACCCCATCACATGGCATGGCTTTTTGAGGGTTTGAAAGGCCCAATAGATATACATATAAGGACCTAATCAGGATATGGATAGAGAAGAAGTGGTCCCAGGAATGAATGCTGCTTGGAAGGTGTCACTGTATCTTGAAGGGCCTGGGGCTAGGAGCCTTGCAGAGAGGGTTACTCCTGGGGGAATTCTGCACCAAAAAATAAAAAATTCAGAGCACAATATTTTATAATTCTGCAAATTTTATTTGTCAAAATAACACTATATAAATCATGCCAGTTTCAATTATTTCAGTAATTTATTTCAAAATACCTGTCAGCAAGTATGTCTGCAACAATACAGACACACACAGGAGTAGAAAGTTAAAGAAACCCCTATGACAACCCAGTTCCTGTTTATTGGCCCCCCCTTCCCCACAGAGCCCAGCTGCGGCCCCTCCCAGCCCAGACACCCCCCCACCCCAGCTGCAGCCCCTCCCAGCCCAGACACTCCCCTCCCCACCCCAGCTGCGGCCCCTCCCAGCCCAGACACTCCCCCCCACCCCAGCTGCAGCCCCTCCCAGCCCAGACACTCCCGCCCCACCCCAGCTTTGGCCCCTCCCAGCCCAGACACTCCCCCCCGCCCAGCTGCAGCCCCTCCCAGCCCAGACACTCTCACCCTCTACCCCCCAGTGGCCAGGGATCCAGAGGGAGAAACAGCCTGATGCTGGGTCCCAGGCTTGCGTGGAGTTTCCTGAGCGCCGCTGCCTCCTTCCTTCAGGGCATGCTGAGAATTGCAGCTGCTGGGAACCCTCCAGTTCCCTCTGTCTCCCTCCCCCGGCTTATCTTCTATTTGCGAGCTGGGCTCTGGCAGGTCCAGTGGGCTCTAATGGCGGCCAACATCTCTGCAGTCCATTTTGGGAGGAGGGAGGAAATTCTGCATGCATCCTTCTCCTATCCAATCTGGGAGAAAGGTACCAGCATAAATTCTTCTTTCCAGCTCATAGCAGGGTAGACACCATGAGATATCATCAGGGAAAGGCTTGTCAGCTGAGCACCCTGAATGCTAATTAAGGAGAAGGGGCCAACAGAGGGAGAAGCTAAGCAAGGGCCCTGCAGCTGGCTAACCCGGAACTCAGTTCTGGAGAAGAGAGTGAGGTTTCCTGCTTCAGAACGACCAGGCAATATGATTAAGAGCTCCCAGCTCCAGAGAGGAGAGTTGGATGGATTTCTGTCTAAGGAGAAAGCAAGGGATTAATAAATACAGCCCAGTTCCACAGAGGAGAGCTGGGGACTCTTGCTTCAGGAAGGACTGTAAAAGGAGTAACCTGGAGGAGGAACTGGGAAGGGTTCCAGAAACAGACTCTTTACAGGTGCAGGAAAAGAAGAATCTCCTTGAGAAAGGAGCTAGAGATTGCTAATTGGATGGAGCCTGTGATAATGAATGGCCATAGGTGTTAAGTAGTAAGATCCTACTAATGTTCATGGCAGTCATTAATAAATTAGACCTTTGGAATGGTTGGAGCTCTTTGATAAAAAAGGCATGTCTACATTTATTTATAATCTGGGTGAAGGCAATGATGCAGGGCTCAGCTGTGGCACCCCACCCGACTGAAAGGGAGTGTATTGGGTGACTCCATACCATCATAAAGACAAATAAACTACTCTGCTGACACTACCAACCTCCAGTTCAGAAAATGGACACAATGTATGATGCTGAAGAAGACTAAAGTGGATGCACAGTAGGTGTGTTTACCTAATGCATTCTTTAAAAAAATAAAATAAAATAAACCCCCCAACTACAAAATGGGGACTAACCGGCTAAGTGATCATACTGTTGAAGAGGACCTGCGGGTTATGATGCATCACCAAGTGCATGAGTCAACAATGTGGCATAGTTGAGGGTGACCTGATAAGTCTTCAAATATGTTAAGGGCTGCTATAAAGAGGATGGTGGTCAATTGTTCTTGTTCCACATTCAGTGGCCATGGAGAAGTAATCGGCTCAAGGAAGATTTGGTTAAATAGTAGAATTTTTTCCCTAACTATAAGGGTAATTAAGCTCTGGAATAGGTTTCCAAAGGAGATTGTGGAAGCCCTGTCATTGGAGGTTTTTAAGAACATGTTGGATAAACCCGTCAGGGATGGCCTAGGTTTACTTGGTCCCTCCACCGTGCAAGGGGCTGGACTTGATGACTTCTCAAGGTCCTTTCCAGTCTTACATTTCTGTGATGCCTTAAAATATTGTAAGAACACTTAATTTCTTGTGAAAGCTTAATGTCTGGTATTTACACTTGTACAGGACTGATGACAATTACACATCTCCAGCATCCTGAAGTAAAAGCTTTCGCAGAGTGACATTAAAATGTATGGGCTGAATCCTGCCACCAGTCACATGGGTGGGAATTAAGAACTCCACTAGCTTACAATCACTCTATAATCATTTACACCAGTGCACAGTGAATGTAAAGACACAGGGCAATGGAGAATATGGCCCGTCATGGTGAGTTCTACCCTCAGTTACACAGTATTGCCAAGCTCAAGTTTCAGAAATCATGAGTCAGACCCAACAAACCATAAGCTTGGCTTAAAAAAAACCTTGGAATATTCTGCATAGCAAGGAACCACCTGGCTGCTTCCCTGAGTCAGTACGTTAGTTATACGGCTAAAGAACAGGTAGTCCCTATCCACCATCCTGCCATGATCTGCTCTATATTTCAGAGTAGAGTGTCAGAGCTGGTGGAAGATGAAGCCAAATATATAAATAAAAGTCAATGAAAAAAATAGATCAGCCTCTTTTCAGGGAGATCGCCCTAGAGTTCTACAGGAGACAGACTCACATGCTACTTGCTCACTTTCCTTATAGAGACCCTGTAGTTGTTAGCTAAAAAGAGAAACTTCCCTCAATCAGCAAAAAGAAGGGAATACACATTGGTAAGTAGGACACCTCCTAATCAGTACACATACATGCAGACACAATACCAAATCCATAGAGCAGCCACACTGCTGCAGCACTGCACTCAAGCTCCTGGGTTTTGGTGCTGATGTTAAACTGTGCTCCCTTCTGGTTGTCTGGGGAGCCCAGCCATAGGTTATCGCTCTTGCCACTTGGTTTTCCACTTCAGTACTTGGGAAAGTTTTCCACCTCTGTGAAACAGGCCTGAACATCTAGGCCTGGGTGGAAGCTGCTGGGGAATGTGAAATGGCTGCCATGTTTATGTGTACAGACACTCAGCTAAGAAGTCACTCATTGCACAGTGCTACACTGACCCAGTCCCATCAGACATGATCCTTCTCTTAGAAGCAAACCTGGATCACTCTTCCCCAAATCACTACAGGAGGCATCACATGACAATTCGCTCAGAGGGATTTCGCTCTTCCATTGGTGCCATTGTGGTGCTAAGGGAAGACCTGAGTGACTGTGGCACAGGCAGGTGGGAGTGGAGATTTGGGGGGGTCTCTGGTGACTGGGTGGAGGTTTCCACTACATTAAGTTGTTTCCTGTTTCAGGGAAGGTTCAGAGATGGAGGCTAAACTAGTGACCCCCAATTGGTGTGCTGACTGGATGCCTCCCTGTCCCACGTCTAGTGCTCCCTGCTGTTCAGTGTTGCTGGAACAAGGGGTGCTGTGGGCGCTGCAGCACCCCCAAGCCTGAATGAATAACAAACACCAAATGCATGGTTTCCATCATCAGCACCCCCACTATAAAAATTGTTCCAACACCCCTGCTAATGTTTGGGATTTCTCGGTCTCTGGGGATTTCTCCTGCTCATCACTAAAGCCGAGTGAGTCTCTCCTAACCTACCTAGGAACTACACAAGGGTCTTCCTCTCCCAGCCCCTATATGGGCCTGAGTAGTGCTGAAAAATGTGTCCCTTCACTGCTGAGGAGGGGGGAGAGAGGTCAAGTCATGATGTCACTGCCCCTCTTATCATTTCTTCCAGCGGGTTCTGTATTTCAGCAGGGCTAAACTGCAGACGGACGAGTGTTGAGTGCAGGGGGTGCTAGGAGTCCGCAGGGCTGGACTGTGATGAGGCAGGAGTGGAATGCAGCAGGTACAGACTGGAGCCAGGAGGTTGATAAGAGTGTGTTGGTGGTGTCTAGGGGGCGCATGGGAAAGAGTTTAGCAACAGCAGCTGCAGGGGAGGGTGGGCGCGGAGCTGCTCGGTTTGAAAAGTTAGTAGCGCCTGAAGCAGTCCGCTTGGCTCTCCATAACATTTAAGAACCGCTCCATGGCTTCATTCTGGTGCGCCGCATTCTCCTTTTGTTCCCTCTTCTCGCTGTCCCACCGCTCCTTCAATTCCTGTTTCTCAGCCACAGAGTGCATCATGACCTCACGCAGAAAGTCCTCTTTAGTTCTTTGTGGCCACTTTCTAATTCTGCGCAGCCATTTGGCTGGTGATAACAAAGAGGGAGGCTGGGCTCCCAAGATCATCTCTGTGAAGCCAAAATGCAACATTTTACAGAAGCAGTATTGTTTGCAACACGCAGACCACTGATTTAAAACACAGCCACTCTTCACACAACTGTCACTAACTGGCTGACCCCAGGCAAGCACACATGAGCCACAAGACCCCCAAAATGGTGAGTAATCACAAGGGCGGGGGAAATCAGGGTTCCAGGACTGTACTGTACACTGGGCATGTGGCTCTTGGGGAAAGCCAGCACTATAGGGGGGGCCTTATAATCATTACTGCCCCACATTTTCCACAGGCTGTGTTCATTATGGAAGATATTTCGCTGCTGAGGGTGAACAGGAAATCAAGGGAGGGTCTTCTCCAAGACTGTGGCTTCCACCCTGGCCCTCATGCGGGTCGCCTGTCTGCAGCAATGTTTTCCTTCCCCCCCTCCCCGCTCCACCCCCAGTGACGGCACAGTGGTGCAGGAAAGTTACCCCTAATGGGGCAAGAAACAAAGCAGCTTTGCCAAAGAACCTGTGGCAGTGGATTACCCAGTATCTCCATGAGAGTTTCCTGGAGATCTCTGAGGCAGATTCCCATGAAGTGAGGGAGTTAATCAACACCCTGTTCCACCGCTCAGACTAGGCATGTGGCGGTTCACGCATCATAGGCACAAGCCTGCTTTCTGCAACCCTCCTGCCCCCAACAACTTTTTTCAGTGATTCCCAAAATCAAAGTCACTTACAAGGGGCCTCCTCTCCTGTTTGCGCTTCGCCAAGATCAGACAGCTGTGACTGACTAGCCTCCTCCGGGGTAGAGAAGAGCTCCTGGCTGCATGCATCTCTGACCTCCGGGTCATCCTCTGCCTCTGGGTCCCCCTCTCCCTCCACATCCTCGTCCAAGATTTCCTCCTCCTGGCTCAGTCCACTCTCAACTGGCATGTGAGCCACCGAAGTATCCACAGTGGCCTTCGCAGTGGAGGTGGGGTCACCACCGAGTATCGCATTCTACTCTTTGTAGAACTGGCAGCTCGTGGGCGCAGCACCGGAACTGCAGTTTGCCTCCTTTGCCTTGTGGTGGGCGTTCCACAGCTCCTTCACTTTGACCCTGCACTGCAGTGTGTCCCGGTCATGGCCCCTTTCTGTCATGTTTCGTGAAATCTGTCCATAGGTATCAATTCCTACAGTGGGAGTGCTGCTGGGACTGGACAGCCTCCTCTTCCCAAATGCTGATGAGGTCCAGCAGTTTGGCATTGCTCCAAGCTGGGGATCACTGGTGCGTGGAGCAGGCATGGACACCTGGAAAGATGTGCTGAGACCACTGAAGACATCACTGAGCAAACAGGAAGGGGACTTTCAAAATTCCAAAGGAATTTAAGGGGGTTGGTCACCTGAGGGCAGGGCAGTAGAGTTCAACCTCTCTGATGATGAAGAGAGGGGAGAACAGGCATTGTGGGACACCTCCTGAAGGCAATCGCAGCGCTGTAATCGACCAGGGTGTCTACACTGGCACCGCGGCGCTGTACCCCCGGTGCACAAAGCCGTACACTTCTCATTAGGATGCTTTTTTTACAGCGCAGCAATTGTGCAGTTTCTGCGCACTAAGTGGCTTGGCAGTGTGTACGCTCGGGAGTTACAGCACAGACAGCTGCTTTACTGTGCAGAAACTTGCCAGTGTAGACAAGGCCATCGTCTTTGGAAACAGGAGGGAGGGGGGAATAACCACCATCCACTAAAACCTCAATAGCTTCTAATCCCCTCTCCTCTGCTTAGCTCCATGTTCCTGTTTAAATAGGTCAGTCCTAGGGTGGAGCAGGGAGCCCCTCTCATTATACCCAGGCTGTCCTGGGTGTGAGCTCCTGGCTGACCCTTAATGGGATAGTTCACTCCTTCGCAATCCTCAATCTATAATTTAAAATATCTACCAAATACTTTATGCAAAAACAAAAATCACAATAACTAATAGTGAAACATCTCTTTTTAACATTCAATAAACTATTCTGAATATTACCACAAAACCAGAGCTATATACTGCATTCCCGAATCTGTAACTGGACCTAGAGGTGATAAGTACAGCTTTATGGCAAGGAAGAGACATTTTCTTTGAAGCTTCACATGCCTGTCAATTATTAAGGGAAAGCAGAAAGGGCTAGATCCACAAATGGACTGAGGTGTTGGGACGCTCTGGGTATGTTTACACTGCAATTAGACACACGTGGCTGGCCTGTGCCAACTGACTTGGGCTCACGGGGCTCAGGCTATGCTGCTGTTGACTTGTTGCAGTGTAGACTTCTGGGCTCCGGCTGGACATCTACATCACAATTAAACAGCCCCTTAGCCTGAGCCCCACAAACCCCGAATCAACTGGAATGGGCCAGCCGCAGGTTTTTAACTGCAGTGAAGACACATCCTCAGCATCCCAGCTGCCCAGAGGAAGTAAAGCAACAGTGAATCAGATTCAGGTGGTTATTTGATACACAACAGCTCCCTCCAGGGGCCTGAGAGAAGAAATGGCCTTAGCACAGGTGAGACATTCTGAAGTGGAAAAAGAGGGAATTCCCCCTTCTATGACCATGTGGTGCTTCAAGGCTAATTCATTTTATACCCAACGTGCTGAGGATGGATAGCAAAAGGGAATGGCAAAAGTGTCAATGACTGTTGGTTGTGAATCAACAAATATTGCCTTGTAAGAAGAGAAGAGACAACAAATCATTGGAAGAGGAAGTTTAGGAAGCTTAGTTTATGGGAAGATTGCCAATGAGTGCCCCATCCTAATCTCATCCTAAATGAAGGAAGAGTCATTTCATATAGGCCAGGTAAATGGGCAGCACAGTGGCAAATAATATTCAATATTGAGAAATGCAAAGCAATGCATATTGTGGGGAACATTTTGTAGTAGGAAGAGAGCCTGAGCCATAAGCCCTTGTATCAGAGCCCTGAACTAAAGCAGTGGTCAAAACTTTTCTGATATGAAGCAAAGTCATGTTGTGAGCAAGAGGCAGTCCCTGCTCACATAATTTGGCAAGCACAGGGCTGATATTGCAAAAACACTTATTCCTAAGAGGTGCTGGGCACAGAGCACTCACTCAAGCACATTCCAGAAGGGTGGTACCAGAACACCTCAATACTAGCACAATCCCAAAGATAACAGGAACACGCTGACCCATTTTAAGGATTAGCTCTGGATGACAGCATGATGAATAGAGATATTTTGATCGAACCTACAGGTACAAGGCAATGAGTGGCACCCTAATACATCAGAGGGTGGCACCATGATACATCAGGAGCAATATGTAACTTGTTTGCATTGGTGTATAAAGATGTATCTCAGAGGGAGTATCTTTGGCCAGCCGACAGGAGAATGGAAAGTGCCACCATTCACTGAGCTGGGTCCATTGTCACGGGCATATATGTCCTAGTACACATTGATCCGGGGAGCTCCGGCTGTGCTTCATTGACAATAAACCTGGCTGGGTGCCTAAGTACCATAACAGATCTTGTGGTCATTGGGCAGTTTGCTCAAGGTCTGCTGTGCCAGCTGTTTGCACAAAGCTGGGACAGCACACAGGAAGAACACACACATGCAGCTGAACATCTGACAACACATTTTAAATGACTATTGCACCTTACAGGGTTCTAAATTAACTGTAACAGCTTCGGAAAGGGACAATGGCATGATTATAGACAGGTCATTGAAGACCTCTGCAGTCAAAAATAGGTAGCAACATGTTTGCATCCATAAGGAATGAGCTGGAGAAAAATATAATAATACCTTTATATAAATCAATGGTGCAGCCTCAGCCACTGCATGCAGTACTGGTCTCGCCATCCCCCAAAAGGATATTGCAGAAATGGGGTGGGGGGGACATTCAGAGAAGGGACAACAAAAATTAAGCAAGGCCTAGAAAAACTCACATATGAAGAGAAACAGAAAAGATTGGGATTGTTACCTTAGGAAGGAGACAAATAAGAGGGGACATGTTCTGCTTTACTGGACTGTAAGCCAGGGGAGCCATCCCAAAGCCTTTTTCACAAACTGGTGACCCTCTCCCATGTATGCCCTGTCAGACAGCCCTGGAAGGTCTCCCTCCTAATCAGTTCTCTCCTCTCTCTCACAATTAAAGACACCAAGCGATGCACCTCTCAGTACGAGTGCGTTGTCATGAGGGTCATGGCAGGTCAGTACTGAAGACTGTTTACTGCGGCACTAATCTGTGAAACAGATAGACAGGAGCTCCTCCACATGCAAGACTGGCAGGTTGTTATCTCCCTTCATCTTGCACAGCGACTGCACCCCTCACTAAGGATTCTTCGCTGCTCTCTCTCTCTGTGTCTCTTTTTTTCCTCCTGGAATCCGAACAAACGTGGAAGCTGATGTTTCCAACATCTCTACTAGTAACTCCCTGGAGAGACCCACATGCCAGGACAGTGATGATGATCAAAAAAACATTCTGAATGGAGAAAACCACATATGATGGTCTGAATGAGTAAAAGTCTGAAGTGGTCTGAATACAAAAATACTAGTTTGGGTCACTGTCTGTCTCCAGATTAAATGTATGATATTAAGGAAGGACAAAATGGCAAATAAGTCTAATTAAACAACAATAATGTATTATTTAACCTACCTACATATAAATGTCATATCAGGGCAGAACATAAAGAAGCAATTTCTGCACATCATAAATTATTGCTTCTTGATTAGCTAGGTCTGTGGCCCATAAGCGGAGAAGCTATTGTTGCCTTAGTCCTAAATTATACCCAGGAGTCGGTTCAGGTAGCATGACGAATCTAGTAAGCAGGAAAGGTACCATTCCCATCAACCCACTCCCCACAGCACATACTGCCATCCACCCTCCACCCACCAGTAGCGGGAAAGGGTAGAAACTCCCTGAAAGACCCGGACCCAAGAAGCAACCACTCTAGGGGAAGCTGTGGCGGCATGGCGAGCCATGAGTGGAGCAGGGACGCTGACTGCCAGGGAAACTGCTGAGTAACCACATGACAAGCAGAGGAGCAGGCTGCAGCAGGACCCAGAGATCTGCATACAGAGAGGGCTGTGACCAGCAGCTGCTGCAGCTGGATTCAGGTCCATGAAGACTTTGTGGGAAGCAGCAGGCACCCTGCAGTCAGATGACTGAGCAGAGAGAGACCTGAAAGAACAGTCACAGACTGTGGCTAGCTCAGACTCTTAAAGAGACAGAAGCCTGAAGGCTATTGAACCAAAGCACCTGACACACTGGGAATGAATCTGATAAGTGGTTGGTGTTCCCTGACTGGTTGTTCGATCCATGAGAAGAGGCTTTTGGCCTTACTAAGGACAATCATCTACAGCCAGAGATCATGGGGGCCTTGTGGCGTAGCTGCCACCACACTTGCAGCAGAGCTCCTGATAGCAGGCTGCTCCAAGTGCCCTCCAAATGAGATACACCAGGGACTAATTCTGACTCGGAAATTTGCAAGTTCCTTCATGCCTTAATGGAGGACTGGGCTGGAGAGGGCTTCGGAGGCACAAGGCCTGAGGAGCTCTCTCCCTCCATTGAGCTGCTCCCTGGGGCCAAGTTAGGAACCAGTTTTACCTTGAAGTGTAACTGCTTATGCCACTCCCTTTTCCTGCCAGTCTCAAAGTTGTCCCTTTGCTGGAGCTAGCTGCCTGAGCATTTACTGAGACCCACCAGGGCTAGCGCCTCTATGGCCTAGCAACTGAAGCACCTTTTCCCTTTTCTCCAAGTCATGCTACACCTGGTACTCTACTGAGCACATTAATGGACTTGGTGTGTTACTGTACTGAGCAGCTATATTAAACTGGTGATAACTCTGGGATACCATTAAATTCCAGGTGGGAGGAGACACAGTTGATAGATTTGGCTGGCAGAGCTTGGGTTGCTGGTGCCATAGGTACAAGATACCAGGGGAATGCTTGGTGGGTGGAAATCAACAATCAAACAATTGACATTCCCCCTGATCCATCATGGGGAAAATAGACAGGGCACCACTAGCAGAGAAATATGGCAGCTCATTTTCATGCCCAAAGTGTGTACTGGGGATTGCCTAAGGCTGAGCCAACCATTTTGAATTAGCTGCAATAATAAATGGCTAGAATGAGGCCATCAAGATGGATTTTCTTGGCCTGCTGCTCATAAGCAGAGCCCAGGAGAAGTTAGAAGAACTGACACGAGAGCCCAGGGGAATATGCCTCTGTCAAGGATGCTGTAGAACAGTCTCTGCACCAAACCACAGACTCTGAGTAGAATCAAACAGCCTTCAACAACCAGAGACAAACAAAAAGGAGAATCTGCCAGCAATTTGGGGATATGCCCTCTGTGGGCTACAAAGGGATGATTTAAAATTTTGTTGGTAATTTAGGACTAAGGCAACAACAGCTTCTCCCCTTGTGAGCCACAAACCTAGCAAATCAAGAAGAAACAGTTTAAGATGAGCAGAAATTGCTTTCTTTGTCTCTTGGTTTTCTAGAGAATCCAAGTACATGCAGCCTCCCCAGAAGGTGATACATGGTCTGGAGGTGTTATAACCTGAGTGAATTTGCCTAATCACCTCCCACTGTTCTTAGTTCCTGGAGGAGCTGTGGTTACCTTCCCCCTGCAATGACATCCAATCCTTGGTCCACAATGATACATAAAATTAACACGGTTAGATTTAACTTATTGAATTAAGGTCTGTGGAGGATACTGCAGGAAATTGCCATTTTCTGTCACAATCATAGATTTCCACCATAACTTCAACAACCACCACCCATCCATCAAACTATCTCTAGATCACTCCCACACAGCGTCAACTTCCTGGACACCACAGTCAGCTTCAACAAGGGAACCTACAGATAACTATATATAAGAAACTCACGGATCTTCACATTTACCTCCACAAATCCAACAAGAAACCCACACACACACCAAGAAATCTGTTATCTCCAGCCAGGAACTCAGATCCCACAGAATATGTTCCTAGGAAACAGTCCAGCATACACACCTTAACATACTTAAACCCACCTTCACCAAACAACAACATTACAGAGAAATAGATCACCTTATGGAATGGGCCATCCAATATAGAAAAAAACACTGACTGCACACCCCTAGTTGTCACGTATGACCCCACTCTGGCCCATACAGGGTATTTGTGACATTTCAGGATGCAATCATAACCAGTGAGGGGCTTTTTCACTCCTACTCTGCAACCTAGGATGCCTCAGAATGCTTTGCTGCTGTAGCTCCCAACCTGGACTCCTCACAAACAGCCAAACGTCATGAAGGTCACACCCTGGAGTATCTGCATAGGGCCATGGGCCTGGTTCAGCAACTCTAATCCAAGCAACCTGTCAGCAAACTCCTGCCACGGTTATTACTTGCAAGGTAACCCCAACACACTCCCAGTCCTAAATTCCCCCCCACAGAAAAAGGTGTTTTGTACTGTCCAGCCCTCTCCTGGACAGTTGAGATGTTTTAGGTCCATTGTCCCTGTTTATTGTTCCCTTACAACAACTTGCCACCTTAAATGGAGTTACCCACACAGTTCACAACACTAGGTTGATTGTGATTAAAGAACAAAGTTTAACTACAAAGTAATCGATTTTAAGTGAGTACAAGTAATGAGGCATTAAAGTCAGAAATGGTCAGAAGAAAAATAAAGATAAAAACTTCATGATACTACAACTTTACAACCTAGGCTTGGTTCAAGGTAAAATTCTTACCACATGCTCCTAACAGCATTACTGATGAATCTTCACGTCAGGATCCCACCCAAAGTCAAAGAGCTGGATTATTTTGTCCTTTTAGGAGAGGGAGAGAACTTGGGGTGTTTTGCCCCTCACTTTTATAGTCCAGTCTCCCTTTTAAGTGCATTTTCCTCAGAGTAACCCCCTAAAGTTCTTTCCAGTTGAGAGCCAGGAGCAAGGAGACATGGAATCTGGTGGAGGGGAGGCTTTTTGCTGTTCCTTGCTAAGATGCAAATCTGTTTGTTCCTGCCCCCTTTCCTTGCCAAAGAATAGCTACTTGACAGGTGATGGCCCATCACCTCTGATGGCACCTGCCTGGGGCATAAACTTGACCTTTGTCTTTGAGAAACAGGTTTACTCACTTCCCAGACTTGTCTGGTAAACAGACTACAGTCATGATTTCAGCTTATGTTCACAACTTCACATATAATGTTGCTACATACATTATTGTCCAGTGAGTTATCATTTTTCAAATGATACCTCACAACTCATATTTTGTACAAAATATCACAACAGTGTGTAAAGTGTGAATAGAGGGGTGCATTCGGTCACAGAATGAAACAATTACAATGCATATTTAATGTCAAGTATCAGAGGGGTAGCCGTGTTAGTCTGGATCTGTAAAAAGCGACAAAGAGTCCTGTGCCACCTTATAGACTAACAGACGTATTGGAGCATAAGCTTTCATGGTTAAATACCCACTTCGTCAGATGCAGGTAGTGGCCACTACCTGCATCTGACGAAGTGGGTATTCACCCACGAAAGCTTATGCTCCAATACATCTGTTAGTCTATAAGGTGCCACAGGACTCTTTGTCGCATATTTAATGGGCACCACATCCTGAAAGAAATCTTTTTTGAACCCCCTCTTCTGGTCTTCAAACACCCCCCACCAACCTTGCCAAGCTCATCATTAGAAGCAAGTAGGGTGACCAGACAGCAAGTGTGAAAAAATGGGACAGTGGGGGGAGGGGGGGGGAAATAGGAGCCAATATAAGAAAAAGCCCCAAATATTGAGACTGTCCCTATAAAATTGAGACAGCTGGTCACCCTAGAAGCAAGCTCTCCACAGACCAGGACACACCAACTCCAAGCGGCACCAGACCCTGCCAGAACAGATACAAAACCTACAGACATACCTCCACTGCTAGGATTATGAACATCTCCCCCGCCCCTCCAACATACCTTTTAATATCCAGGGGCCATACACATACCTATCATAACATGTGGTATACCTCATCAGTGCATCAAATGCCCCAACAACAGCTAGAAGGTTAACTAGATAATGACTACACTCTCAAATGAACTTGCACAGAAAAATGATAAAAGACAAAAAACCTGTCATCTGTCAGTGAACAGTTCACAAAATGACCACTCCATATCTGACTCTCAGTCCTCATCCTCAAAGGAAACCTGCACATCACCTTCTATAGACCAGCCTGGGAGTTTAAGTTCAGAACTCTGCTACACACCAAATATCATGGACTCAATAGAGACATTGGTGTAACCCTTCTGCCAGGGGTAATCGGTAGCAGCAAGGCCTGGGTTCAATATCTAGGAGCCCCTCTTAACAACACAAACCAGAACTGACTCGAGCCCCCACCCAGTAATCTGGGAAAACTTAACACCACCACTGCGGGCCTCTAAGAGGCAATACTTCCCCACTCACAAATACTGAGTCTGTGTATAACAAAAAATACTTTTAATAAAAGGGAAAGGGAACCCAGCATTAGTTTGGGAAAACTCCACAATCACATTAAAAAAAATGTGCGATCAAAAGCCAGCCTGACCGCACAGTGCATTGGGCAGTGTCCTTTGCCTCAGTTTCCCACTTTGCGGTGGGCACGTCTGAGGAACAAGTGTCCCCTTAGCACACGTCTCCCCTCTCCCTCCACCCACTCACAGTCGGTTGTCCTTGGTCAGCAAAGACCCAGAGTTATGAGGTGTGTTCATGTGGGTTCACCTACCACCATGGAGGGAGGCCAAGGAACATCAAGCAATACCTCAGCTGCTGCTGACACCTCCACAACTGACTCACCGTTGCTACCATTCACTCTGCCATCGCTGCCCACTGCGGCCATCACTCACTTGGCCACCTGCTACCATTATTCACCCTCGCACCTCTAGCCGCTGCTGCCACTGTTCCTTCTGCCACCGTTGTTCATTCTGGCACTGCTGCTTCTCTGCTGCCACCCTCTGAGAGGCCACATTCTGAGGTTCCACCACTTAAACCCACCTATCAGTGATTTCAGTAGGTAGTGGGGAACCTCAATGCCAGCTCGGAGGTCCATTTCATTGTAACACTGTCCCACAGCAGGTCTAAGGCCTGGTCTATACTGCAGCGTTAGGTGGACGTAAGGCAGCTTATGTCAACCAAACTCTGTAACCATCTATACTACAATGTTGCTCCCGCCAAGGTAAGTCGGCCACTACACCAACCTAACAACTACACCTCCACGAGAGGTGTAGCGCTTTGGTCGATGTAGTTAGGTCGATGCAGTGTCCGTGTAGACACTGCATTCCTTGCATTGTCTGTTGCTGCCTTTGACAGCCCAAGCTGTCAGCCCTGTGCCGGGCTCACCATTGGAGCCCTGCCATCCTGGGTCTGACTGCCCCCCACTGCCGCACTTAAGTCGGTGCAAGCGCTCCTGGTGAGGACGCACACCATTGGCAGAAGGAGGGTAGTGTGGACATGAACAGCTGATTTAATTATTGCAGTGTCTGGAAGTCAACCTAACCTTAAGTCAACTTAATTTTATAGTGTAGACATGCCTTAAGGCTCAACAGCTACATCTGAGAATCAGTGATTGGAGCTCTGGTGATCACTTACCAAAACAAAGACTCTCAATGGAGCCTAATCAGTTCTGCCTAAAACAGTGGAGACGGGGAGGGTCAAATGTTGTCTAGGACTCAAAGGCCAGGTCTGCACTATAAACTTATATCAGCATCACTATGTTGCTTAGGGGCATCAAAAGAAGGGCTTCTCCCATCAATATAGCTACCGCCTACCTCTCATGGAGATGAATTAACTATGTCAGCAGGAAAAGGCCTCCTGTCAGCATAGTAGTGTCTTCACTGAAATCCTGTACTGGGGCAGTTGCACCCCTACAGCATTTTAAGCATAGACCTGCCCTTAAGCAGAGCCCACACTGATTGAGCTAAGGTCAAGTGTAGGTAGTCTCTTGGTCTATCCAAGGCCGTGCTCAAGTGTCTTGATGTTTTTGGTCTTTTGGCTTCGAGATGAAAACCTTGCCTTTGTTTCTGGGACCTTGAAGTGAAAAAATTCTCTAAGTTATACCTGTCTATCCCCCCGCTCTCCTTTCACTGGGCTTTGGCATCCCTACACCCTGGTTAAGGAGTTCAGTTCAGTTGAGGGTGACCCCCTCAATCAGCACAAGCTAAGCACAGTTCTGCTGCCCTTTACTCATATGATAAGGGTAACAATATTTCACTACCCATACATTCAATTTGTAACCAAACACCAGCCAAAACTGATCACTTTGGCAATGCAGTGCTGTCTCCTAAAAACCTTGGCAGAGTAGGTGTTTATGCAAATATGGTCTGGTCCTGAAGTCCTCCCCTCCCCCAGCTCATTACTAGAGGCCAGGGGAGAGCTTATTCTGACCCTGCTTACATCAGTTTTTATGTCTCATTACAATAATCTGAAACCCACTAACTCTCCTTTGTCCTATGAGTGCAGAGGTGTTAATTGCTCACTTCATTCTGAATGGTTTCTTGCAACATGTGTTAACTATTTGTGTTTAACATGCTGTTCCACCTTGTATTGAATGGTGACATTCTGATTCACTGCTCTACAGCCAAAATGCTTCTGAAATAAATGTAGTCAAACTTTACTAATTCTGGATCACTGAGAACGAAAAT
>NW_020664463.1:20372387-20403635 GCF_002925995.2 Terrapene triunguis
GGAAGGGGTGAGAAGGAAGAAGAATGGTTGAGAAGCAGAAGGTGAAGAAGAGGAAATAAGTTGTGGCCTCACCCAAGTATGCCAAATCACAAAATTCCTGGAGTTATTCCATCTCCCCACCCCCCTCTCTTCCTGTCTCCTAGCTAAATACGCTAAGCGATGCTCCTCGACGTATGAGTGTGAAGTCATGAAGGCCATGGGGGGGTCTGCAGTGAAGGCCATTTGCTGCGGGTCAAACCGGTGCAACCGATAGACAGGAGCTCCTGCACACTCAAGATCAACACCAGCAAGATGTCCCTCTCCCCCTGCAGTGTGACTGGAAATCCTCACTGAGGGGCCTTGCTGAAATCTCTCTCTCTCTCTCTTTCACACACACACACACACACACACACAATTCTTATTTTAGAGAAGAACACTCGTTTGCCATGGATGTTTTCAGCAGCTGTACGAGTAACTCCATGGAAAGCACTAATAATAAAGGATATTACAGCGGTTGCTTTGGCTTTATGTCCATTTACTAACATTTTTACAACATAATAATCTTTCTCATTTAACTGGTGCTCATAAAGATGAGGGCTGATAATGCAGGTTACAGACAGGTGGTGCAAGCTTTCCCCATACACAGCTCTGTCAATTCTGATCTGTAGCACACCTGTCATTCCACTCCTGGATTCACTTGTATTTCTGCCAGCTCATCTCAACCCTGCGCCACAGCATCTCCTGCTATTCAGTCCTCAATAACTTGCATACCCTCCCCCCGCCCAGAACTTCTTATTCCCTTCAAGTCCTGCCTTGCAGCCCCCCTGCTATTCCAGTGCTGGGCTCCCCACACAGCTCTGCCAATGCCCCTCAGTCGTTCCCTACAGACATTGCAGGCTACTGCACATCACCCACCCACTCCTGTAATAGGCTCATGACCTTTGGCTGAGGTACTGAAGTTCTCAATTCTTGATTTCAAAACACTTCAAGTTACAGAGAATCCATTTACTCTAGTTCAAACTAGCAAGTGACCCATGCCCCACGCTGCAGAGCAACATGAATAACCCTCAGAGTCTCTGCCAACCTGACCTGGGGGATGACCTCATATGGCAATAAGTTAGACCAGGAGCATATGGATGAGACCCTGAGCATGTGGATGAGACCAACTATCCAGACACTTGCGAAAGAATTCTCTGTAGTAACTCAGAGCTCTCCCCATCTAGTGTCGCATCTCTGGCTGTTGCAGATATTTGCTAATAGCAGCCCCAGATGGACCATACGTCACTGTAGGCAATCTCAAACCATCCCCTATGGAAACTTATCATGCTCAGGCTGAAACAAGTTAGGACTTTTGCCCCCACTTCTCCCCTTGGGAAGATTATCCCAGAACTTCAATCTGAGGGTTAGAAAACTTCATCTGAACCTGGTGTGTGCCACCAAAATCAGGTCACCTTCTGAGGGAACATTAAGACCTTGGGGCCTCATCTGGATGTCAGAGGTTTCAGGACATTAAAGACACTGTCTGCTCATGAAACTGCTCATTCTATAGGGTCTGAGTTGGTTCATTTGGTGGCTGCCCACCAGGGCTGGCAGGTGATTGTGAAGGAGCTTAGTCCTGGGCATGGCCCAGCCCCTCCAAAATGTCGTATTCAGTGAGAAGATCAGGGTTCATAATCTTAGCTGGATCTACATTTCACTCACATTGAAGTGGGATCCCATTGGGACAGAAAGCTTTGGTCAGCTATGGGAAAGGGGGACACTTTGGGGATCTGTCCTCCTGTTATGTGTCTCATCCCTTTGTTTGTGTCCCAGTGAGAAAAACTCTGGTACCAAACAGAGGAAAAAGAAGAACCAGATCATAGCTCATTTTAGTGGTCACTACATCTCAGGTAGTTGCAACTTCTGACTTTACCTTTTTATTGTGTTGAAGGAGCTGAACACCCAAGCTGGCCCATAGCAGGCTGGGTGGGTGTGTTGCAGGAGGAGATGTGGGCAGTATCTGTACAGGGAGTAGAGAGAGAGCAGGTAGGGAGCATTCAAGAGCAGTGGGTTGCAGTGGCTACGTCTCTGGTACATTTCATTCCATAACAGAGCTCTGAAGCTTTTGCCTAGAGCCCTGCACACACATGTACACCCATATGGACATAATACAGGACTGACTCCTTAACCAGCAGTATTTTGTGGAGCAGTAGACAATCCTCCAGGAATCAGGCCTTTCCTATGACGATCAGATCATTTGCCCACCAGGCTGAACGGGGGCCTCCTCCAGTCACATGCTGCTCAAGCCCCCACAGCCTCTCACCAGGTTTCTTGTAACTAAGGAGGAATGGTCCTTACAGGATTTGTGGGGATATTTACATTTTGGCTGAATCCACGATGATCTGAAACCCCAGAGCAAACAGGCCTTAACTAAAAAAAACAAAAACAAACAAATAAAAAAACCCTCAAGCTAACTAACTTGAGCTAAATCCTCTAGTAAAGCCTCATGGAGGAAGCATTTGTAACAACAATTCACAAGGATGTTACCCTCAGGACCCCCTTCAGCACTCCTCAACTCAAATTTCTCAAAACAAACCATCTGGGCCTCATCAGCATAGGCTTTGGAAACATGATGGGGGGAGAATATCCACCATCCACTAAAACCTCAATAGCTTCTAATCCCCTCTCCTCTGCTTAGCTCCCTGTTCCTGTTTAAATAGGTCAGTCCTGGGGTGGAGCAGGGAGCCTCACTGATTATAGCAGGGTTGTCCTTGGTGTGAGTTCCTGGCTGACCCTTAAAGGAACAGTCACTCCTTCAGAATCCTCAGTCTACAATGAAAAATGTCTACCAATCACTTTATGCAAAAATCACAATAACTAATAGTGAAACATCTCTTTCAAGCATTAAATAAACTATCTAAAATATTACAACAAAACCAAAGATATATACTGCATTCCCGAATCTGTAACGGGACCTGGAGGTAATAAGTATAGCTTTATGGGCAAGGAAGGTATTTTCCTTGAAGCTTCGCATGCAATCTGACTCAGGCTCACGGGGCTCAGACTGCAGGGCTGTTGAACTTCAATGTAGACTTCCGAGCTCAGGCCGGAACCCGGGCTCAATGACCCTGTGAGGTGGGAGCGTCCCAGAGCTCGGGCTGCAGCCAGAGCCTGAATGTCTACATCACAATTAAACAGTCTCTTAGCCTGAGACTCACAAGCCTCAGTCAGCTGGAATGGGCCAGCGGGTGTGGGTTTTTAACTGCAGTGTAGACATACCCTCAGCATTCTAGCTCCCCAGGGGAAGTAAAGCAACAGTGAATCAGATTCAGGTGGTTATCTGATACACAACAGCTCCCTCCAGGGGCCTGAGAGAAGAAATGGACTTAGTGCAGGTGAGACATTCTGAAGGAGCTGCTTGTTGGGTTTTCATTGGGACAGCTGGGCACAGGGTGACCACTTATGTCAGTTTGCCTGATGTGACAAATGTGCTCAACACGATACAACCGTTAGGTCTGGCACTTGGTGGTGTTTGCAGGCTCTGAAAATTCTTTGGAGATCTTCCCATAAACTAAGCTTCTTAAATTGCCTCTTCCAATGAACTGTGGTCTCTTCTCTTCTTACAAGGCAATATTTGTTCATTCACGACCAACAGTTGTTGACACTCTTGCTGTTCCCTTTTGCTATCCATCCTCAGCACGTTGGGTACAAGATGAATGAGCCTGTGGAGCACCACATGTCATAGGAGAAGGAGAATGCCCTCTTTTTCCACTAACCCCTCTCCTTTTCATTAAACCTATTTATCATACTTATATGGCCCTCACTACCATCTCTGAATCGTTAATGTATTTGTCCTGTCAATATCTCTGTAAGATAGGGAAGGTGTGGTATCCTCATTGGACAGGTGGGGAACGGAGGCACAGGGAACCTAAGTGACGTATGCACGGTTACACAGGAAGTCTGTGACCGAGGAGAATTGAACCTGATTGCCCAAGATACTGTCCCTAACTACTCCTGAACCATCCTTCCTCTCTACATTACACAGAAGGCTGAATTCTCTTCATGCAGGCATGGTGAGGCTCATACTGTGTTTGCTTTGCAACTTTAGAGGCTATATTTACTTGTGTCTAACACTTGCTCTGTCCCACTTCATGACTGAAGACACACATGCAAACCTGTCTGAAGTGCCTGGCTCTCCCCTGGGATCCTGCCCACAGCCAGGGCAATGCTTTTTGTGTTGCCTCTGCAATGCTGGCTCTGCCCGGCTTTACGTGACCTGTGGCTAAGCAGCGAGACTGTCACTGGTTTCTAAGCAAGGAACGCTTGCTGTTTCAGGTGACACTGTCATTTGATGATGTAGCCGTGTATTTCTCCGGCGCTGTGTGGGCTGTTCTGGCCAATGGCAGGGGGAGCTCTGTGGAGAGGTCATGAGGGAGAATTATGAGAATCATATCTTGGGGGTCAAATTTTGGTTACTCTAATTTTACTGGAGATTCTACAGTTCCCTCCAGTGCGGGGCTCAGGGACTGGGAAGATCCCTGAGGTTGATGGTGGATCAAGCCTGTTAGCCTCCAGAACCTGTGTGTAAGAAGCCATCCTCTCCCCCTTTGTACAGAGATCCAGTGCTAAAATTTACAGGAAGGGATCAGGAAGAGTTTCCTAAAGGAGCAGAAAACTATTCATTTGTGCTTGTGCTCACAAGCTGTGCACATGCTGGTAATCCAGAAATGGGGGGGGAAATGGCCCATCCCCGCATGTGGGTGGGGAATGCTGACTCTCCTGCTTGGAGAATACTACAATTCCCACCCAGTACTCCTTTTACCCACAGCATCGCACCGGGAGCTCATGTTCAGTTGATTATCCATCACAATCCCCAAGTCCTTTTCAAAGTCACTGCTTTCCAAGACAGAGTCCTCCATCTGTCAGTATGGCCTGTATTCTTTCTTCCTAGATGGATAACTTTGCATTTGGCTACAATAAAAAATGCACTTTGTTTGAATGGTCCCAGTTTAAAAAGCAATCCAGATCGCTCTGTATGACTGTCCTGTCCTCACATTATTTATCACTGTGTCCATTTTTGTCATCTGCAAACTTTAGCATCAATGATTTCACCATTACTTCCACATCACCAATGAAAATGTCGAACCCTGGATTGCTTTGATCTGCCAAAGTTAATGAAAAGAATCACTAGCTTTTAAAAAATTAAGAGGGAAATTTGCAATTTAGTCTACTTGTATCTCAGAATACCTTGTCAAGGTTTTGTGGCTCTACAGCCTTCTTTTCCTACTTTGTTTAAAACAAAATTATCTTCCTGTTTGTATGAAAGACCCTTTCTATCACGCATCGTGAAATCTGTCCGTAGGTATCATAATTCCTACGGCTGGAGTGCAGCTGGGACTGGACAGCCTCCTCTCCCCAAATGCTGATGAGGTCCAGCAGCTTGGCATTGCTCCAAGCGGGGGATCGCCTGGTGCGTGGAGCAAGCATGGTCACCTGGAAAGATGTGCTGAGACCACTGCACATATCATCGAGCAGACAGGAAGGGGACTTTCAAATTTGCAAAGGCATTTATGGGGATGACGGTTGGTCACCTGAGGGCAGGGCAGTAGAGTTCAAACCAATGACCAGAGAGGCGAGAACAGGCATTGTGGGACACCGTCCAGAGACCAATTGCAGTGCAGTAATCGCCACGGTGTCTACACTGGCACTGCAGCGCTGTAGCCCTGGTACAGAAAGCCATACGCATCTCATCGAGGTGGTTTTTTTATAGTGCTGCAACTGCACAGTTTCTGCACACTAAGTGGCTTGGCAGTGTGTGCATCTCGGGAGTTACAATGCTCAAAGTTGCTTTAGTGCTCAGAAACTTGCCAGTGTAGACGGGGCCTTATTTGTAACTTGATCCATAACTGAGCCTCATAGACACTAACAAAATATAAGTAGGTGGTTACAAAAAATCATAAGTATGACTTTTAGAATAATGGAGCTCCCCCCCCCCCCCCTTTTTTTTTAAGGATGGGAATTTAATGTGGTCTTGACAGTCCTAGGGAATTTTATCTTCAGAGCAGTTGCATCATGGAAAGTGACAATGCAGACTTTCTCAGTCAATGTGCATCAGTCTTGACCTGGATGGCCAACTTTAGGTGGAGGGCCTCGCTAGCGGTCTAGCTGGGACTGCAACATTGGGGCCAGCTTGTGCCAGTCATAAAACTGTGGGGCTGGAAAGGACTTTGAGAGATCATCTAGTCTATCTCCATCATGCTGAGGCAGTATTATAACATCCCTGATCAATGTTTGTCTAGCCTATTCATAAACTTCAGTAACAGGAATTCCACAACTTCCCTAGGTAACCTGCTCCAGTTGGTTTCCTCATTCCAGACATTCTGGTCACATTTCCCATTCCACTCACAGACTTTATGTAGCCTCTAACAAGCAGCAGTGACCACATGTTGATGGATTTTTTTTCTTCCTCTTGATGCTGTGTTGTGGCTTTGGTCTTCTTAGCTGTCAGATTGTTGCAGGCTGACCTGTAGAAATGTTGGCTTGAGGGTGTGATGAGAAGAACAAGCAGAACCAAGAGTGTATAAGAAAACATAAGGGTAAGAGAATAAGGCAAGTCTATACTAAAACCTTTTGCTGGTATAGTAATGTTGGTTAGTGGTGCAATTTATTTACAACAACATTTCTATACCAGCAGAACTCCTAGTGTAAATGCAGATTTACCAGCAAAAAAATCTTTGATGTAGCTTTATAAAGTATGTCCACAGCAGCAAGGTGTGTATTATAGCTATACCATCAAGCCTTTACTAATGTAGATTAGGCCTAAAAGTGCACGGCTCAATTCAGAGGCATTTCTACTCTTTCTACAGTCTCACTGAAGTAGAAGATACACTTCTTTCATGGGCTTTGCCAGATAAAAATATCAGCCACTGTCACCTCTCACTGGCTCAACACCTTCATAAGTTGGTCTTGGTAGTGTCTTCAGTTTATGAAGATGCTATTTGCTATGTAGAAAGGTTGTAATTTGCACACGTAGCAGGGTGTAATTTATGGTTATATTGCTTTTGCCTTTGTAGTGGGAAATCCACACAACATCTTTAAGATTAGATTTTTAACTTTATTTTTTTCAGTTCATTTTCTGAGATTCTTTGAGTTCCATCAAGGTTTAATATTGAAGTCCTGTTTCAAATGAGTCCGTGGTATGCCCACACCCTGAATACTGTGTGCAGATGTGGTCGCCCCATCTCAAAAAATATATATTGGAATTGGAAAAGGTTCAGAAAAGGGCAACAAAAATGATTAGGGGTATAGAACGGTTTCCATATGAGGAGAGATTAATAAGACTGTGACTTTTCAGCTTGGAAAAGAGGCAACTAAAGGGGGATATGATAGAGGTCTATAAAATCATGAGTGGTATAGAGAAAGTAAATAAGGAAGTGTTATTTACTCCTTCTCATAATACAAGAACAAGGGGCCACCAAATGAAATTAATAGGTATCAGGTTTAAAACAAACACAAGAAAGTATTTTTTCATGCAATGCACTGTCAACCTCTGGAACTCCTTACCAGAGGGTGTTGTGAAGGCCAATATTATAATGGGGTTCAAAAGGGAGCTAGATAGATTCATGGAAGATAGGTCCATCAATTAGCCAGGATGGGCAGGAATGGTGTCCCTAGCCTCTGTTTGCCAGAAGCGGGGATTGGGTTATCACTTGATAACCTGTCTGTTCATTCCCTTTGGGGCACCTGCCATTGGCCACTGTCAGAGGACAGGATACTGGGCTTGATGGACCTTTGGTCTGACACAGTATGGCTGTTCTTATGTTCAAACACTCCTATTTCCTATACAAAAGTCTTTCAGCCCTTAAACTAGCCTTTTTGCAATTTAAGTGATTTAGTCTTTAAACTTAAATGGTCATCAAATACAGTAGTGCATTTTCTTCTTAGCAAATCTTGGAGAGGCTCATCTTGTCTTTCTGAGTTTGGCAAGGGCTTCCTGAAGCACTGCCAGATATTTACTTAATTCCCTAATTAATATCAATATTTTTATATTCAAACGGCTTCTTATATTGTAACCGGTCATAGAATCAAATGACCTTGTTGTAATTGTACATTAAGCATCTTATTACTCATATAAAAATGGCATTGGGAACCTATTACATGGATTCTTGCATTTGGATACAAAACATTTACAAATAAATATCGCATAGGAAACTTATGCCACTATAAGCAGTTAAGAGACAACAAAGGTTTTCACATTTAAGAGAAAACGTGACTTAGAAGTAAGCAATATCTCCTGTAAAATGTTTCCCACCTATAAATGAAGATTTTAGAGTGCTTATAAAAGATCAGTTTCAATAGGGCTATATATAAAATTCCTTGTGGGTTTAAACAAGAGAGTTTTTTTCTTGCAAAGAGATGGCATAAAGAGACCCTAGCTCTCATAACACACCCTAAAGATCACTCTTCTTTGGAATATCGTAAATAAAGAATAGCCTTATAGTTTAGAAAGACTGTAAAATAATTTAACTTTCTTACAGAGTTTGTCCTCTTGAGATAAAGATCATACCGGTACCAGGATGGTGTCTTGTACAAGGAGGATGCATCCTGTACTTTGATAAGGTGCTCTTATTGGTTGGTTTCCTTTTGATTGCATAGTTCCTAGATTTACAACCTACCAGGTCTCATACATTTACAACTTGCAGTTAAAGATTTCTATAAAACACTCTATACAAAGCATGAATCATAATAACTAACATTCATTTACATCTTTTAAAACTAGTATAGAAGAAAATTAAAGCAAAATGGAAGTTGTAAAGCTACATTCCAGAGTCAGTGAACACACTTAGAGGTAATAAATATGGCTTTATGGTTATTCTCACATATTTGGTGCACATCACTAGTTGACACAAAGCAGAGGTTCCTTGAACATTTTGTTTAATTGAATAAGCACCAAAGTCATAAGCACGTGAACTATCATGTTGTTCAAGCATCATGTATATGAAAGTAACTGGTAAGTATCTGCTAAAACCCAGTAAAGGCAATCTAGTAGTAACCTAACATTATTTTTGCATCCATATGGAGATTTATCCCCTGCACCATGAAAATGGAAATCTGGTCACTGCTGCAGTATGGATGTGCTGAAATCTAATTTGTTGTACTGGGGCGATGGCATGGAGGCAATTCACCACTGGAGCACCCTCTTGAGCCAGGACATGACATTGCAAGGATTCTTCCACTCTTGCACCCCCTTTTGTCTGCCATTCTTGGCTACCTTACTATCCTTTTCTGCTCAGTCCTAGAATGCTGACTCCAGGCTGCTCCCCTGGAGCCCCTCTGACAGTCTACTTTTCACTTGCTGAAGTTCCCTGTCCTTTGTGACTACTCCCAGGCTTTGCAAGTTGCTCTTTGCTCCTTCTAAATGAGCACTACTTCCCAGGGTTTTCTCCCTGGAGGCCCTCTTCCCTAGCAGGTTCTACTGCCTCCCCTCCCAGGAACTTCCCTGCTTCCTACTGTAGGGCCTCCGGTAGGAGCCTAACCTGTTTCCTATCACAGCTTTCCCTTGACATTGATTTCACATGCCTTTTTAGTATGAGTTCCAGGTGTCTGCCATGCTAACACCTGACCTCATTAGCCCCGTTCTGTCTGGCTGCAAGGCAGTTAATTATGGCACAGGTATAGCTGGGCCTATTTCTCCTTAAAGGGGCCAGTCACCCTGTGACAGGTGAGATGAGTGTTGAAACATGGTGCTATACAAACATGATTCCAGGCATATAAGCAGACCCACAAGCTTTGTGTACCCTAGGAAAATTATCCGTTGCTGACAAGGGGATGCAACTGATCAGGATAACTGCAGAAAAGGCCAAACAGCATTCAGCAACTATGGTTCAACCAGATTTTAAACATGGTTTCTGATATGCTGAATGCAACTTGTCCTTGGCTATGCTGGCAATTAAACCACATGCAGCATCAATTTAGTTGTCCCTATGACTAACAGCTCGTGTCAACAAGTAACTTTTCCTCATGTAAACAAGGCCTGGGCATCTGTCTACAGTCCTGGAACCATGTTTCCTTAGTGCAGACAAGGTTTCAGGTCCAGGGAAGAGCTGTTTTGCTGAACCTGTGAAGTACTAGTCTGATTGGCTGGTCACATATGCCACTGTCAGTGATCTGTTCCCTGATTTTGTTTCCAGGCCAAGGATGTAATTTTTCCATTGTGCAACTATCATTTCATACCTTTATCATTTAAGTAACCTAACACCACCAGGGTAAGGATCCTAAGGAGGCAAATGCAGTACAAACTCAAACTTGGCATGAACTAGAGTGCCTGGCATTAAATGAAGATATTGATATAATAGTCATTAGGCATCTCAGAAATTTGGTGGAATGAGGATAATCTATGGAATGTGGTAATACCAGGGTACAAAATATATTGGAATGAGAGCCTAGGTCATGCTGGTGAGGGAGTGGCTCTGTATGTGAAAGACAACACAGAGTCAAATAAAGTAAAAATTTTAAATGACTCAAATTGTACCAGAGAATCTCTACAGATAGAATTTCCATGCTTGAACAATAAGAGTATAGCATTAGGCATATACTACTGACCACCTCACCAGGATGGTGACAATGACTGTGAAATGCTCAGGAAAATTAGAGAGGTTACAAAAGCAGAAAACACAATAATAATCGGGGAATTCAACTATCCTCATATTGACTGGGTACATGTCACCTCAGGATGGGATGCAGAGATAAAATTTCTAGACACATTAAATGACTGCTTCTTGGAGCAACTAGTCCTGGAACCCCCAAGGAGAGAGGCAATTCTTGATTTAGTCCTAAGTGGAGCACAGAATCTGGTCCAAGTGGTGAATATAACTGAACCACTTGGTAATAGTGACCATATTGTAATTAAATTTAACAACCTGGGGGGAGGGCGGGGGGCCAGAAATGCAAACGAAACTCACCACATTTAACTTCCGTTGAAATTTTAATTTTTACAGGTGTTCACAGTGACAAACATTTGCACAGGGCAAACAAATACCGGCAATAAGAGTCAAGTATCAGTGGGTAGCCATGTTAGTCTGTATCCACAAAAAACAACAAGGAGTCTGGTGGCACCTTAAAGAGAGGCAAAGCTGCTTCTGTAATGAGCCAGCCACTCCCAGTCCCTATTCAAGAATAAATGGACACAAATCGGGCATCGGGAATGGTAACATACAAAAGCCAGTAGGTGAACACTTCAATCTCCCTGGACATTCTATAACAGATTTAAAAGTCACTATTCTTGAACAAAAAAACTTCAGAAACAGACTTCAAAGAGAAACAGCAGAACTAAAATTCATTTGCAAATTTAACACCATTAATTTGGGCTTTGCCTCTCCTGGAATTGACACCTCCTCATCTATTATTGGGAGTGGACCACATCCACCCTGATTGAATTGGCCCTGTCAACACTGGTTCTCCACTTGTGAGGTACTCCCTTCTCTTCATGTGTCATTATATAATGGCTGCATCTGTAACTTTCACTCCATGCATCCGAAGAAGTGGGTTTTTTACCCACAAAAGCTTATGCCCAAATAAATCTGTTAGTCTTTAAGGTGCCACCGGACTCCTTGTTGTTTAGGCAATAAGAGTAATTATTACAAGAGCAATTACAGCTGATCCTATCAGATAACAAACCTAAAGCAGAAAATGAAGCAGTGTTGAGCTGTCCATCTGACTCTCACCAACAAGTCCAATTAGCCTCAAATCAACCCTGTGTATCAGGGGTGAGGGAACATGGAATCGACTTATTTAAACAAAGACATTTACTCATCACCATAACTAAAGAGAGGCAGGTAGCATGTGGCGAACAAACCTCTATTAAACTGTCCTTTACTGGAAATGCTTACTCTGTATTCCTGAAAAATTTACTGATGGGACAGTGTAGTGTTCAGCTTGTAAAACTGAAGAGAAAATGGGTATGAAGACTGTGTAGGAAAATCCTGTTCCAAGAAATGCTTGGAAAACACCTACAATCTGGAGCAATCCATTGGTCAATTCCAAAGGCTAACAACATTTTCTGCTTCCGTTCTCAGAAGTATTTTTATGAGCCCCAAGGATAAGTCTTTTCTGACAGGGATGGTTTGGAAGTATCTACAGAACAGGGGTAACTCCTCTGGAGGCAGGCAAATCACGCCAGCCTTCACTTCAAATTGGCTGCAGGCTTTTGACAAGGAGCTCCCAGAAGCCAACAAGTCATCGCTCCATTGCATCGCTGGTTAACAGATTAGATGAGTGTATAAAGATCAAGCTGAAAGCAGGGTGATTTCTCATCCACTGAAGGCCCCCTGAATATAAAAGGCAGGGTACAGATATCATGTATAGTTCTCAACCAAGATCTTCAATAATAAGAGGCCAGTGCAAGTAGTTTATTGATTTCAATGGGAGCTCAACATTTTTGAAAATCAGGCCACTTATTTACAAGGCTGACGTTGTAAAAAAAAAACAAATAAAAACCCTTGGTTCTGATTTTGAGAGGTACTGAACACCCAGTTTTCCAAGTGAAGTCAATGGGAGCTGTAGGTCCTGGTCACCTCTGAATAACACATCCTTTATAACAGTGGTTCTCAAACTTTTGTACTGGTGACCCCTTTCACATAGCAAGCCTCTGAGTGCGACCCCCTCCCCCTTATACATTAAAAACACTGTTTAATATATTTAATAACATTATAAATGCTGGATGCAAAGCAGGGGTTGTGGTGGAGGCTGACAGCTTGCGACCCCCCATATAATAACCTTGCAACCCCCAGTGTGAGAACCCCTGCTTTATAACATCTCTGTTTGCATTTCCTTAGTTTCCCTTCTACCACAGAATCTTCAAGCTCCCCCCCGAGTGGTCTACACAAGATCAATTTTCTCTCATCCAGTCTTCGGTTCCAGTTTGTCCTCACTGACTGCCAACTTAAATACACACAACGATAACTACCTATGGTACATGTGTCCGTCACCCTCCTGTTTATGTGCCCATATCCTCCCATAATTCAGAGCATACATTCTTCCATACCAATAATGTGCTCCCCAAAATGTTATAGTCTCTACCTGAGATAATCTCTATTGTGTAATGTCCTAGCAACAGAAGTCTTGCTCTTCTTTGGAAACCTCTGAAGAATATGTTTTCCTGGTGATCCCAATTTCCCTGCTTCCTAGAGTCAGTGCCAAGTCATCTGTTGGTTGAGATAAATAAGCTATCTCAGAGCACTTCTCTTGCCCCAATCTTTAACTGTGTGTTGAACATTCCATTTTTGTCCAGTGCAGTTCTGCATTACAAGCCTGTAAGGCGAAGACGGATTGTCCTTTACAATTTCAAGGCATCTCTTAGTTTTCTTGTTCATCACGGATGATCCCTGCAAAACGAAAGAAGCATGAGACAAGCTGCAGTCTGCATTTCAGAACTGAGTGCCCAGGCAGTAAACAATTCTCTTGATTTCTGTAATATGTCAGGTCAGTGAAAATGTTCTCTGCACACAGACAGAATACATTTTTGTCACTGCATCTAGCTTGACTGTGGTCATAAGTAGGAAAGAAAGTTTCTCGGTTTGACTGAGTGAACCAAACTGTGCAGCTTCAGAAGGTGGAAAGTTATTACTCTGGAGTAAAGTTAGCATCAGGCTGCCAGCTAGTAATAAATTAGTAACAGAAAGAATACTTTGGTCTCATTTCAGTTGTTGGATTAGTGTGCAGGTGCTGGGTGGGGTCCGTGGCCTGTTCTATACAGGAGGTCACATTAGATGATCTAGGCGCCCTTCTGGGTTTTAAAATCTATGACTCTGTAAGTCGGCAAAGAAGAGGACAAACCAGTGAGACACAGCAGAATGATAAAGTTATTCAAGTATTCAAAGACTAGACAATATTTACAGATGTGATCCCTATAAATTAATCAGAGATACAAAAACAAGTCTTTTCTGGTAAACAGAAGAGTTTCCATATGTGCTGACAAAGAGAGATCAGTAAGTTACAGGGAAATCTGTAAAGCCTATTCAAATACAGTTACCTTCTTTAGAGTTCAAATAAATCACAGGATATATCTTTAGGCTGGCACTAATGCACATGTTGCACAAGGACAACCCTAACATCAAAGGGAACTCACTCAAGGCAGCTGGTTTTTCCCAAGTCAATACTAGAATGTGAAATGTTTTGTGTAGGGTGGAGTAATTTAAAGAGGTGAAATCGTAATGATATCAATACGCTGCCAAAGTGTTACACTTTAGTATAGTTTTCCTTTTAAATACGGTTGGTCCACCCAGCTTCAATGGGCCCCACTACAAAACTCAGTTTTTTGTGTTTCACAGCATAGCCTTATATATGACTTATATGAATGATAGGTTTGCTTTTAAAATGGATTGTCAGCCTTTCAAAGGTATCTGTTCTCTGCTTTAAATTGTCTCCAGACATGTGGTCACAAGCCAGATTAAGGACAAAAGAAATCTGTCAGAACCCCACCCTTCACGCCAAATCAGTAATATTTCTGAAGTGGGTGATCCACAATGTTTCAAAACATTTTGCCCTGGGGGCAGGCTAACTTGAGGGGGGGAGAGGATGGCAACTAGGGGATACTTGGTTGAGAATTCTGGGGAGCAGAGCCAGGCTGGTCTGAGTTCTGACTGGCCTCAATTCTCTCTGCCAAGAACCTGTGAAACTTGACACCATGCTCTTCTCTCTCTCCCTGTCTATGTTTTTATACCACCCCACCACAGTAGTATCTGAGTATCTTAGACCAGATCCCAAAGAAGCAGAGGGAGGCCCTGTGCCCAGACCTTGAGTCGGTCTATCTAATGATTTGATGCCAGCTATCACTGCGGTGTTTAAGTACTGCACAAAATTAAGGAACTCAGATCTCAAATCAAAAGGTATTTTTCTGGGGCAGAGGAGTATGGCTTTGTTTGGGTCAGACTGTTTTGCCTTTGTAAAGATTGTCTGTCCTGGGCGAAGGCTTTATCAGATCACTTTGTACTGAACAGACATCAGCCCACTCTTTTCTCTTCTGACAAGTAGTTCCACAGCCAAGCTCCTGCTGCTGAGAATGGCCTGATCCCAGTGCATGATGGTCAGAATCCGTGTTGTTGCTAAGGAGGCTGGGTGGCTTGTTGGGAGAGTGGAGGATAAAATGGAGTTTGAGGTATCCAGGTCCTGATCCATTAGGTGTGGAGTATCTGCTGTTCCCAGGGACATCAGCTTGGCTCCTTGAATTGCATGTGCAAATCCTACAGCTGGGGCTTCCCCATATGAAAATTTGTCCTCGTGTGTATAAAGCATTTTAGGCTCTTTCAGGATGAAACATGCCATTGAAATGTAGGGACATGGAAATTCACCTACCTGCTTAAAATCCCAATGCATGTTCAGTCCCTTTTTCACAGCCTCATTACATTGCTCTATAAATGGCAGGTCTCCTGTGCCAGGGTCAGTTAGGCACCGATCTACTGCATTCTGTCGAGATCGTAGGCCTCCTATATACATTTCTCCAGTGCTGAGATAAAACAAGTGCTGAAAGGCAATGTTACATTGGAGTAGGTGAGCTAGGACACTGACGAAATCCCAAAGGAGGATACCAGACATTTGTGAAACTGACTAACATTAGATACATGGGGCCAAATTCATTGATATCCTTGAAGTTAAACCAGGATGAATTTGACCCACTAGAGCTATGACATCAGTCTTGTTCTCCTCTGTTCATAAAAAACAGGTCAATTATTACGGTGGAACTGTAATCACTAGTGTCCCTCCTAGTGACAGAACAAGAAGTGAAGAGTGAGGAGTTCAGTCTGCATCCCATTCAATCCTTCACCTCTCTGCTGGAACCACCATCAGCAAGAACAATAGTTGTCAATATGTGTGTGGGGAGGGAAGGTGGTAAGTGAGGTCACCTCCCCATAAAAATGGAACCAACTTAATGTACTTAGACCATGATGGTATCTGCCTTGGCCTGCAATGAGCAGGAGGTCAGATAGATGAGCATGATGGTCCCTTCTGACCTTAAAGTCTATGAGACTACTGCCACTCATTTTTGATTTGGGATTTTACTTGTTTACTTACAAAATAAAATTAGTCTTCCCTGCATGACAGCACATGAAGAACAATTTTCAGGAGTCTATTTCATTGTCTAGCAAAGAATCCAAAGCAAAGGCTAACAAAAGATTTCTGGTTGCAGTTAAATAGCTTGTTTTTAATACCTGTGGTGAGTAAGCATGACAGCCATACATTATTGGAGTGTTTCCAGGGACAGGGCCTTGATCTATGCAGATGTTCTCATTCAGAGTGTTTTTCATCTACAGAGATAAAACAGGCATATTAATGCATGGAATAACTACCACATCTTCCTGTTCCCACCACTGTTTTTGTAAGCTCTGCTGAGAGCTATGCTGGTTTGCAGTTTTGCTTCAGAGCTCTGAAGTAACAGGAGAACACAGGATGGATTTAGAAAAAGAAACTGCAAAACAACTTTTCAGAGTTGACTTCATCCCAGAAAACATGAGAAGCAAATCTAAAGGCTTTTCTAGTGTCTATACATCAGAGAAACAATGGGGCTTGGTCAGGGCCGGCTCTGGCTTTTTGGCCGCCCCAAGCAAAAAAAAACAAACTGCGGCGCGGCCGGAGCCAGGGTGCAGGGGGACTCCCCGTGCTGCAGACGTGCCCCGGCTAGCAGGGGGGAGGGGGAGGGAGCGGGGGGGAGAGAGAGAGAAGGGGAGCGGCCAGGCCTTCAGCGGGGCACTACCACGCGGCCCCGACTGGTGCGCCGCCTGCTGGGAGGCTCCGCGCCGCTCCAGTCATCTGGGAGGGAAGGACGCGGACTGCCCTGCCGGGCTTGCAGCAGGGCGCTCCCGTCCACCGCGCCGCCGCCCCCTACAGGGCGGCCGGAGCGGCACAACAAACAAACAAAAAAACAAACAAACAAACAAAAGCGGCCATGCTGCCCTAGGATTGGGCGGAATGCCGCCTCGAACAATCTGCCGCCCCAAGCACCAGCTTGCTTGGCTGGTGCCTGGAGCTGGCCCTGGGCTTGGTCTACACTACAAAATTTAGCTATAAGTACAAAAATATCACATCCACTGGCCAATGTAGCTATGCCAGCAAACTGCCCCCTCCCCCCACGTGTAGACGCAACTATGCTGACCGAACAGTGCTTAGCTTACCTAATGTCACTGAGGGAAGTATTTTATGTACACTGGTGGAAGAATTCATTCTATTAACATATGGTGCATCTCCACTAGGGGTTCTGGCAAAGGCTTTATAGTGTAGACAACTCCTCAGGTTGGGGGACCCTACTATAACACAATTGTTCACTGATACAGTATAATCATAGAGCAGTCCCATAAAAACCACATCACTACAAGTATCACCAATAGAAAAGGCTGAATTTTTTCCATTGAAACTTTTTGGAAATGTCTTTTTAACCAAAACAAAAAATTCTCATTTGATTGAATCTTTAAAAACAATTGTGTTCTGTTTCATTGTGCGCAAAACAAAGGCTTGCATGTATCTGAGTTTGCACACATTTGAGTTTGCACTTGGCACAACCTGCGTGTGCCCAGTTCAGCCAGAGGAGTTTTGAAAATGTGGTCCATTGTTTTTAAATTGACAATTGTTTCTTTCACATTCTGTATATTTTACTCTTCTTTAGCTATAATTTTTCCCTCTATCATGATCTTCATGATTATTGTTCCAGTCCAAATTTAAAAAGCAACTTAACAACTCTGAAATGAGTGACCAGAAGATACTGTCCTCCCTTGATTTATAGCTATACAGCAGGCAATGATTACTTTGTTGAACTTTTCATTTCTGTGATGCGTCTCCATAATATTCTATTGAACATTGCAGACAATTATAGGGAGAGATTTCATCCATTGTTGTTCCCTGCTCTATGAGCATTCTTATGTTGCACAAAAATGTGTCCTTCTAAATACCTTCCTATGCTATTTTATGTTTATGCTGGTAGACATGCAGTGGGCACAGTTTAAATATGCAACAGGTACAGAAAGTTTTACAAAAAGATGGCACTCACTTTAAATATCTCTAAAACCTCTAGTAAAACCAATACTATGGTTATAATATGACCAATTTACAAGAGCAACCCAGGTTAGACTGATCAGGAACACAGAAGAAATTGCCTTCAACAACCTTCATAATATTGGAGATATCTAACTGTTGCATCTATTCAGTAGACATGCACAGTACTTACTGTTCCGTAACCAACAACAGTGGTCAAAGGTATTAAATTAGGATATACGTTCTTTATGTACCAGTCAAAGCTTTTACAGTTCAGTTTCTTTCTTAGCTCCTTTCTGGAAGAAACATCTCCATAGTCTATTCCAGGATTCTGAAAAAACACCACATTGTTCAGACATTAATTTAAAAAGTGACCTGCAAAAATGGAGGGAAAATTGACTTATACCTCCCCCTTTTTGTTGCTTCTTCATAATATATAAAGAATATCTAAAATCTGCTCTTAAAAAATCCCTGATTACTTTTACATTAGAAATTCAGATTGTGTTTTGCCTGTCTATGAAATCACAGATACAATGGAGGTTAAGAACTGATTCACTGGAAGAACAAGTGCTTTTTTATTCAGGGTATTTTGTTTTCATTAACATCTAGTTAACTAAATCACTGGCAAAAAAAAATCTTTTTTTAAAAACTCAAAACACCACTCCAGGTAAGGGCAATACACCTTTGATCTACAAGTTCTTCCATTAAAAAATGACTCGACATTCCTGATGTCTTTAAATGGGAGGAAATAAAAATTTAAAACAGCATGCAGAGCTTCTTACATCAAGAAAGAAAGAAAATAGGCACACAAAACCTCCCTCCACCACCACCTTTGCCAGGTCACCTTTAAAGGAAAATGGCAGTGTACAAAAATGTGATCTGTTACTAGTTATGAAGAACAATAAATCACTACGCATTTTAAATGTGTGCAATAGAACCAAAAGTATCTCAAAGTATCAAAGAGGAAGCTGCCATTTTGCCATGCTCATGAGGTGTGCAGAGCTTTGTCGAACTCTATGAGATTTACAAATCTAGCCAATCTTGAAGAATGTATACACTGCACTGGGATTTACTAACATAACGATGTACAAGAAATTCCAGTTTGCATTATATATGGTATTAATTGGCATAACTTACAATGATATGTAGAGAGACTATAGTTGAAGGCATGAGCACAACAATGGAGGAAAGTTAAGGTTGAGCTTTCAACCCTCTCTCTGAATTTCCTTAATTCTGAGTGCTTGATTTCCCAACATGAATGTTTCTCAGCCTGCAGAGCATGCTGTAAGGCCCACTCTTTCTTTATCCCTGGCCTGTGAGAAATGGGTGTCGGATAGTGGGGATGTGGGACTCTGCAGCATTTTGGGCATGGCGGTCAATTAGTGTAGGGTGTTGCTGGGTCATTTGATTAAAAGTAACTGACTTGCCTATTATTTATTAGAGCATTTTTAAAAGATATTCAAGGATGCCCAGTTCATTTGCTCTATTATCACAACTTGCAAAAATCCAAACAACATACTTTTTATTTTAAAAAAGTTAGAAATTATTACATTGTTTGGGGCAGAACCCATCTTTTTGTTCTATGTACAGTGCCTAGCACAGTGGGGTCCTGGTCCATGACTCAGGCTCCTAGGCACTATAATAATAATAGTAATGTTTTTAAAGGGACAAATCTCACAAACACCTCCGTTTGCTACGTCTGGCCTCATTGTGATTTCTTGGCCTACTTAGACCACTATTAGTAATTTGCTCCCATACGAATGACCATCTCAATTTAAAGAAACCAATTCTAAACAACCAAACATATACACCTCAATAGGAAGATTCCATGCGAAATAAATCATGTATTTATAGTCGTCCATCCACACTTCGGCCACTCTCAGGGCGTTGCGTCTCATAGCAATGCTCAAGTCCAGCAAGTAGGGTTTGTGCGCTCTTTCCAGGTGAGCAACTCTTGCACAGGGCAAAACTTCTATCTGACCCCCACACTGCCAAACCTGTATGGATGAAGCAGGGGTTCCAGTGAATGTGCATTTGGAGTTGGCTCTTTTCACCGGTGGTTAACATGATTTTGTTCTACATAAGTGACTAAAAATTGCACCTCCTTACTCAACAGATCTGCTCACTCTCAGTATCCAGAGTAAGTTCTCCTGAATTTAGTGATTAAGGGAAATTTTCAGTACTTTTCTTTTAGGCTCTGCAGAGCCAACACATGTACAGGAGAGTGAGGTGGAAGCTATTTAGTCTTTTGCATCATTATTAATTTCCAGTTACGGGACTAAGCAGTTACTCTCGTGTAAATCCTTTGAATGAGGTTATACAGGTGTCACAAAGAGCAGAACTGGCCCTACAGAATGTTAATTATGATTAAGGTTGCAGGAGAAGGAAAGAGACCAGTCTGACTCTCATATCCCAGGCTGTTTACAGGGCTGGCACCTAGAAACCCCCCTCTCCCCCATCAATCTGCTTACAAACTGAGCGCATTTGATACAAGAAATCATTGAGGGACAATGCAAAAGGAGCCCTACAATGTTATTTTTGAAGTCACTTCTCTGAGCAGAAATGTATTTAATGGGCCTGATTCTCCATTCCCCTGCATTTTGTGCAGTCAGATATACCAGCACAGAGAAGAGGTATAATGGTACCATTCTGATATGGTGATGCTTTACACCCACCTTGCACTGGTGTAAATGAATATACATGTATCAGGGCAATGAAGAATGAGGCCTCCGTGTATTTTAATGTATTAAAAGCGGAAAGGAGTTCATCCCCTGTCAATCCCACCTTTTCCCTAGGTGGATCCTGAGTACTCTGAATCTACCATATTTATTCCTCCCACACTTCACGCATGAGTCCTTGAGATGCAGTCACCACCCTTCTAGCCACAGAAAACTACCTGGGATTCTCTTCACAGGATATCAATGCTGTCACTTCAGTCACTGCAGTAATTGCTGTTGAATAAGACAAAATACATTCTGCCTATCAATTAGATACTGAATGGCCCCTATTGCCGTAGTAACGGTGGGCACCTCACAATCTCTAATGTATATATCCTCGCCAGGCCCGCCGACAGCAATTCCGAGCCCCAGGTCAGAACAGTCAATGGGCCCCCAGGCATGCACAAGCCCCGCCCGCACAGACATGGTCTGCCTGACATTTAGGTGATGCTACGCCTGCACTGGCTGGTGCCCAGCGAGCTGCTGGCTGCGCTGCTAGGCACGCTCTTCCAGCACAGCCAGGGCTTCCACATGCCTGCCTGGTAGGGTTGCCAACTGTCTAATTGCACAAACCCAAAGACGCTTGCCCTGCCCCCCAACCCACCCCTTCCCTGAGACCACGCCCCTGTCCTGCCCCTTCTCCAAGGCCCCGCCCCTGCTTGCTCCATCCCTCCTCCCTCTGTCGCTCACTCCCCCCAACCCTCACTCACTTTCACCAGGCTGGGGCAAGGGGTTGGGGTGTAGGAGGGGGTGCAGGCTCTGGGAGGGAGTTTCGGTGCAGGGGGGGTGAGGATCATACTCTGGGAGGAAGTTTGGGTGCAGGGGGTGTGAGGGGTCGGGCTCTGGGAGAGAGTTTGGGTGCAGGAGGGAAGGGGTGTGGGCTCTGGGAGGGGGTTTGGGTGCAGGGGGGGTGAGGGTCAGACTCTGGAAGGGAGTTTGGGTGCAGGAGGGGGTGCGGGGTCAGGCTCTGGGACAGAGTTTGGGTGCGGGGTGTGGGCTCTGCGGTGGGGGTGCAGGAGGGGTGAGGGTGCAGGCTCTGGGAGGAAGTTTGGGTGCGGGGGTGTGTGGGAGGGGGTGCAGGGTTGGGCTCTGGGAGGAAGTTTGGGTGCTGGCTGTAGGCTGGGGGAGGGGGTTGGGGTGCAGGAGCGGGTCAGCGCTTACCTTGGGCGGCTACCGAAAGCAACTGGCACACCCCTCTGGCAGCAGTTCCTAGGCGGGGGGCCGTGGGGGGTCTCTGCAAGCCGCTGCCTGCAGGCACTGCTCCTGCAGTTCCCATTGGCTGCAATTCTCAGCCAATGGGAGCTGCAGAGTCAGTGCTCGGGGTGGGATTAGCACGCAGAGACCCCCTCCCCAGGGGCCGCTAGGATGTGTCGGCCGCTTCTGGGAGCAGCGCGGAGTGAGGGCTGGCAGGAAGCCTGCCTTAGCCCCACTGTGCTGCTGGTGGTGGCGGCAGCCGGGGGGCCCCAGGCCCTTTTAAATCACCCGGGCCGCTGGGCAATTGCCACCTTTGCCCCCCGTCAGCGGGCCTGATCCTCACAAAATCTCTGAAAGCCAGGGCATTGCTGGTATCCCTAGTTTACAGATGGGGAACTGAGGCAAAGAGAGGCTAAGGGACTTGCCCAAGGTCACACAGGGAGTCTGGGGCAGAGCAGGGAATTAACCTGAGGTCTCCCAAATCCCAGGCTAGCAAACTAATGACTGGACCATCCTTCTTCTAGTTTAATCACTATATGCAACATGTTCCCACTGCTGCGGCTAAACCTTAATTAGCCATCATCAAATGGTTTACAAATCCATTATCAGTATTTATCTGAGAAGAGGAGACACCGAATATGAGGAAAGGGACAGTTTTCTTTGGAGGCTCGCAGCTTGAAAGGAAATAAATGTGTCTGAAATTCTATCAGTGGAAAACCTACATGCTGCAGCAAGTAGTGCTGGTGATTTAAGACTCAACTGTCTTCCCTTTAAATCAGTACTGAGGCAACATGGCTGCGGCAAGGCATTAGGGAGCACTGTGCAGCTGTAAGTGCTGAATTTTAAATGAAAGGTAAAACTGAGAGTCTGACCTCTGTGTCTTCAAAGAACCCCCTGGCACTTTGGGCTGAGGTGGTGGCTCTGGGGTCCTGGCTAAATTCCTATCTGAGTAATTACCTTCTGCCTTTCTAAATCCCCCCCAGCAGTGTCAAGTTTATACGGGATTCCAGCTGCTATCTCACACTCAGGAACTGGGTCCAGAGCATGGGCATTTCCTCCTTTGGTTTCATCTCATGTACTACATCATGTTACCTGAAGAGAGGCTTCTGAGGTTTACTGATGAACATTGGGGGGGGGGGTCTCCTTCTGGGGTGTCGCCTTTCTAATGCCTTGGCCCTTCTTACAGCACTTCCTATGTTGAATCAGACTGGCATCCTGCTGGGTCAATAGATAATGCTCCTGAGGAGTACACTGCAAGACCTTGTACCCCATAGTGTCACTCTCCAATTGGTTATTTCACAAGATGGATTTCCCTCCTGCCTCCAGCTTGTAAACTTCATGAAGTTTACATTTGTTATCTTAGCTTGTATATTTATCTATGTTATCAATGGACATAAAACTATACAATCTTAGCAATGGTCTTTATGACTTACTGTGGCAGGGAAGACAACAGGCTGAGTACACTTTGTGTGAAATTCTTCCCTTCCTGGTTTTCTATCTTATCATCTTTCTTTCTCTACATTTACCTGTCATTATTATTTTTTTCTAGTGATCCCCCTGCTGTACACAGTCTTCTCCTTCAAACTCCTTCCCACACTCAGCCAACACCTGTCCTCCACATTTCTTTCTGAATTTGTATTTGCTGTCTCCTCTATCATGGAATTAAAACCTAAAATAATATTTTCCAGTCTGGCCACTAAAGCCACATTTGATGAATCAGGAAAGCTGTGTAACAATGCATAAACCACTGCAAACTCAAACCTTGCCTGTGGACTCTGAATATAGGAAAGGTGGACTTGTTTTAACCTTTGTGAACTTCATGGCCATTGAACTTATGCTTACCACTTTCGAGACTAAAATGTGCAAGATTAATCCAGTTCTACTGTTAGGATAGCAAGCATCCACCACAGTAACTTTGTGCAGAGAGCTGTACATACCGCACTCAGCAGTTCTATATTTGCTTACTGGGCCAGATTTGCAAGAGAGCTTCGTTCCTTTTTTAGGCATCAAAATAAGTTCATATCACATGTTTTCAAAGAGCTCATGGCTTGTCTTCGTGGTGTGAATCTACTGTGCACCAGCTTGCCATGCCACAATGCCCCATGTGGACACTGCCATAGTGCAATGAACATCCCGGAGTGTGGCTTGACTACTTGAAAGTATAATATGCCAAGCTGCACTCCGGGAGTTCCGCCATGCTGTAGCAGTGTCCACGTGAGACGGTACACCACACCAAGTTACTGCACTGTAGATTCACACTCTGCCTTGCTACACAGTAACTCGCCATGTAGACAAGGCCTCAGCATGTCAGGTGCTGAACTCTTTAGAATGTCCGGCCATAAGTCTCACAATGATAGCTGTAGTAGGAAGACAGCCTGAGACATAAGCCCTTGTATCAGAGGCCTGGTATGAGGCAGAACCTGCTCACAGAATCTGGCACGAACAGGGATGATATTGCAGAAATATACATTCCTAGAAATGCTCACACAAACACATCCCGATATCAAGTGGAACCAGAACACCCCGATATCAAGGATGGTACAAAAACATTCCCCAAGGCTAAGAGGAACACACTGACCCCTCCAAAAAGATAAGGTCAGGATGACAGTATGTAATAGAGATGTTTTGATCAAATCAACATGTACAAGGTGATGGGTGATAACTAGCCATGTCAGGGGGCAGTAACTAACTATGTCAGAGGGGCAGTACGTAACTTGTTTGTATGAGGGTATAAAGAGGTATCTCAGAGGGAGTATCTTTGTCCAGGTGAGAGGGAAATGGAAAGTCCCACCATTTACTGAGCTGTGCCCATTGTCACGGGCATACATGTCTTAGTATCCTCGTAGAGTCTGCCAGTGCTATTACCGTGCTTTGTCGACAATAAACCTGGCCTGGTGCCTTCATACCTTAACAGATCTTGTGGTCATTCGGCGGTGCGTTCAAGGTCTGCTGTGCCAGCTGTCTGTGCAGAGCTGGGACAGCACACAGGAAAAACACACACAGGCAGCCGAATATCTAACCACAATAGCTGCTAGGTGCTCAGCACTTTTGAAAATCTGCCATTTCATTTCAGTACTGAAATGGGAGCTGAACTCTTTGAAAAACTGAGCCCAATCGTCTGTGTTGAGCACTTAGAAATCTGGCCCTGAGTTCTTTTGAAAATCAGGTCCCCACACTTACATTATTTATTTTATAAGAGAAGCAGAATTAAACATACCCGCAGGCCAAGTTCCACATTTTCCCCTCCGTATATATGCATTCCGCCATCCAGTACCCCAATCTCACCCAGAAAAACTCTATGTGCAGCAAGTATCCCCATAATAGAAGGACTCCTGGGAAAGAGAATAGATACAGTTGGAGAGAAGAAATAACTATGAAATAAATAGGAAGAGGAATAAACAATCATTTGAGAATTAATTATGCTCTTTTGAATTTCCTGTTCAGTGAGAGACTGAGTATTGGGCTCATTGGGACAATTCTTATTTTGTTTGTGCTAGTTTGGGGGTCCCTAATAAATTGCTCTTTAGCTAGATTTGGTTTCTTCCCATCCCATTTTTACCACCACCCTGTATTTACAGTGGACATTTCCATAAATGCATTTAGTGCCAAATTCTGCCCAGCCTTATCTATCTAGGTATTTACCCAATTACCAGTGTCTGAGTGTGTAATGAATTTATTCAGAGTGGAGTTATGTTAGCACCATGCAAATACAGGATGCATTAATCCTTTCTGTTGAATATGGACGTTAAATGCCTCATAATAGTTTATTTATTTTGCATATCTTGTACATAATGACTTTCATCTCCAAAATGCACTACTTTAACAAGGGAATGTTCACACCACCATATGTGAAGTAGGTAGGGTTGCCAGGTGTCCGGTTTTCGACCGGCCGGTCGAAAAGGGACCCTGGCGGCTCTGGTCAGCACTGCCAATCAGGCTGTTAAAAGTCTGGTCAGTGGTGCTGAGGGGCTAAGGCAGGTTAGTCCCTACCTGTCCTAGCACTGCGCTGCGCCCCGGAAGTGGCCAGCACATCCGGCCCCTAAGCAGGGGGGCCACGGGGCTCCGTGCACTGTCCCCGCCCTAAGCACTGGCTCCTCACTCCCATTGGCCGGGAACCATGGACAATGGGAGCTGGGGGAGGCAGTGCCTGTGGGCGAGAGCAGTGCGCTGAGCCTCCTGCCCCTCCCCTCCCGCACCGGGTGCAGCATGCTGCCAGGACAGGTAGGGAGCCTGCCTTAGACCCACAGCGCCACTGACTGGGAGCTGTCTGAGGGAAGCTTGCGCCCCAACCCTAAGCCCCAACCCGCTGCCCCAGCCCAGAGCCCCCCCAACCCAGAGCCCCTTCCTGCACCCCAAACCCCTCATCCCCAGCCCCACCCCAAAGCCCGCACCCCCAGCTGGAGCCCTCACCCACTCTTGCACCCCATCTCCCCGCCCCAGCTTGGAGACCCCTCCCACACCCTGAACCCCTAATTTCTGGCCCCACCCCAGAGCCCACCGCCCCCAGTTAGATCTCTTACCCCCTCCTGCACCCCAACCCCCTGTCCCAGCTCAGTGAAAGTGAGTGAGGGTGGGGGAGAGGAGTCACCGAGGGAGGGGGAATGTAGTGAGTGGGGGTGGGGCCTTGGGGAAGGGGCAGGGCTAGGGTGTTCGGTTTTGTGCAGTTAGAACAGGGGTTCTCAAACTGGGGCTTGGGACCCCTCAGGGGGTCGCAAGGCTATTACATGGGGGGTCACGAACTGTCAGCCTCTACCCCAAACCCCGCTTTGCCTTCAGCATTTATAATGGTGTTAAATATATTAAAAAGTGTTTTTAATGTATAAGAGGGGTCACACTCAGAGGCTTGCTATGTGAAAGGGGTCAGCAGTATAAAAGTATGAGAACCACTGGGTTAGAAAGTTGGCAACCCTAGAGGTCGGTGTGAAGGACTTGGAAGATGCCTGTCATATCTCATGAATGATCTATATCTTTGTTATGATATTGTTTGCTACATGGTTATAAGGGGCTAGATCCCAGGAAAGGCCCAGATAAAAGTTCCTCAACAAACACCAAGAGCTATTAACTATGATGTTACCTCAGAGCAACCCAGTAAGTTAAATTTGGTCAAAACAGTTTATATATGAGAGACACAGGGACTGTGGAGAAGCAGACTGAACCCCAGCCCCAGAAGTGGGGGTGTTTGGGTAAGCCAGGCCTATCTAAGTTGTAGGTAAGACAGTTATGCATGTAGACTGTTGTGTCAAAATCCTTTTCTTGTTACGCTGTGTTACTGCTGTTAAGATGAAACAATTTTTTTGTGTTGAAAAGGCAGTTTCACATCACTCTAGTGATATACTGGTCACAGCTTCCCAAGGGAAGAATTGCAGGCCTTGAACCCAGTCGGGCCTGCTGAGGAGTCAGTGGGTCTGCAGAGGCTTGTAATCTGGTACTCCTGTCAGAGTGGGGAAATTGTGAGATTCCACCACAAGGAGGTAAAGAAAAGGCACAGGGCCTGTCACTTGGAGAGGTTGCACTCAGGCAGACATAGGGTATGTCTACACTGCAATTAAAAACTGTGCTGGCTGGCCCATGCCAGCTGATCTAGGCTAAGGGGCTTGGGCTCAGGGGCTGTTTAATTGTGGTGTAGATGTTCAGGCTTGGGCTGGACCATGGGCTCTAGGACCCGGCAAAGTGGGAGGGTACTAGAGCTCAGGCTGCCGCCCAAGCCGTAACGTCTACACCACAACTAAACAGCCCCTTAGCCCAAGCCCCATAATCCCAAACCAGCTGGAACGGGCCAGTCATGGGTGTCTGACTGCAGTGCAGACATACCCCTAGAGAAGGGTCAGAGGTACAGCTAACTCTCAACTGTGACAGTAGGTAAGTATTATTATCCATTTATAGATGGGAAGCTTGGACAGACAGATTAAATGATTTGCCCAAGATTGCAGAGGGAGAAATATTTAGGACCAGACTTAGAATGCAGGAGAGCCTGGATCCGTCTTTTACACAGACCACATGGGACAAAGTGAGATCTCTAATGTTACTACACGACTCTCAGATCCAAACTGACAATTTCAACTCACCTGCATTTTGCAGATATCTTACCCACCCATGTGAGAAAACCCTATCCTTGTTAGTTTTAGAGGTGAGTCTGAAAACATCTCAGATGTCTGCGGTCTTTGTTCCCTCAAGAATACTATTCAGACTTACCGGACTGGAGCCGTTTCATCTTTGAGTGCATACCATTCTTTTGGTAATGGTTCATAGAGGCACCATAGTGCCCAGTCAAATCCATCTGCAGACACTGCATACTCAAGAAGTTCAAAGTCATCAAAGCGAACATTGTCAAATACCGGTGATATTATAACAGTACGATCTTCCTTGATTCGAGACAGAATAGGTTCAGCCCTAAAATAATGAACAAAAACATTATTTTCACCTTGCAGCAAGTATGGACCTGATGAACCAAAGTGCATGGCACCTTAATGCTGAAATGGGCAGCCCATTTCTTAGAATTGAGTCCAAAGAGATGACTGAGCCCTTGGCTCCTGTCTCAGCTCTACCAAGCAATGACAGGTTGTGACGCATGGCCAGAAAGGGTTAAACATGCTGCAAATTAAACAACCCTCAAAAGACATGTGGGGAGATAATGTTTGTGTTTTTGTGTATTTACATACGTATGAGTAGGGTCAACAATGTAATCAACAGTCCCTATCTATGTTGTATTCTGTTAATTCAGAAGATCAAAATAATATCCTGACATTTAAATGAATTGTAAACATGGGATATTTCTGTATTCATCTCTCTTTGAAATGTACTGTGAATGGTGGAGGAACAAGTAAATTGCCTTATGTTAATTCATATAGCTAAGTACTGGTGAGGGACCTCCTTCAAAGTCATCCTAACTACCTTTTGTTCCCGGAGGAACTCCAATTTGTCAAAAAGGATATGAAATTGTATAAAAGATCCTTGGGTCCTGATCCTGTTCATCTCGGATCTGCTTAAGGCTTCATACAGGGGAAACTTAGGCCATAAGGACTGAGATTCCAGTTCTAACTGGATCGCTCTGAAATATAAACATTGGACTATAACCTATGGACTATTTCTGAAAGAACTCTTTGCAACTACAAACCTCACCATCTCTGCTATGAATTAAAATCTTAAGAACTGAACTCATGTCTGTATGTATATTGATCTTTTAACCATACTCTCTCTCTCTTGTTTTTTAATACATTTTAGTTTAGTTAATAAGAATTGGCTGTATGCATGTATTTGGGTAAGTTCTGAAACATTCATTAACCTGGGAGGTAATGTGTCCCATTCTTTGGGATTGGTAGAACCCTTTCTTTTATATGATGAGATAAGATTTTCAGAAATCATATTTAACATAGGTACTGGGGTGGAAGTTTGAGGCTGGATCGCTTTAAGGAAACTGTGTTGTTTGAACTTCTGAGTAACCACTAAGGTATAAAAGAAGCTGTTTTATGCTGGCTTGGTAAATATAAGTACTGGAATGTTCACCAGCTTTTTGGGGATTGTCTGCCCCATTCTTTGCAGTTCACCCTAATTGAGTGACCACAGCTGGCCCCCACTGGGATCCCAGTCATACAGGTTTTCTGACTACTAATCCATCTTTCTCTCTAGTAGCCTTATGCTTTCTCCCAGGCCATCCCAGCAGTTCATGCACCGTAACCATTGCTAATTACACTAGCCATAATCACCTCTCTGTTACCTTGCCTGTCTGTTATACCCCTCTGTTGCCTCTCACCATAGATTTATATTGTAAACTGTTGGGGGCAGGGGCCTTCTTTTCATTGTGTATGCACAGCACCTAGCACACTGGGGCTCTGATCCCTGACTGGGGCCTCTAGGTGCTATTGCAATAAAAACAACAACAACAAATGGGAGGACTCCCTGGTTGTGCTATCTGTGATGAATAAGGCCATCATAGCCCGGGGTAGGGTGAGATTAGAGATGCAACACAGTCTCAGAGGTGAAACGCTGTCTGCTAGGGAAGTGAAACAATGTGAGGAGTGGTCAAGCACTGAACCCAACCAACCAGGATAGACGTATGTTAGAGAGATATGGTACAGAAAGGGAGGGTAAATACATTGATCTAAACTATATTATAAGTACCTGTTAACAGGGACCTTGTCTTGGTTCTCTTTGTAATGAGCCATGAACATCTATAATTCTATATGCAATCATTAATTGGTAATAATAATTAACAATGCTAAATAGACAATAGGTACACATTAGTTTGGTTTAACTCCTATTTAACAGTCGATGGATGCTATTGCTCTTTACAAGTACCTAGAAAGGAATAGACCAGGACGTTGGTATTTAAAGAAAACAATCTGCATATGTTCTGATTGAGTGTCCTTTTGTATGTGTATGCACAAGGGAGACAATCTCCTGCCCACAAATACAGATACAAAGAAACTGGGCGCTGCTTGCCTGCACTTCTCTAAACAGCCTATTCTGTTATTTGACTGCTTCCCTAATTTGAATGTGCCCAGTTCTTTTTCAAACCATGCATCCCTTCGCCAATCAAAAGTAAACATCCAGCTGGTGGCCTCTACTTGCCATACACAATCAGGGCTGACCTTCAGGGTGGGTGATGTGGGTGACTGCCCAGGGCACCATGGGCAGGGGGGCGCTGTGGCCTAGCTTGATGGAGGGAGTTGGCAGGTCAAACCAGTTCCCAGCCGGGGAAGGAGATGAAGTTGCTGGGGGTTCACCCAGGGCACCATTTTCCCTAAGGCCAGCCCTGTACACAATGGCATTGTTTGGTGAGGCAGAAGCAAAGCCATGCACCTCAGCTCCACAGTTAGACTCCTCCCTCCCAGAAAACAATTCCCTTGTAATCTTACCAGCCAACATTCACTTCAATATGGGCATCCAAGATTGCGACAACATCGGCAGTAGATGCTTCCCAGCCGGAAATCCGAGCTTGTGTTAGGCCTTCTCTCTTCTGATGCCTCACAATTTTTAGCAATCCAGGATGTTTTGCATTGTAATTTTTTATCTGTTCATCCAAATATCCTTTTAGATCCTCTAAAAATAGTATGGCACATTTTAGCGTGGTTTTTTTTTTCCAGTTAATGGAAATTGTTGAGATTGGGAAACAGAAAAGAGCAATTAGATAACACCTTTTCCATCTTTTCCCAGCCCCAACATCAATGTAAATTTCTTCCTTCAAAAATAATGGCTAAATTATTTAGTTGCTCAGAAGAACTCCTCAGGAAGTAAACCTTTACCTAGGGTAACAGCTCATCCAGGACTTAATAGACCTGATTTTTAAACCCAGCTTCTATTTTGGGGGACACAATTTTGTGCCCAAACTTAATTGCACCCACAATAACTATGGGCACATATA
>NW_020664463.1:20404035-20420243 GCF_002925995.2 Terrapene triunguis
CAAAGAGCAGGCAATTAGATGTCTAACTGCTAGCATTTGTATCTACAGTTAACTGCACCATACGTGCAGTTAAATGTAGATACAAATGCTAGCAGTTAGACATCTAATTGCCTGCTCTTTGGACACAATAAGGAAGTTGGAGGTCTAATGTCTGATATATGAAAATGCTAAACACACGTCTATGTAATATGAGTAGGGATGTGCTCTCCTGGGACATAGGGCCACCATTTCCTTCTCCACAGGCAGAAACAAGAAGGATCTACCTAGAGAATTATAGAAATGTGGTATTGGGAACTGTACCGTTAAGTGGCTTAGCCTCAAAGACAGGCAGCTTACAGGGAGCAGGGTGCCGCAGAACCCATGTTCTGTTATGCAGAGGCAATTGGGAACTGTGTCACTGAATACAGAGGATCTCTTTCAAACACTTTGGGTTCAGAGCAATTCCTGAACATCACATGGCCCCAGGAGTAAATAGAAATTAAAGAAAATAACCTGGGTGGAAGATTGGAGCAGTTAAAAGCTTCACCAGAGCTAAAACTCTCTGGGCACATGGAAGTCAATCAGAAGAGAATTAAGAAGCACTTCACTGTGCATCTGCAAGCAATGAAGGCCTGTGAAAAGCAAAATAGAATGTAGCCTTATTTCTGACAATAGCAGGTTGTGATGCACTTGATGCATTCAACGGTGTTCAGTTCAGGCACACGGGACCAGCTATGAAGGTGCAGTACAGAAATTTGAGGAGTTCTGCACTCCATGTAAAAATGAGACCTAGGGGAAAGATGTTTTTAACCTGAGGGTACAAAAAGAAAGTAAAACTATAAAGAGCTTGCAACTGAACTAACGCTGAAGAGACAATCTTGCAATTTTGGAGGCAGAAGCTCCCACCTAAGCCTCTAACAAAAGACCTGATTGTGGTTGACATCTGGAACAAAAAACTCAGAGAGAGAGAGAGAGACTACTGGGAAACGCAGAATTAAACCTTGACTAAGCAACTGGAATTTTGCAAGCAAAGGAAGTCACCCAGTCCAGAATGAGGATGGACAGTGCTCTGACACTGTGGACATGATGGAGAATCCAAAATACCACACTGTAATGTGGTGTTTCACCCCACACTTACCCTGAAGGTTTAGGGGGGAGGGATAGCTCAGTGGTTTGAGCATTGGCCTACTAAACCCAGAGTTGTGAGCTCAATCTTTGAGGGGGCCACTTAGGGATCTGGGGCAAAAATCAGTACTTGGTCCTGCTAGTGAAGGCAGGGGGCTGGACTCAATGACCTTTCAAGGTCCCTTTCAGTTCTAGGAGATAGGATATCTCCATTAATTTTTTTTTTTTTTAAATGGAGGCCAGATAGGCCAATTAACCTATTAGGTTTCAAGGTGAGGGAATTAAGGCTGAGAGGAAGGCCCTAGTTAGGGAAACATGACTTGTGCAGGAACAGGTGGGGCTTCCATATACCAGGGAACTGATAGCAGTAAAGGGCTGCAAGGAAGTAGTCTGCAGTCACTCCCTAGTGTTAGAGCAAAGGTCAACTATTTGCCTATTATCTCAGCTGTTACATTAGGAGCAACGGCTGCTTCTGCAAACCCTCGCTGCAGCCTTCTGTGCAGCAAGATTATGTGATAACACAAGGCGGCCAAACCACCAGCCTAGGTGAGACAAATAGGCACTGCTAACATATGCCTCAGAGTGGAGTGCGGGGGGGGAGGGGGGTGCTGTGGAAAGAGGTGATAAGTTCAAGCAAATGTTAAACTGCATCCTGTTATGTATCCATTCCTTTGCCTCTCTCAATCTGCATACAAGGCCTTTTGAAATGTTCCTTCCGCATACACGTACAAGGTACGCATGTTAAGTTGTTTGTTGCTAGGTATAAAAAGGTTCGCTCTGCGTTTGTAAGGGGCTCTCTCTCACTGGCATGAGCAGAGGAGAGCACCCACTCAGTTGACTGGTCAATAAAAACTCAGAGCCGTCTTCTAGACTCCCGTGCCTCCTTGGGGTAATTGGGCAGCTCCAGGGGGAAACGAGCCCATTTGGCTAACACTAGGAGAAGGGAGGTATGTTTGGAGCTATAGAGTCAAGTAACCTATAGCTACTCCCTGGAAGGTGGGGCTGGCAAACCCAGGGAAAGAGGAAAAGCCAGAAAATAAGGAAAGGCTCAGGGAACAGGCAGTAATGGAACAGTCCTTGGGTGCTGGCTAGAGGGTCCCTGGGCTGGAACCTGGAGCAGAGGGCAGGCCCAGGTTCCCTTACCAGCCACTGGGGAAATGGTATAAACCAGGCAGTGGAAAGCAGACTGCCTGGAACAGTTCGCTCTGGAAGAGTTTGATACCCTGGAAGGGGAAGACACATGTGACTTGAATGGAGGGCTAAGCAACGAAGACCAAGCATCTTGCCTCGCTGAGAGCAAGGAAGAGAAGGCAGGGTGCATGGCAAGAAGCAGAAAGGAGGCGTCAGACCTGGAATCAGCTAATCCCCAGAGTGGCCAGGAGGAGGCGCCACCTTTGGTGAGTGGACCCTGTGACACACACAAAAAGACACTTGAGGCAGAAAGGCACATGGCACTCAGAGTCAGAGTCCAGCAAAAACAGCAAATGGAGCTGCACACGCTGTGACAACCAGCACAAGCCAAAACAGTGCCCAGCATATGAGAAAAGATGCAGGAATTGCAATAGATCACATCATTTTGCAAGAGTTTGCAAATGGCAGCAGATGGTGCATTGTGTGGACAAGGAGGACATTGACAGCACCACTAGCTCAGCTGAATTCTTCCTAGGAGTAATGGACAACATTGCAGCACAAGTTTCTTGGCCTGCCAACCTGAAAGCAAATGGGACACTTATTAATTTTAAGTTAGATACTTTTGCACAAGCCATGTTGCCAGAAAGTGTTACTAGCACACACAAAAAAAGTCACAGGTATGAAAGATAAACAGGTAAAACACAGAAGTTCGCAGTGTTGTAGCCATGTCCAATCCAAGACATGAGAAATAAGATAGGTAAGGTAATATCTTTTATTGGACCTACTCCTGTTTGTGGAAGGGATAAACTTTTGAGCTTGTAAAACACAGGTCTTACAGTGGTGAACTGATCCTCACTAGCAGAATATACAAGCTTGATGTATGGGTAAATAAACTGGAAGAGATACAGCATGCAATATTACCAGGGGAAAAAAGAACCTGTTATTGGGTAAAAACATGTCAAAGCCTTGGTCCCATCAAGAGGGTGCACTCACTGGAGAGACGAGGGACCAAAACAATTAAGGCAGAGTTTGAGGATGCTTTCTAGGGGATAGGAAAGCTCTCAGCAGAGTACAGAATAGAACTGAAAGAGCCCAACCCATGCCACAATTCACACCTCTAGGAAACTTCTCATCACCCCACAGGCAGAGGCTAAAAAAGGAGCAGGGTAGGCTCATTGTTCTGGGGATTGTAGAGCCAGTAGGGGTCCCTGGAATGGGCACATTCATTGGTAAGGATAGAGAAAAAGATGGACCCCTTCGCTTATGTACAGACCCAAAATAATTGTAAAATATATGTGAAAAGGGAACATTTTCCACTACCTACAAAGGAAGACATTTTTGGAGAGATGGCTGTTGCCAAATATTCTTCTATGCTTGACGTGTCAGCAGAATTCTATCAGGTTCCCTTAGAAAAACAGAGCACATGATTGTGCAGTCAACACTCGCTTTGGCAGACACAATATCTGTAGAATGCTATTTGGTTTGTGTTTGATACCTGGAAAATACAACTTTTTAATGGTCTAGAGGGTACTAAGGTTTGCATACATGACATTTTGATCTGGGGGGGGAAAAGTTGGGGCAAGATCCATAAAGAGATTTAAACATCTAACCGCCACTTTAGGTGTCTAAATCCAAACTTTAGATCCTCCAAACCCCTGCTCAGATGTCACCTAAGCCTATAGGCTCCTAAATTCCCTAGGCACCTAAGTTTCTGCAAGTGAAATCACCTAGATGCCTACATTTCTGACAATGGACACTTGCAAAGCCACCCAAGTCCTGATGCCACTGAGCTGCTCAGCACCTAAACCCCAGTGGAATCATCAAAATGGGCATTCCTACATCTATCTGGCCTGCAAAGCCCAATCCAACAGGAGTTCTCAGAAATTACCTACTGCACAAAACTGAGAAGGATGTCCCTTTATATCCTATATCCTAATGGTTAGAGCACTCATTGGACTTAATTCAGGTCTCCCACCTCCCAGGAGAGTGCCCTAATGACTGGGCTATAGGGTATTCTGGGGTAGACCTGTCTCAATCTCGCCTGTTGAAGGTGTGTATAAAATACTTAAATATTAATTGGGCCAGGAAAAGAGTAACAATGACTCTATAGCCTAGTGGCTCAGTCACCCACCTGTGAGATCCGGGTTCCAATGATTAAGAATTTCATACAAAGAGAAACAGCTTCAACAGGACTGACACAGAGAGACCTACCTCAGACAACAGACAAGAAAGGGATACAATGATTCCTTGGAACAGTGAACAACATAGGGAAATTTGTCCTTAATCTATCTGACCAAGCCAGCAAACTGAGAACATTGTTGTGCATAGATGTTCAATGGACACGGGGTGCAAATCTTAATAAAGAGTTTGAGAAACTGAAGGCATTCATTAAAGAGGCCCCAGTCCTGAGGTAATAGAACACTAAGCACAAAACTAAGTTATCCGCAGACACCTCCAAGGAGAGTAAGAGTGCAGTCCTCCTACAGCAGTATGGTCAAAATTGGAGAGCAGTGGCTTGTGTGTCATGAGCACTTACAAAAACGGAGTATCAGTATAGAGAAAGAGGCTTTGACTTTAATCCATGAGTTTGAAACGTTTCATGTCTTTATTTATGGGACACAGGTGTTAACTGAAACTGATCATATACCACTTATTGCCATTACCAAAAGGGGCCTGGCAAACAACTCACTGAGAATACAGAGATTGCTTTTTTCAGCTACAAATGTCTGATTTGTAAATTAAGTACAAAACTGGGAGAGATTTGGTCTCTGCAGACATACACACTCTAGAGCATTTGACAAAAAATGCAGTGGAGCAAGTCCAGAGCTAGACATTGTATAGGTCAATCTGATTGGAAAAAAAACAACCCTGTGCAATCTCACATGAAATGTGGATTGTGATTGCCAGAGCTACTGCTCAGGATAAAACCCTACAGAAAATAATTAAGGCTATTGGAACAGAATGGCTAGGACAGCATGTTCCCAGCCCCTTTCACTGATTCAGGGGAAGTTTTCAGTCCTAGAGGGGATTAGTAAATGGTTACAGAAAAATCAGTTTAAAAGGATACATGATGGTCTTTTAATAATTGAAAAAATCTAAGAGAAGGGTGAGAGACAATTTATACTGGCCTCAAATGAACAGCAATATTGAGGAATCTGTCAAGGCTTGTTGCATATGCCAAAAATACAGGCCAAGTCAAGCAAAAGAGCCATGTTTTTAGCACAAGAAAAACTAGCCCCCTAGAGCACAGTAGGCATAGATTTGTTTATGTTGACTGGAAAAAACTATGTACTTGTCCTAGATTATTTCTCTCACTTCCCAGAGATAGCCTTACTGGAAGATACTACAGCTAAACAGGTGATTGTCAAATCTATTTTTGCTAGATATGGTATATCTAATATAGTAATGCCTGACAATGGGCTGCAGTTCAATGAGCATGAGTTTAAGTAATTTCCAGTGCAGTTTGGGTTTAGACATGTAACAACAAGTTCTCATTATCCCCAATCCAGTGGGTTGGTGGAAAATGATGGTAAAATAATAAAACAGCTACTGAAAAAGGCTGCAGAGTCAGACTCAGTACTTTGCACTGTTAAAACATGGTTTGTCACCTGCAAGGGGCACCCGAAAGCAAATGAAGATGTCTCTGCCTTAACTGTGTCACTTACCATTTGAGCTGTAATCATCTACCAGGACAATTTCTTTCAGCAAATGAGAAGGCGTTCGGTTAATTATACTGGTAATTGCACGTAAGATGATTGACATTGCCTCATTCATGAATATGAGAATGACACTAAGCGTTGGGAGGTCGTGGGGATATTTTTTCTCTTTACAGCTGTAAGAGAGTGAGAAGAATATTAGCAGGATTCCTGAAAAGACCCAATAGAGACCAGACTGTGCCTCCTTCTTCTAAATCCACAAGTCAACGCAGTATTTTCACTTTGTAAGCAAGCCTGGCAACTGACAATCTTCTCCCTCACAAAACAGAGCATTATCTGATGCCTCTATATCCTTGAAGCTGGCACCATGTAAGATGCTCACCTACAGTACAACAGAACGCCTTGTTCCTTATAGTGTTTACACATTCTTTGTTCCATTACTTTTTTGGAGAAAGATTTCAAGTGAAGGGAGCATCTTCATATTCAGGATTAAGCACAACTAGCACAAAGCGGGAAATAATTTGTTCTGAACACTGGCTACCCATTCAGAGTAATTCCATTTTACTTTAATTCTACATTTCTTCTTAAGTGATTGCACAAATCCCACTTAGGTATGCGTGCGCCAGATGGACTTGAGCGACAAGTTGGGATGGAGCACGGGCCCTACACTTCCTCATGCCTCCAACAAAGGGTCTCTTATAAGTAAGGCTTTAGTAGAACTAAAATAGGATTACATAAGCCCACACCCCCAGCTGGAGCCTGCAACCCCTCCTGCACCCCAACCCCCTGCCCCAGCCCTGAGCTCCCTCCCGCACCCAAACTCCCTGATGGAACCTGCACGCCGCATGCCCCCTGCACCCCAACCCACTGCTTCATCCTGGAGCCCCTCCCACACTCTGAACCCCTCGGCTGCACCCCCCATCCTGGAGCCCCCTCCCACACCGTGAACCCCTCATTTCTGGCCCAGCCCGAGCCCTCACCCCCTCCCACAAGCCAAGCCCCTGCCCCAGCCTGGTGAAAATGAGCGAGTGAGGGTGGGGGAGAGCCAGCAACAGAGGGAGGGGGGATAGAGGTGTGGGGTCTTGGAGAAGGGGCAGGGCAGGGGCAGGGCCTCAGGGAAGGGGCGGGGCAAGGGTGTTCAATTTTGTGCAATTAGAAAGTTGCCAATCCTAGTGTAGCTGCACATACCCTACATGCTGCCGCCAGCAGTGTGTAGTACAGGGATTGGCAACGTTTGGCATGCGGCCCACCCATTTGGCACGTAAGCCCCCTGGCGGGCCGGGCCGGTTTGTTTACCATCCGCGTCCACAGGTTCAGCCGATTGTGGCTCCCACTGGCCGCGGTTCACCGCTCCAGGCCAATGGGGGCTGCGGGAAGCGGCGCGGGCCGAGGGATGTGCTGGCCACCGTGAGCCAAACGTTGCCGGTCCCTGGTGTAGTATATACATAGCCTAAGATGTGCCCAGTGACACCTAGATCTTTTGCCTAACAAGTTGTAACCAGAGGCGCTGTAGTCTGTTGTGTCTAGATTTGAGCATCTTTGAGGGTGCTATAACCTCTTTCAGCACCTACTGATTTGGAGGAAGATTTTCAAAGGCCCAGTGGGCAGTCATGCAACCGACTCATATTGTGTCCATGAAAATCTCCCCTTTATCCTTTCTGTGTAATTTCATCATGTTCATTACATTTCTTAGTTCTGTCTCCAACTTGCTTTCTTTAAGTCTAATACCCCGTCACATCTTAAATTATCCTGCATCTTCTATATATGGCCCATAGTCTGTTCTCAGATATGCCAGTGCAAATTCAGATTAACTCTACTGGGCTCAAAATAGTTACTCCAGATTTGCACTGGTGTAACTGAAACAAGAATCTGGCCCTATCAATTTATACCATGCTCCTCAGGGACAGGGACTGGGATTTCCACTGTAGGCATTAGGTGTACATACTGTGACTTTAAGAGCAGAGCACATGTTAGAGAGAAGGGGATTGGGCTAGGAAGACCGGTTGGAAGCAGTCCAGAGTCAGCTTCACTAGATACACAACTAGGAGCACACTGCCGTCCTTTGGCTTATGTAATCCTATTTTAGTTCTACTAAAGCCTTACTTATAAGAGACCAGACTGTGCCTCCTTCTTCTAAATCCACAAGCCAACACTTTGTAAGCAAGCCTGGCAACTGACAATCTTCTCCCTCATAAAACAGAGCATTATCTGATGCCTCTATATCCTTGAAGCTGGCACCATGTAAGATGCTCACCTACAGTACAACAGAACGCCTCGTTCCTTATACTGTTTACACATGCTTTGTTCCATTACTTTTTTGGAGAAAGCTTTCAGTTGCTTGCTGTACCCACTACAGCTGGCACAATCTACTTCTCAGGATACAAATCTTTCCCAGCTGGCCAAAGTGGTGAAGTAAGAGAGTTATAATGAATGAGAAGGGTTGAGTGGGTAGCTGGAGGATTTCCTAACCAGATAAGAATGAATTTATCTTTTTTCCTCAGGTCCACATGACCAGTTTGCAGAGAGATTAATAGTTTCTTTTCTTTTTGCTGCTGTTCAGTATTGTTTTGTTTTGGCCCATTATTGAGGTAGGAACTGAGTGTCAATATTTTCATTCAGCTCTGAATCTGAACTCTCCCAAAGTTCAAGAGAGTTGGTTCTGAGTCATCTCTAAAACAGCCCTTTTGCAGCTTCAGGGACCTCTGGGGAGCAAATCAGAGGAGAGTCAGAATTGCTCAGATATTATGGTGAGGGGGGATACCTCCATAGATTGATAGAACTTATTCTGATCCCATTTACACTTGTGTAAATCAGGAGTAACACTGCTGAAGTCAATGAACGTACACTTAGAGCTGATCAAAAAATGGGAACATTTTTCACAAAACAGTTTGCAAATAATGTGTCCCTGGTTTTCATTAAAAAAAAAATCAAAATTTGTTGACCAGCTCTAGTTACAGTTGTAGAAGAGTGATGTTTATGACTGGAGCATCACGTCTATGAGCTTGAACAGTGCACTAGGGAAAGAGAGAAAGTACTCAAGAGGCTTGTAGCACACTGCCGCTGATAATATAAGCCCTGAATAACTGTTTTTTAGCCAGACTTTTGTCCTGGCTCCTTACATGTATTGCCACATGATCAGTCTCTCCGTCTTCATAAATCTCAGCTCCCAGCTCAACCTGCCATTTATCATAATACTTCCATAGGATACTGGGCTTACTGTCCTCTACCATTAATAATACCTAGGTAGTTACATAGACCTTTTTATCCACGCACATTACACAGATATGTATGTATCAATATTCCTGTTTTTTTTTTTTTTTTAGATGGAAAAAGTGAAGAACAGAATGGTTGAGTGACTTTCACAATGTCCCACAGTGAATCACTGGCATGGAATTCATGTCTCCTAACAGCCCCACAGTGACCTCTCCTTTTGACTACACTGTCTGCTATGTATAAACACAATACAGCTTCCTTGTCATTTCTAGCTTTCTTCTTCCTTGAGCAGGCCCTGTGCACAGGGGACAATTTCACTCTTGGAGCTCAAGTGGAGCTTAAATATAGCATAGAGTAGAAGGTCTTTTGAATGTTGCTTTTATTTTTCCCCTATGCTAGCATGTATCATTGGTAACAAGATCCTATTTTATTTAAAACTTCCCCATTATATCTTTTGCGTACGTCTCCTATAAACTCTGACCTCCTGACTTGCATTTTACCCTCTGCTCTTTGTAAAATACAGAAGGAAGAGAATGGGAAATAAACAACACATCAAACTAAATGCAGCACAAATCCAGATCTGCTCATGGATCCCTTATAACCTTCCATTCCAAATCAGCTTGGGGCCTTGAATAGCACCTCTTTACATTCATACATCTGCCTATGAATGTATACAGAGTTCATACTGCACCTGGGATATCTGGTGTCTGGAATAGGCCGATCCAGGGGCAGACGGTCACTGAGATAAACATTATACCCATATTTAGTGAATAGATCCTGGGCTGTGGTTTGTTGCTCTTCTGTTAAATCTGCACCCCAGCGCTTGAACAGATGTGAATCTGGAAACAGCTTTCTGTGCACAACCTTCTTTTCCATCTTGTCTTTCTCCTTTGCTTTCTCAGCCTGGTGCATTTCACCCTTTGACTCCTCTGGCAGCTTTATGTCATCTTCTTTCTGTTTCATTCTTTCATTATGAGAGGGCTTTTTCATGGAATTTGCTGCTTAAAAATAAAGTGTGTTTAGGGTCTAATGACAAGAGAGAATAATGTGTAATAAAGATAATGGGCCAGATTCTCCTCACACTGGTTTAAATCAGGAATAAATCAATGCAGTTACAATTAGCATGAAACTAGCATGAGAGGAGAATCAGTTTCTAGCTTCTTTATAAAAAGGAATCTGTAAAGGCAGGATTCCAAAAGTTAGTCTTAACAATGTCAATATATTGGTCACATTCTGCTCACTACAAAAAATAATTTTCCCTCTGTTGATACTCACCCCTTTTTGTCAACTGTTGGGAATGGGCCACATACACCCTAACTGAATTTGCCTCGTTAGCACTGACCCCCCACTTGGTAAGGCAACTCCCATCTTTTCATGTGCTATATATTTATACCTGCCTACTTTTTTTCCATGCATTTGATGAAGTGGGTTTTAGCCCAAGAAAGCTTATGCCCAAATAAATTTGTTAGTCTCTAAGGTGCCACAAGGACTCCTTGTTGTTTTTGCTGATACGGACTAACACAGCTACCCCCTGAAACCATTCTGCTCTCAGTTTCCCTGGTGTAAATAAAGAGAAACTCCACTGAAATCAATGGAGAGATGCAGAAAGAAAACCAGCGTACAAGTGGTATTAGAAACAGGACTCAAGGAGTTCAGTAGAGTTTGTGCTGATACACTGAAATAACTAAGATCAGCATCTGGCCTTATCTGAACAATGTTGCTTATGCGATATGGGCTATGAGAATAGTTCTAAGCATAAAGCACAAACGACCTCCCCACCCTATCCCCATTACATGGCTGCTTAATAATATCTCCCTTGCCTAGATAAATTTCTGGGGGAACTGGCAAATTAGGCTGTATCAAAAAGACAGGGGATTCACAGAAACTGTCTATAGGTATATATCTCAGGAATTTATATTTATTTTTGCACTTCGCTAAACAGGAGTGCCATCAGTGTGTGCAGGGTTGTTGTTACATATTAACTTTTTAATATTAACATTTTAACTTTATTTCTCCTGATGATTATTTTATTGGATTGTAAATTCCTGTATTTATTTCAAAAGGAAAATGTCCCTTAAAGACTCGTATGCCGCAGAGCCCTTGTAAGAGATATTTTGCCTTTTGATTTAGAATAACAAAAGCAGTGTCTTTTTCAAATACTGAACCGAACACACCTGTTACTTTTCATAGATATTAAAAGCAATTGGCATAGATATGCAAAGCAGCAGGTGCCCAGGTGAATTGGAGTCATACTCCGTCACTAAGGATGGTGTGGTCATTGGGCTGGGGTACTTATTACTAGAGCTGGAGAAGTAAACCCACATATTCTGAGCCACTTCTGGAGCTTCCTAAGAGACATTTGAAAGGGCTGCTTTCATCTCTGGCTGATCACTGTGCTGTATATCCCTGCTCTATATCCCCTTTCCCTGGTATTCACAAGCCTATCTAACGGCAGAGTAAGTCTAGACCAGGGGTTCTCACAACAAATGTTTTGGTGGCCTCAGAGTGCGGCTACCAACTCTTGCTGGTGGCCGCTCTGACAATTTTTCCTAAAATACGCAATTAACTTTAGGGAAAAACAGATAATTTATTTATGTAGTAGGAAGGCAGTGGAAAGTAGAGCTCCCCATTCAGCATACATGGACTTTGCTCCTATTGTTGTTCTCAGAGCATGTCACAGAGCGGGAGCCCCTCACCCTGTCAGGGAGCTACCAAGCACTGCAACAGCCCAGAGCTGTTAAGCTGTTGAGCAACTGTAAAGAGTGAGTGTGGCCCCATGTGGGGGAAACGCCAACCCATCTCTCTATCTCTGCCGCCCATGGACCTTGAGTGAAACCCGCCCCGGGGAAGGTGGGTTGGGAACTCACTGGCCACCTGCAGAATCCCAGACTCCCAGACTCCCCGTGCCATGGCCAGGCAGGAGTGGGGGAGCTGCCCTGGGGAACATCCCGGTGACCAAACGCCGCAGCCACTGACAAGAGTCGCCTCCGGCACTGCGCACACTGGCCCCAAGTGACTCCAGAGGTGCTGCCCAGAGCCCCCAAGGAGGCTGTGCATTCCGCAGGGCGCCGATCCCTGCTGGCCGCATTTGAGAAATGCTGCTCTAGACAACATGTTGATTCTAAAACCATGGCAGCTGGCAGTGCCTTGGCTACACTATCCCTCCCACCATTGCTACCAGTCTGGTGGAACAGAAAAGGCCTAACGATGATGGGGGGGAAAATCCTAATGACAGCACGGCCTGAAGGCCTGATACTGAAGCACTTATTTGGTTGATTTCAGTGGGACAACTCGCTTTAGTAAGGCTGCAAGACTACACGCATTTGTCACCAGGCCAGGTTTCTCCCTAGCTCCAAAGCCTGTGCTGCCACACCCAATCTTTCACACGGATGTTTATTTCCTTAATGGAGGTTATTAAACAAACAGTCTTCGCCAGGGCTGGCCCACGACATTTTGGCACCTGAGGCGGGGACTCAAATGACGCCCTCATACCCCCTCACTTGGGCCAAAACTTTGAAAGGTCTCAATTCTGCCTTCTTCCTCTTCTACTCCTCTCATGGTACTGCTCTGCTACCTACCCCAATAAAGGAGAACTAACAACTTAAAATGCCTTGTTCAAAAATTTTAAGTAACACTTAACTTTCAAACGCCTGAACAGCAAATGTAACTTTTCTTGTCCGCATTATAAACACTGGCATTTTTATCTGTTTGAATAATCAAAGTAGTGCTTTCCGTGCCTTCTTGGTTGCAAAGATTTGAACTGCTTCCTGAAGGGCCACAGTCTGGGCCAGCTCATGCTCTGTTGAGATGGTTGCAAGGCCGACCAGCCTCTCCTGTGTCATTGTGGAGCGTAGATGTGTTTTTATTAACTTCAGCTTGGAGAAGCTGAGTTCTCCACTGGCAACTGTTACAGGAAGTGTTAGAAGTATGCGCAGAGCAACAAAAGCATTTGGAAAGAGGGTGGTCATCTCATTTGTGCACATATATTTCAGAACAGCCTTTGGAGTGGATCCTGCTGAAATGTATCTTGAAAGGGCTTTCAGTTCATCACCTAAATCACTCGCATCAATATTGTGCATGTCATCATGTGTCAACACTGTCTCTAGTGCCCTGAACTGCTGGTGTAGGTCTTTTTCAGGTATAGTGAGGAGTTTGGGAATATCATACAACATCCCAAATATACTGCTGTGTTCCTTGAGCTGCATGAAAAGTTCTTCAACTGACTGTATTGCACAATCTAGCACCTGGTTAAAGAATTCAACTTTGAATTGTTTGGGGTCTCTTATGGGATTATCCTGTGCCTCATAATCAAAATGTCTTTTTCTTCGGTGACTCTTGTATTCTTGAATAGGTGGGAAAATAGCTTCAGGGTGAAGTTCCTCTGCCAACTTCTGTGCACTCTTCAGAACGTTTTGAAATCCCTCATCTGACCAGTAAGACTGTAGGTATGACTTTGCTTTGTCCAGTTGTTCCATTGCTCCAGATATATCAAGGTCAACACCTTGGAGTCTCTTGCTTACAACATTTATTTCAAACAGTATGTCATGCCACAACACTAAGCCATACAGAAATTTGAAGTTATGTACGTTTCTGGTGATTCCATTTCCCTGTGCCACTATTCTCCCACAAACTGTTCCTGTCATAGCATTATCCTCCAGTATGGCAACTATGGCATCAGCTATCTTCCCAATTTGGCATTTGATAGGCTTTATCGCCTCCACTCAACTTTACCATCGTGTGACACTCAGTGGTTTCAGTGTCAGAGAGGATGTTCCCAGATGTTGCTTCAAAATTTGCCATCGATGAGTTGATGCAGAGAAAAATACATAGATGCTTTGAATTACATTAAAAAATTCAGCAGCCTCACTAGAAGCTGATGCTGCATCACTGACCACCAAGTTCAATGAATAAGAACTGCATGGGACAAAAAAAGCTTGAGGGTTTAACTCTCGGATCCATGTCTGCACTCCTCTGTTCTTTCCTCTCATGTTGGCACCATTATCGTAGCCCTCACCTCTCATGTCAGCTATCACAATTCCCATATCTTCCAGCTTTTTAAGAAGCACATTTGTCATACCAGCTCCTATAGTATCATCAATGTCAATAAATTCTAGAAAATGCTCTCTGACAGTCACCATTGCAGGGACATTTTCACTAGGTTCTGTTGTTGTTACAAAACGCACCATTAAAATCATTTGTTCCATATGGCTGATGTCAGGTGTGCAGTCCAGAATAACAGAGTAATATCTTGCTGACTTCAGATCTGCCACAATCTTCTGTTTGACTTTTGTTGCCAGTAACTGTATGATCTCATTTTGAATTGTTTTTCCAAGGTAGTGGTGTGTGTACATTTCTTACGTGGTGACTCTTCTTAGATGCTCCTGGAGTACAGCATCAAACTCAGCCATCAGCTCCACAATTTTAAGGATGTTTCCATTGTTTGGCACATACAGCTGATCTGAAGTGCCACGCAGTGCTAGGTTTTGGGTAGCAAGCATTCTCACAATGGCAATAAGCCTTTTCAGAACACTTTGCCAGTAAAGAGACTCTGATGCAATCTTCTCTTGGTGCTGATCATCTATGGGGGCCTTAAACCTTAGTCTCATCTCTAGCTCTTTCCACCTATGGAATGCTCTCTGGTGATTTGCTGCCTTCTCATGGCATGCCAGATTTCTAGCCAGATTTTTCCAGTCCTTTGTTCCTGTAGAACCCAATGTGGCTGGAACATTAGACTGGAAGCGTTTGCAACAAAAACAGTATACAGCATTCTGGGTTTTTGAGTACATAAGCCATGGCCTCTCCACTTTGTCACCATTGGGGATTTCACGCCAGAAATGTGTTGGATGGAAACTTCTATTTTCATTGTCTTTGGGGAACATGAAGTTTTTCACTTGCTGTGACCCATTCAGTACAAGGAAGTCCCTCAGGCTACTGCTCAAGTAGATCCACAGTCCTGGATCATCTAGACTTAAGGAACTAAACTCAGCAGCAGCTGTTTCTTGCGCCTCCACCACACTCTTCTCTGATCTACACTTTTCTTCAGGAATGTGCATGGTTACATCCATTTGAGATGGAGATATGGATGCTGCAGTAGCTGTCAGGTCACCTGCACTCTGACTAACTGGAAGATCAGACAGCTCCTCACCACTCACGTCCTCACTAGGGCCAGAAGGCTCACCTTGAACATTTGTGTCTATGTATCTCAGGAGAGCTCCTTCCTGCTTAGATAGAAAAGCTTCCTTTGCTTTCTTTCTTTTTCTGAATGCTGCCCCAGAGGTGCGTTTTCTTCTTTCACTCACGACTGCTGTTCTGTGCCAGCTATAGTGGCTCTCAACACTCAATTGAAGGGGACAAATAAGCAGGCTGATAGCGGGGCCTGAGTGAGGGAAGATATCAGTGTGTTCTGGCTCCTACTACTTCAGTTGACTGCCTGTTCTCCTCAAGTGGGTTCAGGGAAGCAGCAGGAAACAGGAAGCTCCCTGAGAAGCTGGTGTTAATCAGCCCAGGCTTCTGGGGGTGCTAGAGAGGTACATAAGAGGCTCCTCCTCCTCTCTCTCCCTGCAGATCCTGCTGCTTTCTGTTATTCCCTCTCACCTTTTCTCCTGCCTGCCTGTTATGTCTCTTGTGCCCTCCTTCCTCCAGCACAGCACTCCGCCATCTCTGTGCATCTAGAGCAGAGAGAATACATATGCACCAGCAGCAGACACAATTTTCTACACTCTGGGTCCTAGTGGTGCCTCCCCCCACACACACAGTCTGGCACCTGAGGCGGCCGCCTCAGTTCGCCTCAGGGTAAGGCTAGCCCTGGTCTTCACTCATTTCTTAGCCTCTAGCTTCAGGTCCAGTGGTCTCTGGCACTCTTGCTCCTTGGCAGCTTCCCAGTTTCAGTCAGCTCTGCTCCCTGCTTGGAGCAACACAGCCCCAGGGCTGCTTCCCTGAGCCCTTGGCCCCTTGCAGGGACCCACCACAAAAGCTAGCTCCACTCCAGAGTGGGTTTCTTTCCCCAGGGCACAGCCTGTCTTCATCCCTCTCCCAACAGCCCTTTATAGCAGCCCAGCTCTCTTTAATTGGCTGGATTGGATTCACCTGCTCTGGTTCAGGGGC
>NW_020664463.1:20435243-20448439 GCF_002925995.2 Terrapene triunguis
CAGTGTATGAAGTGCAAATCTCACTCAGAACAGCAAGCTGTGCATTTCACCCAGCTCGCTATGTCACTGTGATGGAACTCCTGGGGTACAACCTGGAACTGCGGAACCACTATGTCCCCTTAACTTTCCAGCCTGGGGTGTCTCTCACAACGCTTTGCCAGTGACAAGCAGCAAACCCCTCCAGGTGCTGTTATCACTCAGCCACCAGCAAGCAGAGGCACACCCAGCTAAGTAGCATGAATTCTCTCCAAGCCATTTATGAACTATACACAGGGAAACACCAGCAAATCTCTCAACCCCCCAGCCTTGCACCCCACAAATATACCATCTTGCACTGCTCAACACCTATTCTTGAATAGTGCAAACTTACCAATTAGTTCACCACTTCATCAAAGGGATGTGGACATGCACCAGCCTTTGTAACCTGAACAGATTACCTAAGCACTTTAGACAAACTCACTGGTAAGGATAAAATATTAAAATAAGTTTATTAACTACAGAAAGATAGATTGTAAGTGATTATAAGTGGCAAGCATAAAGGTCAGAGATAGATGCCAAAGAAAATAAAGAATAAACACACAGTCTAAATCCTAAACCTTATTAAACTACGGCTATGTCTAAAATACAGACCATACAGTGACACAGCTGTCCCGCTGCAGCCACACCGCTGTAAGGTCTCCCATGTAGCTGCTTTATGCCAACAGGGGAGAACTCTCCTGCCGGCATAATTAAAAGTGTGGTGGTAGCTATGTCAACAGGAGAGCATCTCTCACTGACATAGCACTGTCCACACCAGCGTGTTTGTCTGTTCAATTTATGTTGGCCAGGGGGTGTTTTCTCACATCCCCTGTGACCCGGGGTGCCTGGGACAGCCCTCACTGAAAATGCCACGGTCATGACAGGCTGCAAAAGGGAGAGCAGACACTCCCAAAACTGGTGGTTAACACTGAAGTTAAACTCACCCACCAGTCACAAACTGTGCTTCTGATCCCCCACGCTGGTTATCAAGAAGCTAAAAAAGGAAATCACACAGCCCTCTTTATTGCATTCCAGTTCTCTGGCTCCCAATCTGCACCTAGGTCCAGAACAGTGAGACGTATTTAAAAACTCTGCTCACTTACAAAATGTTTTTCTGACCCCAAAGGACCAGCCACATTACCAGATCAGTATTAGTTTGGATCTTACCCAAAATACCATGCTGCCAGCCAATCCTTTAGTGTCTAAAACTAAAGGATTATTATAAGGAAAAAAGAAAGAACAAGGAGAAAGTGGTAAAATGATAAAGCACTCAGATACATATAGAGACTTCAAAGTCCATATATCAGCTTCATAGTAGTATTGGTGAGGTTGCTGGCTTGAAAGTCCCTCTGGAACACATCCACAGCTTGGATGGGTCATTCAGTTCTTTGTTCAGAGCTTCAGTTTGTAGAAAAGTTACTCCAGACTTAAGAAGCAGGAATGAAGACAAAATGGAGAAGGTGCAACTGCCTTTTATATTCTTTTTGCCATGTGGCCTGTACTTCCTTTGTCCTAAACAGAAGCCGCACAGCACATGGCATGGAAAAGCCTTAGAGTTCTGTCCATAGACATGCCCCTACATGTCTTGCTGACTCATAAGGTGTAGCCCCTGGTCTTTCAATGGGTGTATTGTACAGCTGATGACCCTTGATGGGCCATTGAACAGGTCAGGCAGTGCTGATGCCAATCTGTCTGAGAGAGTCACCCAGAAACACGGCACAAGTTTGGAAATACAGATATATCCTACATATCTATAACTCACAATACAAAGGTGATACAAACCTATAAACAAGATTATCATACTTGGCAAATCATAACATTTTCACAGATAGTTTACACAGCATATCTGGTCAGATTCCTTGCAATTTTATAATATTGGTGTTAACAAAATCAAAACGTGTCTCCTATATATCATACAGAGTCACAGCCCTGACCAACAAAAGTTTTGCCAACAAAAGTGCTAATGTAGATACAGCCTAAGCAGCATTTGGATCAAGCAGTTTGTCTCACTCCAATGGATGTTGCAGGTAGGTTACAGTCCTTAATGCACAGGCTTTCCTTTTCAGACTGGGACTAGTCTCCTCAGTTCAAGTCGTCTTCTTCCCAGAGTTCTTGTTGCCTTCAGCATAGGGGGAGGAGAAAGGTCATTGCATGATGCCACTGTCTCTTAGGTCTTGTCTACACTACACAGTTTGTCAGCAAAAAGGGGCTTTTTTGACAAAACAATGGAGGTGTACACACTGCAATGTAACTTTTGGCGACAAAACTGGCCTGTTTTGGCAACAAAATAAAACCACTTCTACTAAAGACGGATTTTTCCGGTAAAGTTTTGGTGACAAAGTGCAAGTGTAGACACCACGCTTGGTTTTGTTGCTGTAAATGGCCTCCAGGAGGTATCCCACAAAGCCCATCCTGACCACTTTGGTCAGCAGTTCGAACCCCACTGCCCTGCAGCCAGGTAAACAACCATACGCCCCTCCCCCTTTAAAGGCCTGGGAATTTTTAAAATTCTACTTCTTGTTTGCATAGTGTGGCGACTTCCCAGTGAACCATGGCAGTTCCACACACATGCAGATACTCTCCTACTTGGACCAATGCGGAGCTGTTGGTTCTGCTCAGTATATGAAAAGAGGAGGCTGGCCACTCCCAGCTGCACTTTACGAGCAGATTTCTTGTGCGAAAAGGGCTATGATTTGGACACAGTGTAGTGCAGAGCAAAGATAAAGAAGCTGAGGTAGGTGTACCAGAAGGCAAGGAAGGCAAACCGTTGCTCCAGTACTGCAATAAAGACCTGCCAATTCTATAGGAAGCTGGATGCTGTCCTCAGCAGCAACCCCACCTCCACAGCCAAGAGCCCGTGGATACTTCGGCAGGACTGGAGATGGCAGAAAGTGGACCTAACCCAGGGGACAAGGTCATGGACGAGGAGTGGGAGTTGGATGATGATATGGAGGCCACGGTGCGGTCACCAGGTGGGGTGGCCAGTCAGGAACTCTTCTCCACTCCATAGGTGTCTAGCCAGTCTCAGCAGTCCCACTCCTGCAAGCAAGAAACAGGAGAGGAGACCCCTGGTTAGTGATTTTTTTGAGTTGATGCTGCTTGGTTATACAATGTCCCACTTTCCTGTGCTTTGTGTAGTGCAGAAGTGGGTGAAGGGATAGAAATGTACAAGACTAGCTGTGTTCCTGTGTGCTGCACATTCGCCTGGGCAGCTAGGCAGTGCAGCAGAACAGTGTGTTGATGCACACCGAGATTTCATGGGACTCCTCCAAAGAGATCTCTAGGAAATTTTTCTGGAGATACTCATCAATCCTCTGCCGAAGGTTCCTTGGCAGAGATGCTTTGTTCTGTCCCCCATTGTAGGAAACTTTCCCGCACCACCCTGCAATCACTTGGGCAGGGACCAAAGCGGTACACAGACGAACAGCATAAGGATTGTGTCTGAAGTTGCACACGTGCAGTAGATGTACCCTTACATCCTTGCTTACCCTCAGGAGTGATATATCTGTTTCAATGACCCCCACCTTTGGAGAATGGTGGGATAATTTATTATATTGTCCCTAGTCACCCGCACCATGACCCTTGAATCACCACCATCACTCTTTATCCCAAGTGGAATGCCTCCACTTCATTCGCCCCCCCAGCGTCAACTCAGCATGTGTAGGGTGTTCACCAAGATGTGTGGTTCCCAAGGATCAGTGAAAAAGTGCTTGGTATGATACAAGCGGTCTATTTAACTGTAATGATTCAATGCTGTGCGTGAACTAACAATCCTGCTTCTGTGTACTGTTTCTTATGCTTCTGCAGATGTGGCCTTTGGGGGAACCCCCTACACACTGGCGTAGCGCCTCATCCAGATAAGAACGGGACCAAGACAGAGCAAGGTGGACATGCTCCGGGAGGTGCTGCAATTCTCTGATGCAGATAAAAGGGAACACAGGGAGTGGTGAGAAATTGAAAAGCAGGACAGAAAAGAAAATAATTCAAAAGGCCACTGAGCAGATGATAAAAGTAATGGAGGAGCAAACAGAAATGCTGAAGTGTCTAATCATGCCATAGTCACAACAGATGCATACTTGCCCTTCCCTGCAGCCTATACAAAATTGTTTTCCATACCCTCCACAAACTCCTCCCATACGGTCCTTTCAACTTTCTGGAACTTCTCAGTTTCCTTCAGGCAGCTTTCAAAATGACAGCTGGACCTATGCACACTTATGTCAATCTGCACTGCACTGGTACCTGTTTTCCCACCAAGCCTTTGTGTGTGTGTGTGTGTGTGTGTGTTAATTGGTGTTTAATAAAAAGAAAGTATCTGAAAGATAACTAATATTTATTTGCATCCTACAAATTGTGATAGCACCTGGCACAAAACACATACAGGCAGTTTAATCAATTGCTTACTGAAAATGTAGCCTACAAATCAGTACAAGTGCTTTCTAAAAAAAAAAGTTGATTTAATGAGGCATGACAGATTGCTGCTTAGAAATATACGTCACTGGTTCTCATTCTCAAAATGTTGCCTCAAAGACTCCATGATTCAAATTGCTCCCCGTTGTGCCCCTCTAATAACCCTGGTATCAGGCTGCTCAAAATCAGCAGCCAGTGATCTGCCTCAGCACTCCACCTCTGAGCAAACCTTTCACCCTTACCTTCACAAATATTATGTAACGTACAACAGGCAGCTATGACCATGGGAATATTTTCCTCATTGAGGTCTAACCGGCCATAGAGGCATCACCAGCATGCCTTTAATCTACCAAACACACATTACACGGTCATCCTGCACCTACTCAGCCTATTGTTGAAGTGTTCCTTGCTGTTGTCCAGGCTTCTTGAGCCAGGGGAGTAAGGAGTATGGCCAGGTCTCCCAGGATCACTATGAGCATTTCAACATCCCCCATTGGAATCTTCTGGTCTGAAAAGACCCTGATTGCAGCTTTCTGTACAGGCAAGTGTTCCTGAAGATGCATGTGTTATGCACCTTCCTGGACCACCCCACATCAATGTCAGTGAAACACCCATGGTGATCCACAAGTGCCTGCAACACTATGGATAAAAGTACCCCTTTCTATTGATATACTGCATCGCAAGGTGGTCCAGTGCCAAAATTGGGATATGTGTGCCATCTACCACCCCTCCAGCAGTTAGGGAAACCCATTTCTGCAGAGCCATCCACTATTCCGTGCATATTGCCAAGAGTCATGGTCCTTCGCAGCAGGATGCGATTAATGGCCCTGCACACTTGCATTAAAAGTCAACTTCCAAATTCCAAACTGAATCTTCACTGACCAGTAGCAGTCGGGAGCAGCCAGCTTCCACACTGCGATCGCCACGTGCTTCTCCACCAAGAGGGCAGCTCTCATTTTGGTGTCCCTGAGCCTCAGGGCTGGGACGAGCTCAGCACACAGTTCCAGGAAGTTGGCTTTCCGCATCTGAAAGTTCTGTAGCCACTGCTCGTCATCCCAGACCTGCATAACGATGTGATCCCACCACTCAATGCTGGTTTCCCAAGCCCAAAAGCAGTGGTCCACCATGTGCAAGTGCTCTGTGAATGCTAAAAGTAATCTGGTGTTGCTTCTATCCATGGCACACAGCAGGTCAAGCAACTCAGGTTCCTGTTCAGATAGGAACCTCATGATTAAATGCACTGCCATCCGCGATGCATTAACGACAGTTAACAGATTGAGTAGAGAGCAGTGTGGGATCCATCCTTTCCCACAGACATGGTGGGCTCACAGTAAACAGGGGCTGTTATAAAAAGGCCATGAACCACAGTTGGAAGACCATAGAATGATGGAACAGAAAACAATGGGATGTTCAGCTTGCACCCATGATGCACTGTGATCCACTCCAGAAACCCACAAGTCCTAGCAGCAAAAGGTGGCGAGTAGCACTGTGGGCTAGCTACCACAGTGCACTACTCTTACCGTCGATGCTAGAGCACCAAGTGTAGATGTGCTCTGCCAACAGAGGGAGTGTAGTGTGAACATGCAATAGCAATGTTATTATAATAGTACTTTTTGGTCGTCAACATAACTTTTGTCAACAAAACTCTGTAGTGTAGACAAGATCTTAGAGGCACTGGTTTCATTACAACAATCTGTAACCCAGACTGTCTTTTGTACAGCGGAGGTGTTAATTGCCCACTTCATCTTGAATCGTCTCTTGCTATGTGTTAACTCCTTATACTTAATCAGTTCCACCTTGTATTTAGTAGTTACACCCTGATTACCTTTCCCAGACCTGAAAAAGAACTCTGTGTAGCTTGAAGGGTATATCTTTCACCTACAGAAGTTGGTCCAGTAAGAGATATTACCTCATTCACCTTGTCTCTCTCATTAAAAACAAGAACACGATGAACCTCAACATAGAAACAGCTTTTCAGCTGACATTCACCAGTGTCTGACCTGACATCAAGCAACTTTGTTCTATGAAGCAAGCACACTCTTCTCATTAATGGCTCTTTTTAAACTTTTTCTGAGACCTACTCAAAATGTTTTGTATTTTTCTTGATTTAAATTTTGTAAAAGGTAAGTAAAGTGAACTTTGGCTCATGTTCAACATTAGCCCAGATAAAAATTTAGGAAGAACTTCTAAGTTAAACAAACAAGTTAAACAAATTAAACATCAAGCCATTGACATGGTTCAGCAGCATACCAAAATATATCAGAACATCATTTGACAGATTCAATTGTGTCTTGGAATTTGTGTAACATGGAAAACAAATTACCATCCTGCTTCCTTGTGCTTTTTGACTCGCTGTCTTAACCTGTGATATTTAAAAAGAATATTAAGATCATCATATTTTAGACTTCCCTAGGCATTTATTTTACTATGAGTCCAGAAATATTGAAGTTAAGCCTATTGAGGCCTAAAACAAATATGCATAAAAAGGCAAAATGTATATATGATACTTTGAACATTCATTTTTAAAAATAAAGTGACGTCAACCAATAAAGTTTGTGAACCACTGGTCTAGTGTCATAAATCCCAGTTGAGTACCCGCTCTTGGACACTCACCAGTCTGCTATGAGGGAACCCAGCTGCTGGGTCCTCAGTGTTTTAAGCTTCTGGAGCACTGCCCCAGTCTTGGTGTCTCTAGGCATACTATCATGGCACAAACACTCTATCACAGTGGTTCTCAACCAGAGGTCTGGGGCCCTCTGGGAGGCCATGAGCAGGTTTCAGGGAGTCCACCAATCAGGACTGGCATTAGACTTACTAGGTCCCAGGACAGAAAGCTGAAGACCCTCCACATGGGGCTGAAGCCCGGGGCCCCAAGCCCCACCACCCGGGGCTGAAGCCAAAGCCTGAGCAACTTAGTTTCACAGGCCCCTCCATGGAATGGGATCCTGGGTGATTGCCCTGCTTGCTATCCCCTAACATTGGCCCTGGCTTTTATGTTCAAAAAACAGTTGTTGTGGCACAGGTGGGCCATGGAGTTTTGTTTTGTTTTTTAGCATGCTGGGCAGCCTCAGAAAGAAAAATGTTCAGAACCCCTACTCTATAGGGCTGTCCTGAGGACTGGAATATGCTGTCTAGCTGCCTGGTCCCTGAACACAGTGTTGACCGTGCAGACTTCCCTGCACTTGAACACACCATCTCCCGGAACACCATCCCAAGATGTCATCCCACCTGGGTTACAGTTTAAGCATGTGGTTCTTGTGAAGCAGAACACAGCGACATTTTGCATGGGATTCTAGCACCATCGCTCTTTTACTTAGCTAAACTACAAAAGAGTACTGCCCATTTAGAAAACAACCAAGGTCCTAACTGCAATGCTCCTCACTGGCTCACCCTTCCCTTGGGAATTCTTAGGGGGACCATCTGTGTTCCGGAAGGTAGTCAGAAAACTCTGCCTCATCTGGCTTCTACCTGCTCGGTTGCTTCTCTCTCCTTTTGAGCTGGGAAAAAAATCATCCCGGAATAGATCATCTCCTGTCTTTTTATAACTTTTCAGGTCTCTCTCAAGTCAGCGATTCCCCTATCATCCTCAACAGGTGACCAGAGATCCCTGCCACATGACTTTATTGCCAGGTGACCTCTCCCCAGTTCTCCTCCTTGGGAATCAGTCTGTTTTGAGAGTGATTACATTTCAGTGATCGAGCACTTATGTTAAATGACGAAGTGGGTATTCACCCACGAAAGCTCATGCTCCAATACGTCTGTTAGTCTATAAGGTGCCCCAGGACTCTTTGCTGCTTTTACAGATCCAGACTAACACGGCTACCCCTCTGATACTTGATATGTTAAATGACTCTCTATTGTTAGGCCTCTTCCCCTCCCTTTGTTGAAATTTTATTCCAATGTGGAGTTGAAAGGACATCAGAGATGACAAAAGGCTGCAAGTTCAAAATAGAATTTGCAGCTGGATACAGATACGTACAGAGAATTCATAATCTCACATGGAACCCATAAATTGTACAGAGAGATTCCCCAAATCATCATAACTATTGTATTGTTTATGTGACCTTGACACAAAAGTGCTGGACTGACCCTCATCTCAGCTATCAGAACCCTCCCTGTTCCCCACGTCGACAGCCAAAGTATGACCCATGTTTTTACAGAGCTGTCATCTTTACCAGACACCTTCCTATGAGATAGCCATCTCATGTCTGTATGTAGAAGCTTTTGATGATCATGTCCCATGAAGACACAATCTCTTGCTCCAAATCACTACTATTCAGATTTCTATTCTCAGGCATGATTTTGCAGCTTGATGATGTTTTATTTTTGTCACATAGTTTTTTCAGATTGGTGATGTTCTGTTAGAAACAACCCTAAACCAACAAGAAAATTTGTTTTGTTTTTCTGCATTGCAATTGTTTCTTAATTAAGTATGAAAAAATAAAAAGGATAACTAAGTATTTTTCGGTGTCAAAGTAGTGAGGGCAGCAGCAACAACCTAACTGTGAATAGTCATAAAGTCATCTGTCAAGGGAAAGGCAATTGTTATTGCCAAACTTTAATCTACATAGTACCGCTAGTTCACGGATGATAAATAATTATCTTTGAGAATGATTCCAATCTGGCAGGGTTCACAAGGAAGAGATCCCATATTAATGATATTTAGTAAAGGCTGCATTCAGACAGATTAAATATATGCCAATAAAACAATTATCCAGTAACGTTCGTGTTTTATGCACTACTTAAAAACACACAAAAATCAATCTATCCACTCACTTTAGGTCTCTAAGAGGCCTGATTCTACTCTCATTTACACAGTGTAACTCAGGAGTAACTCCACCAAAGGCAATAGGGTTAAAACTAGCATGAAATCAGCATCAGGCCCATTGAACACACAAATAGACTTGATTCATCACTACATTACTCCTGCTTTATGCCAGTGTACAATTGGGAGTAATGCAGTTGTGATTCGGGTTCCCAACCTGCAGTGGCTGTACAAACCCAGAAGTTAGCTATCCCCAGAGCTGCATGCAGAGACTCACCAAGAGTAGATCTCGCTTTACCATGAGGAATGTGGTCTGGCTATAGTGTTACTCTACATTTTGGAGCTGTATGGCACTTAATTATAGAGGGCTGCAGGGGTGGTTAAGGGGTGTTAAGGAAGGCTAGCTTGACTGGACATTACCTTACTTTTAAGAGTGTGGATAGGTGGTTGTTTCCCTTGGCCAACCCTTAACTGTTTAATGTTTTTTCTTTGTAGGAATTAGGAAATGAAGTTGAAAATCATATAATAAATATATGCACCCTTTAAATTGAGCTATGGCACAAAATAAGGCTGCCCATAATCACCAGAGCTTTTCACACTAGCATGAAAGCCTCTGGGCCAAATCCTGCTCTCAGGGCAGGTCTACACTTACTTCCTGGTCCGGCCGTAAGCAATCGATCTTCTGGGATCGATCCCGGAAGTGCTCGCCGTCGACGCCGGTACTCCAGCTCGGCGAGAGGAGTACGCGGCATCGATGAGGGAGCCTGCCTGCCACGTCTGGACCCGCGGTAAGTTCGAACTAAGGTACTTCGAATTCAGCTACGTTATTAACGTAGCTGAATTTGCGTACCTTAGTTCGAAGTGGGGGGTTAGTGTGGACCAGGCCTTAGTTACACCCGCACAACTCTATCGTGGTCACCAGTCAACTAAGACAGACTGCGGCTAATGGGGGCCAATTTCTGGTGGAGTCCATTCATTAATCTCAGTAATACAATAAAAGAGCTGCCCAGGGATTTCTGTCCTAGCATCGCAGAGACTTCGTATTAGTTCAATAAGGATTGTATTTCTTTAGTGTCCTAGGGATATATTGCCTTTAATGAAGATGCCCAAGAAGACAAGGTCTCTGACCTGAAGAACTTAGAGCCAAAGAAGTAGAAAGGAATTTGGAAGCAGAATCTTGGAAGTGGGGGGCGGGGGTTTTGCAAATGGTAGCTATCTAGGAGGTCAGAAGAGCTAAATACAATGTCCTTCAAAAGTGGAGAGTAGGGAGAGCCTATTAGCTAGCATAATGCCAAATCCAGATCAGCAATGGGTCAACTAAAACAGATAGGAATTTGATTAAAGAATTTACAGTAACAGATTATACATACTTAACTACAGTAACACCCTGCATGCAGATATCATCAATTAACAGATGGTAGGGGCCTGCTTTTAGTTGACTGAATTATGTGGCCATACTTCTGAAATGTAATAACCTTTCCAAAGCCTCTCCTTTCACAGAGGAAAAAATATTTTAAGTAATTACATTTCTCAGTGCTCTTAATCACAGAACTAAACCACAAACACTGCAAGCTCCCAGTAGATAGTGGTGAGATGGAAGGACTGCATCACCAAATTTCATCAATCTGTAACGTTGCATTTCCTGGTTCCATAGTGAAAGCAGAGCAATTACAGGTAGGGCAGACAATTTGCTAATGGGCCTAGATTCTTTTCTTATTTACAGTTCTGTAAATCAGGAGTCATTTCACCAAAGTCCATGGCATTACACAAGTGGAAAACTACTATAAGAAGAAAACTACTTGTAAGAACAATGGAACAGCCTGCCTCAGGAGGTTGTAGAAGCTTTTTCCCCAGAGGTTTTCAAAAGGAGGCTGAATAGCCATCTGTCTTGGATGGTTTAGATACACCAAATCCTGCATCTTGGCAGGGGGTTAGACTAGATGACTTCTGCGGTCCCTTTTAACCTTATGATTCTATGGATCCGAATCAGTGCCTAGAACATAGTCATATTAAAAAATCTTGCTAAGTAGTAATAAGATATGTGAAAGAAACTGAGTTGCCCTGCTGATGTCAATGATGCTATTCAAGTAAGACAGGCAAGCAGGATTTGGCTCATATTTCATTTGATTTGCAGATCTAAGAACATTTCAATAAAGTGGTCCCCAGCTAACTCAATTCTTAAAAAAAAAACACTTTTGGCCAAATTCTCCAATTCTAGAATAACTTAAGAACATACCATCCCACAATTCCAGCTGGGCTGTACTTTCCTGTCTAACTCCTCCTTTCTCTTGCACTCATTTTAATTCCATATTTGCTTTCTCCATTTCTCTACCCTTCCACAGCATTTGAACAGAAATGCCATCCAAGAAATCCTTCTCCTGTGCTGCCAAGTTGGCCAGAGGCTGATACCAGCTTTCTGGTAAAGCTATAGTATAATGTCAGTAAGACCCATAATTTGGAGAAATGTCCCCACAATGATTTTTTAATGTTTAGTGGACAGGAAAGAAATGCAGAGGCAGAGAAGTCAGTCCGATGTGCTACCAATCACTTTGTGGTTTGCAGACCGAATTCCTTAATGATAAAAGTTCTTGGTTCCAAACGCTATTTGCTTTCACCTTCAGAACTGTCTGCATTAACAGCAAGTAATCCTAGCTGGCATTTTTTTAAATGCAGTATTGTCCTCATGTCACTGCAGCTCTGTGCTAGAGGAGAGAGAGCAAGATCACCCTGCGAATGAATTCATAGAGCAGCCCAGTTTAATGCCCTACTAAGAATCAAGGGATATCCCACCAGAAACACATCCCAGTACATGGGCTAGTACAGCACCACTGTGGATGCAGCCATATGTAGGGATGCCACTTGTCCAGTTTTATACCAGACAGTCCTCCATTTGGCTGGCTTGTCCCCCCTCCAGTACTGGGACAAAAGCTGATGTGTTTTTGTCCAGTATTGGACAGGGGACACCATTTTGAACAGCACACCACTCTACCTCCGCTGTCGTCACCTTCACGCACATTGCGCGCCAGGTCAGGCTGGCAGGGCAGCGCACTCTTGAAAATGGTGTCACCATATGGCATGACTTTGCACACACCATGTAAATGAGGTCACCCCAGCAGGGGCATCGCAGCACAGAGGAATCCCCCCTGTGTAGGGTGACCAGATGTCCCAATTTTATAGGGACAGTCCTGATATTTAGGGCTTTGTCTTATCTAGGCGCCTATTACCCCCCACCTCCTGTCCTGATTTTTCACACTTGCTGTCTGGTCACCCTACCCCTGTGGTGTGACCTCACACACAGCATGTACAGGGGCACGCTGATGGGGGCAGGGCCATGCAGACAGGGGTAGGGCCATGCAGGCAAGGTTGGGCCCGTGCCTTTCCTGAAAGTGCCGGAATCTCTGGTATTCCAGGAACATGTGAGTGGCCACCCTAGCCATAGCGGTGTGACAGGGGTAGTGTTTTGCAGTGGCTACTTTCCTCCCATGGTAAGCGAGCCCAGGCTAACTCTGCAGTGAAGACATACCCTCTGATTTACACCGCTTGTTGTCTCCCAACTGCTATTTACCTTTCCAGGTGAGGCACTGTTTGAGTGGATACGATTAGAAAAAGCAAAAGAGTAAATAGAGCCTATGTCAACTTCCCTATTTGTTCTGTCATACTATAGACCAGACAGGGTCGGTGCAAGGAAGTTTCAAGCCCTAGGCAAAACTTCCACCTTGCGCCCTCACCCCCCCGCCCCGCGGCAGCCCCCCGCCCCCCCCCCCCCTGTCCCCCCCCCCCCCCCCCGCAGCAGCTCCCCATCCTCTGCCCTGAGGGCCCCCTCCTCCCCCGCGGCAGGTCCGTCCCCCACCGAGGAGCCATGTGGCAGCTCACCTCTGATCCGCCTCTTCCCCGAGCATGCCGCCCAGGGCCGGCTCTGGCTTTTTTGCCGCCCCAGGCAAAAAAGCCTCCGGCCGGCCCCCCACCTCGCGGGGGGGGGGCAGCCGGAGCCCCGTGGGGAGGGCGG
>NW_020664463.1:20448539-20462984 GCF_002925995.2 Terrapene triunguis
TGTAGCAGAGGTGAGCTGGGGTGGGGAGCCCTGTGGCAGCTCCCCCCGCCCCCAACCCTGAGGCACCCCCGCGGCAGCTCACCACCCCCAAGCCCGGGGAGCTGTGGGGCAGCTCCCCACCTCAGCTCACCTCTGCTCCGCCTGCTCCCCGAGCACGCCGCCCCCACTCTAATTCTCCTCCCCTCCCAGGCTTCCGGCGCCAAACAGCTGATTGGCGCTGCAAGCCTGGGAGGCGGGAGAAGTGGAGTGGTGACAGCGCGCTCAGGGAGGGGGCGTAGAAACACTGTAAAAAAAATTGGGGGTACTGCTTTTTGGTGCCCCCAAATCTTGGCGCCCTAGGCAACCTCCTAGTTTGCCTAAATGGTAGCACTGGCCCTGAGACCAGCCAACCCTGTTTCAGCAACAGATAGCTCCTGGTGGCTATCAAACCTCAAATTATGCCAGGCTTTATGAAACAGACAAAAATCTGCTAGGCAAGAGGATGCTATTCTGAGATAGGTGCAGTAGTGAGGCAGTGAATAGAAGGATTATTTTTCAGTCATAGGTATCACAAGATTTAGCACTTCTATGCAACTTCTGCTCTTCCACTGAAACATTTTACTACCATCCACAATTTATTTAGCCTGCTACGTCGTCACAGCTTCAACACAATGTAAACATATTAAAGGCCAAGTTTTTCTTCATTTTATTACAGGGGACTGAAAAAATGACGAAGGTGGATTCATGGACTGTCTGCTTGATTATCCCCTCTGGGGCCAGTGTTTGATCCCACACCTGTAGCGAGATGGTTTGTGGTTAAGAGCTGGGACTCAGGAAATCTGGGTTCAGTGGCCTGCTCTGCCACAGAATTTCTGTGTGATCTTGGGCATGTCACTTAGCCTCTCTGTGCCACAGCGCCCCATCTGTAAAATGAGGGTAATAACTTTCCCTTTCTCCCACCATTTGTCTGTTTTGTATATTGATTTTAAGTTCATTGGGGCAATATGTTTGTACAGTGCCTAGCACCATGGCACCCCAATCTTGGTTGGGGGATCTAAGCACTAATGGCAAACAAACAATAAATAAGTAAAATAACTAGCTGTCTAAAATGGATTCCCCCACCCTCCCCATAAAAATGGCTCTAGCCCCCAGTAAAACTCAGATCTGTGGCTCTTGGAGGCTGAACTCCCTTCTAGATTTGGTGAAGGTGGGATGGGATGGGATGGGGTGGGGGAGGAAGGAACTGGAAAGGATCATACCGGAGCAATAGTGTCACAGAAGTTATGATTATCCTTCCTGACATTGTATCCCCAAATCCCGCAGGGTGGAGTTTGCATTGCAGGCATGGTGGAGTCTGGCATAGATGAATGCTTATGTGGCCAACATTCAAAACACACTGGGAATGCCCACAAAGCAGAATGGAGACAATGCCATGCCATCTCAGGGAGGTAGAGATGGATGTGTAAAATAGAGAGGTGAAATGGCTTGCTCAGGTCACATGGTGAGTCGAGGGTAGAGTTCTTAGCTTGCAAACCCATTCCCAGGACAGAATTCCACATTGCCTCCCTCTTGGATAGATCCTTCTTCTTGGATCTGATCTTCTCCCCAAAACAGTCTTCCTTACCTCACACCTAGCTAGCACATACCTATATATTAGGGTGCCAACAATCACCAAAGTACTCAGGCCCAGGTCCACAAAAGAACTTAGGTGCTCACCTCCCAGTTCAGGCACCTACATACAAAATTTAGGCACCATGAAGATCCTCAATACCCCTGTTCAGCTCAAGCCTAACCTGTGTAGGTGCCTAAACTCCCCATAGGCACCTACATTTTTGCTGTAACCCCCCTCCCCTCCGCCACCAGTCAGCCAAGCTTCCACCTCTGGGTATCAGCACCACTGCCTCAGGTAGGTGGCCAGACACTTATCCCACACCTATGCCCCAGTTCAATACGCAACCCAAGTGAAGATAGGTGGGGGAATGCCTATCTCACCTTTAGAGCTCAGTGTGGTAGGTGTGCTCTGAGAATGCCTAACTCCGCACAATAGGTCTGGGATGAGGACGACAAGGCAGGCTCCCTTATAACCTCTAGCCCAGTGGTCAGGGCACTCACCTGGGATGTGTGAGACCACCACTTCCATTCCCCCACCTGCCTGATGAGAAGGGATTTGCACAGGGATCTGCCACCTCCCAGGTGACTGCGCTAACCACTGGACTATGGCATATTACAATATAGTGCTCTCAATCTCCCCTGTTGAAGCTATTCCACTTTGTATAAATAATTAAACATGCAGTGAGCCAGAGAGCATATGAGAATGACTCTACGGGACCCACCTGAAAGGTAGGGTGTGACTCGGGCAAGGGCGCCATTTAAGGAGGGCAGGGGGGGCTGCCAGGGCCGGCTCCAGGCACCAGTGGAGGAAGCACTTGCCTGGGGTGGCACATGCTAAGGAGCGGCATTCCGTCCATTCTTGGGGCAGCTTCAGCAGTTCAGGCAGTAGTCCGAGCGCCTTTTCTTTTTTTTGCTTTGGCAGTTCAGGTGGTGGTCCTCCTCCACCCACGTTTCATACTGCCAGCTGGGAGCAACATTGCTTGCTCCTCTGCCTCCTCCCCTCACCAGCCAGGAGTGAGAGTGATGCAAGTTGCTTGTGTCACTTAATCCTTTCCTCCCCTTCCCCTCACCAGCCAGGAGCAACATCACCAGCTCCTCTCCCTCCTCGCCTCCCTGGGCTGGCTATTTTTGCACAGGAATACAGAGGTGTATCTGGCAGAGCCAATAGCAGGGCTGGCAGCTTCTGCAGCACTTTTTTCAAATTCATTCCTGAAACAAACACTCTCAGAGATGGGGAGGGGAGTTCTGTGCTTAGGTCACAAGATGCTTGCTGCAGAGTTCATCATGATCTGCCATTCACCTTCACATGCTGACATATTACAAAGGCAGGAGCAGGGCCAGCTCCAGGCACCAGCTTGCCAAGCAGGTGCTTGGGGCGGCCACTCTGGAGAGGGGTGGCACGTCCAGCTATTCGGCGGCAATTCGGCGGACAGTCCCTCACTCCAGCTCGGAGCGAAGGACCTCCCGCCGAAGGGGCGCCGCGGGTGGGGGTTTTTTTTTTTTTTTTTTTTTTTTGCGGCTTGGGGCGGCAAAAACCCTGGAGCCGGCCCTGGACAGGAGCAAGTCCCTTGTGACACCAGTAGACACAGGGCTGCTCAGGCAGGGGAAGCAAATTCAGGGGATAATTATCCCCACAGCCAGCCCAGCTTTGGAAGTTTCAGGCTGCAAGAGCAGTGCTGAAGAATGACTACCGGGGATCTTTCCCTCCTGTCAGAAACAAACGTGCTGTCACACCGCAAATATTGTTTAAATTACACTTAAAACTTTCCAATTTTTTTCCAACTCTCTAAATTTGTAGTGAATGGTAGTACCCAGTGTGGCCATTTATTCTGCCTCACTTGTCTGAGTTTTTCCTTTGCCAACAATGGGCTTTGGGTCAGGTCCATAGGCTGTGATACAGAAACACAGATTCCTCTGTGAATGCCTGGATTTTACCAAATCTCCCCATAGTGAGGTTGCACTTTTCTAGAACCTTTTTCCCAGATACCTTTTGAGGAGCTGCTGCCCCTCAACTGCTATCCATAAGCAGCCATTTTTAGCTTTCTGCTCTATCTCCTTCTCTTCCAGCTGGTAAATATTGTTATCTCCTGTTGTACTTGCTGTTTAACATTTCTGAGGGTGGCAGACTCTCACAAACTTCAGTACCATCAGTGAATTTCATAGAGGTGATGTTTACTCTCTCAAATCCTTACAGCAACACACTAGAAACCTCCTTTCAACTTAATCCTTTCTATTTATCATAACTATTTGTATAAACCCTTCAGTGAATATAAACCCAAGCCAATCTGAACAATTTGTAAGATTTGGCTGCCAAGATTGTTACAGATCTATGCTGCTAACATTCATAATTTAATTATACTCTAAATAGTGATTTTTTTTAAAGGTATAGACTGTAGTGTTAATAAATACATTGTTTAAATAAATAGATTGGGCTAGTTTTTAAGTGACTATGGAATATTGATGCAGTAGAATATAGCCCCTGGAATCATGGTTAAAGTCACCCGCGCCCCATCAAAATCTGAAATGGTGCCCCTCCTGGGATGCTTAGGGCAGCCCTCACTGAAAATGCCAAGGTCAGGCCAGGCTGCAAAAAGGGGAGTAGATTCTCCCCAAAACTGGTGGTTAACATTGAAGCTAGACTCACCAACCGTGCTCCTGATCCTCCCACACTCGTTATCAAGAAGCTGAAAAAAGAAATCACACAGCCCCCTTTATTGCATTCCAGTTCTTTGACTCCCAATCAGCAAATAGGTCCAGTACAGTGAGAAGTTATTTAAAAACTCTGCTCATTATACAAAATGTTCTTCTGACCCCAAAGGGCCAACCACATTGCCAGATCAGTATTAGTTTGGATCTTACCCAAAATACCACGCTGCCAGACAATCCTTTAGTGTCTAAAACTAAAGGTTTATTATAAGGAAAAAAGAAAGAACAAAGAGAGAGTTGTTAAACGATAAAGCAGTCAGATACATACAGAGACTTCAAAGTCCATATATCAGGTTCTCAGCAGTACTGGTGAGGTTGTTGGCTTGAAAGTCCCTCTGGAAAACATCCACAGCTTGGATGGGTCATTCAGTCCTTTGTTCAGAGCTTCAGTTTGTAGAGAAGTTGCTCCAGAGATAAGAAGCAAGATTGAAGACAAAATGGAGAAGATGCAACTGCCTTTTTATATCCTTTACCATGTGGCCTGTACTTCCTTTGTCTTGCCAAAGTTAGACTCAGGACTCATAGTTTGTCAGACCACTCTGTTTTATTAGCACAGCGCTTTGCTAATACATTTAGATAATGTGAGCCCCCCTGCAAGATTTAAACAGTCTTATTTATACAGATAAAAGGGTGTGAACTAAACAAAAGGACAGAGAGAGCAAAATTGTAAAATTTGCATGGGGCACAATATGCATATCCTGCTTTCTTATTAACTCTTATTAATCTAAGGCTAATGCTTCACCAATCGCCCTTAAGTGGAGCAATTCATTAAGCAGTTAATGTCTGCTTTCCTGCCACATGGATTGCAGCATTTCTTATTTCTACTTAAAGGTACATACAGCATTCTTTAATTCATTCTATTTCTTTAATATAATTCATTTCACTTTCACAATCCCTCCTTTTGGTCAAGCTTACGCAAAGACCAACAATTACTGGGTTTCACATATTAATTGTTCTTTATCTCTTCGTTCATCAGTGATATTTAACATTATCATATTAGCACTCTGTTTTGGGGCAGTCACCTGGGTGGCATACCTTATACAATTTTGGATACAACAGGAGATTAACTGAAAACCTACAAAAATCATTAGGATTTCAAACAGGATAGTCAGGGCTCCCTGAAACAACCAGTTTTCTATGCCAGAGAAATTGAACAGGTTACTTAGTCACTTCCATAAAGAACTCGGCTCTTCATGGGGAAGATATGCGATTTGTTCTAAGTGACTAGCGCGATCTATTACCTCATTGGTGTTGTCAGGTATAAACACACAACATTCTTTTCCAATGAGAGCACAGGTCCCTCCTTTGGCCGCCAGCACTATGTCCAATGCCTGATGGTTTTGGAGGGCCATCTGTCAGATCGCCTGTTTCTTTGGCCAGGGCTCTTAAACTTTTTTTAGTTTTATTTGCCATTATTTTAACTACTGCTTGTAACCTTAGGAGCCTTTTTGCATGGTGTTGAAAGATTGTATTGTTTTCACTAAGGTTACTGTAGGGGGAACATGAAATTGATTTTTCTGTTTGATCCTCAGGTCAAGAAAAAATTCATATCCCCATACCCAGCCCGCCACTTTTTAGTTTTATTCGAATAATTCCATACACCATTGGCCACAATATGCTGAAGGCAACGGCTTTTTCCCAGATCCAGCCCTGTTCCATTACACACCCAACACCAATGACCTTTTCCCTCCACCACACTTATCCATTTAGATACATTTATTCCCACTGTTTCCCAAGTGTCATTATTGTTCCATGTTTTGTTAAATGGACGAGGTCTTCCAGTGAGGTCTGGGGAATTGAGTGGGATTGCAAGGACAGGAACACCAGCTTGAGAGTGGGCTGGGATGTGGCTGCAAACCCAGCAATTAGAAATATTAAGGGTCTGAGCTATCCACACTTGCTGCTGGATAAAAGAATTGTCATTGTGGACTCCCCAGACCTTAAGACACCAGCAGCCGAGGAACAGGCACCACCAGAGGCGCATGTTGGAGGCAAGGCCCTTCTGGTTCTGACAACCTCAACTGAGGGAACCGCAGTCACGGTTTTACATCCACCAGGCAGCAGGCGCTAGACTCGCTACTGCTCCTTTTCGGGCCTTGCTTTAGGTCGTCGTCTGCTTCTGGAAACCCTTACCAGAGCGTAGATGGTAAGGTATTTCAGGCTGTTCCTCTACGTTTTCTTCTGGAGTCAAAATTGACTCTGCGTAGTCCTGAGGTTATGATTGGTTCGCTGGGGCTGGTGCCTTCTTACACTGCGAAGTATGTATCCACGCTGTGATGCCAGACAGTTTAACAGCCGTCTGGGTAGTAAGCAGTATCTGATGATTTTTTTATGTCCTTTAAGTCTCTTTACTTCTTTTTCCTTGACTCTGGATATAACAATGGCCTTCACACCTTATCTTTTTCTGATGCATACATTTCTCATTCACACAAACAGATTGAGAATACAAACAGTAGTATTTTATATCGAGCAAATAGGCATTGCAAATTAAAACCTTGCTAAGTTTTACAATCAATAACCAAGACAATTTACATTGAGACCCAGGCCTTTAATGTTCCTCTAATCTACTTAACATAGACACAATAGAGAATCCTGTTTCTTACTTACTAAACCTTAAAACAAAGAAATGTATATTTAACTAGAGTGCCTACTTTGTAATACATATAGGAAACCATAGTAGACATTATAACTTATTTTAAAACAAAAGGGTGATCATAATCAGTTATAAGGATTGTTCTGGTCTGTCATTCCTTTCTGCTATTCAAAAAGGGTGGCTGACAAGATGAAATCAAATCATACAGTAATTCTTATGGGACATTATAAAATCCTGCTCCTACATATTCCCCTTTTGACACTAAGATTATTAATCGCCAGTGTCACTTTTTATTTAGTCCACGTAATAGAAAATATTGGGAGGTGATTTGGGCCTGTGGCTCTAGCTTTGCATACATTTGTTTTATTCAACAGCACATTGCAATCATTTTAATTAAACACATACAATTTAAAACCCAAACCAATTAGGGTTAGTAACATTAGTATGCCAGTAGTTGTGGGAGACCATTCAGAAAATGTTATGCCAATGGTAAGCTGTTATGTCTTTTTGCAGTGGCAATTTTTAACATGTTGCCATTTGCATGTATAATATGAATGGTTCGGTTTCCCACATTGCCTTTTTGTTTGTTTTAGGAACTATGTTACCTTTTTACCTTTTTTTAAACACAGTACTTACATTACATTTACATTTGTCTATTGGAAGCTTGCTAACACTTTCATTTTTTTAAAACACTTTTTTTCCAAGAATTAAACACATACACATAGCCCATTATACAGTACTTTGGTCTCATTATTCATTTTATCCCACATACAGGATCCTAGTGAGATGTCTTTACTACAGGGCTTTGGAACAACAGGCATGGATAAGCATACCCACTTTTATTCGTTTCTGTATTAGGTTGTCCTGTAGCTGGTATCAGCTTTTTCTGAAAGACAAAAATAACATTTTTCTACCCCTTTTGGGGTGGCATTTATTATTGCTTAAAATATTCCTTTCTTTTACAAATACCCTTGCTCATTGCAGGCAAAACAAGAGGAATTACCTCCATATTTTCATGTGTTTTTGGTTTATAGGCAGGCCAGGTTTTAATGGCTTCTATCTTTTAAGGGTTATGAGGAAATTATTTTACTGTTTAGTCATTAAATCCATGAGGTGGTGTACCTCAGGGTTTTTTTTGTTTTTTTTGTTTTTTTACAGCAGACCAAGTTTACAATGTCTTTCCTGCTGTGTTAAGCTTTAAGTTTGTTTACAGGTAATAGCTGAAAAGCATTATTATTATATAGGATTTTTTCAAAAATCATACACAGTACACATTGTTACAGGGTTACTTATTAACATTACATTTATTTTAATTAAAAGTATCTTTTTATACCGTGCCTTTTATTTAGACAATTTGTTTGCTGACGAGGTATGTCCTTTATTTGCAGTTACTTTGTGCTGGCAGTTCTTTCCTTCCTTTATCAGTTAGGTAATTTGCACTAACACGGGCTTGGCTTTTGGATTTAAAGCCATCAGCAGAGCTCAGAGACACTATCTTAAAAGGAACACAATTAACTTTTACCAAAGTTTGATTACTTTAAACTTTTGCTTCCAAAACACACAGAGATCTGAAAAAGAAAACACAATTTATTGTGGCTCCTTTGGGGCCCTAATAGGATTTTAATTAAGTAGCATGTTTTGTTTGCATTTTTTTACCCCGTCTATAATATATACTGAACATGTCTGCACATTTCTTTTATACTTTTAAAACATTAGCCATATTAATTTTTACAGAAGGTGTAACTGTTTCTTTTGTTCTTACAGAGTTTTTATGTACCCTTATCAAAGTGACAGTCTGATTACACAGAGCCATTTTAAGGCTCAGTGTTTTCTAACATTGCTTCTTTTTGTTTTGTGCACCTCACCCCTGCTGTTGCTTCAGAGGGGCACTGTCTTTATTCTTTTAATACAGCTCTTATTTGCTATTTTGTTACAAAAACAAACAAACAAACAAAAGGATTCCAGAATCTCTTCCTATTCTTCTGATTTTGACTGTCCTGCTGCAGCCATGACTTGGTCTTTATTTAAAAACATTTTAAATTTTGTAAAGAATCAAGTTACCCCTTAAGGGTTAACTACCAAATCCCAAAGCCAACCAACACTGATTACCTGTGTCTGGCAAAAAAGGTCTGTCAGTTTTGCAACTTTGAATTAAAGAGTTAAATGGATTTTAGTGGCATTATAAACAAAACAAAACCAATTTATCTTAAACCTACAAAACAGGAGTTTTACAAACCTTACATATTCCCACAGAAAGATACATACTCATTTTTTCTTCCTTAACATCCCTTTTACACTGCTTTGTTTTTACATAGCTGTACATAGATTACATTACCTTTATACATTTGGGACAGTTAAGTTCCAATAGAAACCCCTCCCCCCTTATGTTCTTTTAGCAAATTTGACTAAATTGTTTATAGTCAAATTATTTTAATTAGATAGTTTTACCCAAGGTGTGGTGCGGCTGCAATTGTACAGATTTCACTCACTCAGACCGCGGGGACAGGAACCCCTTGGTCGGCCAATCCCTGGACGGAGATGGCACCCAGACTCAAACACTCCACAGGAGGACGGATAGACACAGAGACAGGACAGTCCTCAGTCCGGATAAAACACAGAAATAATTACCTGACCAGATTCCTGATGTCAGATCCTGGGATCCCTACCAGAACAGAGTGGGAAACAACAGATTCGATGGCGTAGACCTCACTGTGGTCGTGCGCCCTTCCGTTCAGGAGGAGGACCGCATGGGCCAAATGCCCAGGTGCCGGCTGCCATGGTCATCCTACAATAATGGTCAGGAATCACACGGCCCCAGTGAAGACGGTTGCCATCTCAGTGGGACCTCCAAATTGTCAAAGTTAGACTCAGGACTCATAGTTTGTCAGACCACTCTGTTTTATTAGCACAGCACTTTGCTAATACATTCAGATAATGTGAGCCCCCCTGCAAGATTTAAACAGTCTTATTTATACAGATAAAAGGGTGCGAACTAAACAAAGGGACAGAGAGCAAAATTGTAAAATTTGCATGGGGCACAATATGCAAATCCTGCTTTCTTATTAACTCTTATTAATCTAAGGCTAATGCTTCACTAATCGCCCTTAAGTGGAGCAATTCATTAAGCAGTTAATGTCTGCTTTCCTGCCACATGGATTGCAGCATTTCTTATTTCTACTTAAAGGTACATACAGCATTCTTTAATTCATTCTATTTCTTTAATATAATTCATTTCACTTTCACAGTCTCAAACACAAGCTTCACAGCACATGATATGGAAAAGCCTTAGGCTATGTCTACACTGGCAGAGTTTTTTTGCCAAGAGTTTGGTTGATGATCAAAAAGCGTTTAAAGAAAATTATTGTTGTGTGTTCACATTGTCTTCCACTGGCGGCATAACATGTTCACACTTGGGGCAATCGCATCAGCAGTGAGAGCAGTGTACTGTGGGTAGCTATCCCACAGTGCAGCTCTCCCCCTTCTGCCGCTAGGTCTTGTGGGAAGGCAGAGGGGATCGCAGCACATCAGGGGTCCAGGCTCAATGCCCCACGATGCATTGTTTTCCATCCCAGCATTGCATGTGCTTCTGTCTTCAGTTCGTGGCATTTTTCAACGTCCCTTGTTTTCGCCCCGCCACAACTGTCTGCAGGAAAGGATGCCATGCTAATCTCCACTGCTCTGCTAGCTGTCACTAGCACATCACAAATAGCAGTGGAGTTATTCTTGAAGTCAGGAAGGCAACGGCAGTCATATTTGCCTGACACGGTGTCCGACATGGATAGCAGCAACATTAGATTGCTTTTGACATTCACAGAATAGCTGAACACCGTGGAATGTAGCTTTTGTACTCAGAAATCTAGCACTGAGAGGTGTGATTGCTGATTTTGAGCAGCCAGATACCAGGGCTATTAGAGGGGTGCAATGTGGGGCAATAAGAATCAGTGAGGCCCTGAGGCAACACTTCGAAGATGAAAACCAGTAATGTTTGTTGCTATGCTTGGGACTGCAATGGTTAATGAATTTTGGTACGCTAGGAAGCAGTTGTGATTGTTCAGGCCTAGGATTCAATATAAGCAACTGATAAAACTGCCTGTTGATTTGCAGGTGCCATCTGCTACCATAGCTTGCATGGAAACAAATAAAAAGTGCTTATCATTCAAACAACTTTGTTTTTATTGCCAATAAAAACCACAACACCCCCCACACACACACACACACACACTCTTTCGGGGGGAGAGGAGGTAGCAGGGTAGCAGGGGAGGGCTGACTTTCAGAGCTAAGTGGAAGTCCAGCTTTCATGTGAAAAGGTGTCTGCGGGGGTGGAGCATAGGGGAAAGTGCCCAGACACTGGAAAGGAATGTGCGGGTGGAGTTTGGGGAGGGTATGGGAAAGAAGTGCCGCTTCTCTCCTGCCGGCTTTGAAGGGGAAAGCGTCGCTTCTTTCCGGCCGCTGGCTGTGTGGCTGCCCCTGCTCCTCCTGAGTCCTCCGGCCCCTGCTTGCAGGGCTGCATTCTGAAAGAGGCTTTAGAGCTGCAGGCCAGGGCCCCGGGGCCCCATTAGTCCAGGGCCCTGCAGCCCCTAAAGCCCCTGCATTCCGGGTGGCCCTGCCTGCTGGGGGGGCAGGAAGGGGCAGCTTCCCCGCTCGCTCACTCCCTCCCTCCCAGAAAGTCCTAAGCACTGGGAAGAGCTGGGAGGGAGGGAGGAAGGGAGGGGGAGAAGGCGGAGGAGAGGAACTTGTGCAATGCTCCCTTGTAAAGTCAGCCAAATGATGTTATAAGGGAGCATTGCACAACTTTAAACGAGTATGTTCCCTAATGGAGCAGCGACGTGACTTTGAAACAACGTTAAGCGGGAGGACGTTAAGTGAGGAGTTACTGTACACGACCTTGTACTTTGCACTATTAAATTTCATCCCATTTCTATTACTACAGTTTTCAAGGTCATCCAGATCTTCTTGTATGATATCCCGGTTCTCCTCCTTATTGGCAGTACCTCCCAACTTTGTGTCATCTGCCAATTTTATTAGCTCATTCACACTTTTTGCATGAAGAGCATTAATAAAAATGTTAAATAATATTGGTCCCACTAATAAGGTTCCTCCAGCCTGACCGTTCACCTTTCATGACCCGTCGTAGTCTCCCCTTTACCAGTTCCTTATCCATCTTTCAATTCTCATATTAATCCCCATTTTATCCAATTTAAGTAATAATTTCCAATGTAGAACTATATCAAATGCCTTACTCAATGCCAGCAAGATTAGATCTACTGCATTTCCTTTGTCTAAAAAATAAGTTATCTTCTCAAAGAGATCAGGTTGGTCTGGCACAATCTACCTTTTGGAAACCATGTTCTATTTTATCCTAATTACCGTTCACCTCTGTGTCCTTAACTACTTTCTCCTTCAAAATTTGTTCCAAGACCTTGCATACAACTGAGGTCAAACTAACAGGCCTGTTTCCCAGATCACCTTTTCCTCCTTTCTTAAAAATAGGAACTATATTAGCAATTCTCCAGTCATAGGGTACAACCTCCAAGTTTATGGATTCGTTAAAAATCCTTGCTATTGGGCTTGCAATTTCATGTGCCAGTTCCTTTAAAATTCTTGGGTGGAGATTATTCGAGCCTGCTGATTTAATCCCATTAAGCTGTTTCAGTTTGACTTCCACCTTGGATGTGGTAATTTTTATTTTCATATCGTCATTTCCATTAGCCACCCTGCCACTACCCCTAAACTCTTCATTGCACTTATTAAAAACTGAGGCAAAGTATTTGTTTAGGTGTTGGGCCAGGCCTAGATTGTCTTTAATCTCCACCCCATCCTCAGCATTTAGTGGTCCCACTTCTTCTTTCCTTGCTTTCTTTTTATTTATATGGTTATAGAACCTTCCACTATTGTTTTTAATTTTCTTTGCAAGGTCCAACTCTGCTTGGCTTTGGTAGTTCTCACTTTATCCTTACACTTTCTGACCTCCAAGAGAGAGCTTTCCTTCCTGATCCATCCCATCTTCCATTCCTCGTAGGCTTTCTGCTTTCTCTTAATCACCTGTTGAGATCCTTGCTCATTCAGTTTGGTCTGCAACCCTTTCCTACACATTTTTTACCCTTGCTTTGGATGAAGATTTCAGATAGTTTCTGCAACTTTGACTTAAAGTAATTCCAAGCCTCCACCTCATTCAGATCCTTGCGTTCTTCAGTCCAGTCCACTTCCCTAAATAATTCCATTACATTTTTTTAAATTTTCCCTTTTGAAATCACGGACCCTAGTTGCAGACCTATTTTTGTTTATCCTTCCATTTAGTTTAAACTGAATTAGCTCATGATCACTTAAACCATGGTGGTCTCCTATAACCAGTTATTCTATGAGGGCCTTGCTACTCACCAATACCAAATCTAAAATGGCATCGCCTCTTGTTGGTTCGGCAACTATTTGGTGAAGAAATCTGTCAGCTTTCACATTCAGGACAGTCTGGGCCTTACTATTCTTAGTATCACTAGTCCTCCAATCCACATCTGGGATATTAAAATCTCCCATAATCACACAATTCCCAGTAGTATTTATCTCATTAAAAACAATAGAAAAGGTCTCTCTCCATATCCAGATCAGGTCCTGGGGGTCTGTAGCACACCTCAAGCACTGTGCCATGGGAGCCTCTGGTAGCTTTCTTCCCCAAAGTGATTTTGACCCAAACAGACTGTCTGATCCATTCCATCACTTCTAATTTCTTTACAGTCTACCTCGGCCATGTCTACACTTACCGGGGATCGACGCTGCTGTACTAGACCCGCTACATTGACTGCAGAGTTCTCTCTAGTCAACTCCGGTACTCCACCGGAATGAGAGGAGTAAGGTAAGTCGATGGGAGAGCGTTTCTTCTTAATGCAGCACAGTGAAGACACTGCAGTAAGTTGATCTAAATTATGTCAACTCCAGCTACATTATTCCCATTGCTGGAGTTGCGTAACTTAGGTCGACTTACCCCGATAGTGTAGATAAAGCCCTCATCATTAATATACAATGCTACTCCACCACCGTTACCTTTATTTCTGTCTTACCTGAACAGCACATACCCTTCAATACCTGTAACTCCAATTGTGACTACTATTCCACCATGTTTCTGTTATCCCTATAATATCTGGTTTCACTTCCTGCACCAGTCATTCTAGTTCCTCCATTCTGTTACCCAGGATCCGTGTGCTGGTGTACACACAGCTTAGTTTCTTCTGCTTGACTTCACCCAGATTCCTCACCTGATTAGATACAGTCATTCTACTGCCAGGATCACTTACCTGACTGTTCATTCTCCTACCCACTACTCTATCCTTTCTCCATTGCTGTCATCGCTCTTTCTTGATTTTTCTCCCAGTCAGTATTAAGAGAGATGACAGCTGGGAGCTGGAAACCTTTAAGTGAGTGTCTTTGGTGGACGACGGAGGGGGAATAGTTTCTGGGCAACAGCACCTCTGTGACAGCACCAAGCTTTTCTCTTTGAGCAGCCAAGGAAATTAAATTGAAGTAAATGGGACTAAACAAGTGCTAAAGTACTCTGCTGGGTCCCG